>NW_009258121.1:2186373-2446759 GCF_000149755.1 Phytophthora sojae | reverse complement strand
CTTCGCTCTCGTTGGCGCCCCTGTTTGGATACGTGAATGATGAGTCAACCGACTTGGGAGGATTATAGGACGTTTGGGACCACATTCTCGTACGGCACTTCTATTTACTAGTTTCGTAGTTCCTAGACAGACACTTAAAGTCATCATCAACTAGCCCGAATTGAGCCTGCGTTCGATGGACTGCAGAGCTGCATATGCGTAGTTGTTGCTGGTAACAGAAGAAGTAGGCGAAGCGCTTGCTGTCGGGTTGATCTCCAGTAATCGCCTCACTATTTTGTAGCGAGTTCGGTGCGAGTTCTCGGTATCTGGTACGCAGGTTGGAAGCCGCCGCGACGCCATTGGGTGTCTGACATCGTGACGAATTCCTACCCGATGAGTCCCAAAAGAACCGTTCCTGCAAAGCAGCATGCAATGGAACCTAACGGGGACAATTTTTGAAAATTACGTTTTTTTAAAGAATTTAACGTTAACTAAATCTGATTTAAATCATTCTAAGTAAAAGAAGCTAAAAAAGGCTCCTTTGTGGAATATGCGGTCTATAAGACTTGTCAAAAAATGGTTAGAGTCGATCAACCGTAGACAAGCTAAAGCTGTTATATGAGAAGGATTTACTTAAACTTTAAATATCAAGGCACCTACCTTCATCAACATTCACAAAATATGCGCTAAATATTCGCAAGGTAGGTACCTTCTTTAAACGAAGTCAGTTTTTTCACAACATTTCACAAAATATTCACAAAATTTAGAGTTATAGAAAAGTGAGTTGATCTTGAGAGAAGAAATGTTAAAGTTTAATAACAACATATCATACGATAAACCAACAACCAACAACCAACAATGAACACTAACTTTATCCCTAACGAAGACGTTGAGATCATCTTTGATGATGACTTCTTCTCGGATTCAAAATCGGATTGTGGTGAAAGCAACATTAACGTATTCTCGGATTCTGATGAATATCTAATGAGCGCTAAAGATTACCTGTATGAAATCGAATGCAAGTTGACACAGTACTGCCCGCTTCGATCAGCGCATGGTGATGGTTTCTTTATTAGAATAAACCTAATTAAAGGATTTTCAATATCACCACGCATCAGATCGATCGGTTTAAAGTTTTGTACAGTTTAGGTGAATATTCAATATTTTAAATTTACAATACCGATCGATCTGATGCGTTAATATTTTAAATTAACAATACCGATCGATCTGATGCGTTATTGTAAATATATGGATATTCTAACACTATGGCTTTCTCGTCATCATTTAGTACTTCCGCTCCTCCTGGTGGAACAACTATCCCTAATGACGGCTTCGTTAAGCGTCTATTATCGAATCCTCCGACAGCAGGCGCTGATTTCTCTAGCAGTTGGCCTTCAGTAGGTGCTGCTTCTGCTTCTACTACCATCTCGAATAAAACGGCTCGTGGTGCTTTTGTTGCTGGCGCATCTACTGCTAACGCTATCATGGGTACGTGGAACTAGATGCTCAAGATTAAATTAACTGATCTCCGCCCGATTTTCCGTGAGCTAGATTTGATGGCTAATCCTCAGATCCGACTTCGCTTCCGCGTGAATCAGGGATCGTCTGCTATCGCTGTTGATGCTACCAAGGGTATGTCACTTACTTCGACCACTCTATCATCCGGCAATACTTGTCCGGTAATGGTTGCAAGCTCTGCTAGTGGTAATCCGATGAATGGTGTACTTGCCGCTTCTGCAGGCTTCAGTGTTGCTTGGGGTGCTGTTGCTAACTCTCTTGAGCCTACGATTGATGGTACTTACATGCCTTTTACTACAGCTCGTCTATATGTACCGTTCGTCAACCTTGAAAACCCTCAAGCTATCATCTCTAAACCGGTTAAGAAGGTTCACTACAATGATTGTTATGCTCAGTGGTTCTATCGACGCGCTGGCATTGGTAAGCAATCGACTCAGCTTAATGCATCGTTTGATCTTCAGCTGTCGGCCTCGGTTAAAAATGCTAAGTATATCGTAGTTTTACCATTCGCTGAACAAACTAACAACTTCGCATCTGCTGGTGTTCAACAGTTCCAGAGCCCATTCGATTCTGCCCCATGGACGCTTCAACCTGGATCTTGGATTCGAAACTTTAATATTCGCATTGGTTCATCTCAGACGTTTGATCTCAATCATGACTATGACTTCCATCACTCCACTAATGAAGTCGCGAAGCTTGGCGCTATCAATGGCGATCTAACTCCCGAACTCGTGAATGGTCTACTTGATTACCAAACTTGGTCGCTAACTAACCGCATGCTCATCGCCGACGTGTCTGTCTAGCCTAACCGAACGTGACGTGCCGCAAGCTATTCAAATTCAGGGTGTAAACGCTGGCTGCCAAGGTGTCAATCTTCTAGTTCTTTTTATTAACGAACAAGAGCTTACCTACAACCGCCTAACAGGGGAGATTGAAGATTATACCACCGCTTAATTAATTAAATTTATTATATTTTATACCAGTATATAAGACCAACATGTCGACTGAGTTAAGTTTCAGGAAAATTTAAACGTAAGACCATTGAAGAAGTATTTGTTTCTGATCCTGGTTATTGCCGCTGGCATAAGAACCAACCAAATTTACTAAATGATACCATGCTTAAGTTTCTTGAATCAAAGCTAACCGATGATTATGTTATGAATTTTGGTAAGTACAAAAACAGAAAACTTAAAACGGTTCATGCCCTTGACCCTAATTATACTAACTGGCTTCGTAAAAATGAATTTGTTTTTGAGAAATGTCCGCGTTTAGTGAAAGAACTTCGTGAGCTTCACTAAATCATCAATATTTTTTTAACTCTGATAGGAGACATAAAAAAAGTTGTTGGTTTATTATTTAGTACCTCATCGCTGTGAAGTATTGCTCAATATCATCGAACCGATTCATTTGATCTTGAATGCGGCAAGGATGCATAGTGGTTAAAACTAATTCTTCAGCGATTTCTTCTTGAAATCTTTGATTATGTTGAAGCTTAGCTACAGTCATGTTAGAATGAATCTCTTTAATTAGGTTTATTCTAATAAAGAAACCATCACCATGCGCTGATCGAAGCGGGCAGTACTGTGTCAACTTGCATTCGATTTCATACAGGTAATCTTTAGCGCTCATTAGATATTCATCAGAATCCGAGAATACGTTAATGTTGCTTTCACCACAATCCGATTTTGAATCCGAGAAGAAGTCATCATCAAAGATGATCTCAACGTCTTCGTTAGGGATAAAGTTAGTGTTCATTGTTGGTTGTTGGTTGTTGGTTTATCGTATGATATGTTGTTATTAAACTTTAACATTTCTTCTCTCAAGATCAACTCACTTTTCTATAACTCTAAATTTTGTGAATATTTTGTGAAATGTTGTGAAAAAACTGACTTCGTTTAAAGAAGGTACCTACCTTGCGAATATTTAGCGCATATTTTGTGAATGTTGATGAAGGTAGGTGCCTTGATATTTAAAGTTTAAGTAAATCCTTCTCATATAACAGCTTTAGCTTGTCTAAGGTTGATCGACTCTAACCATTTTTGACAAGTCTTATAGACCACATATTCCACAAAGGAGCCTTTTTTAGCTTCTTTTACTTAGAATGATTTAAATCAGATTTAGTTAACGTTAAATTCTTTAAAAAAACGTAATTTTCAAAAATTGTCCCCGTTAGGTTCCATTGCATGCTGCTCCTGCAAGTGCAAGGACTGTAGAGCGACAATATCGTTGGGATTGTAGCCCAGGTAGCTTGGTTTGATGGGTTGCAGCTCGACGTCGAGGCTTGGCGAGGAGAACGCAGCTGTCCTAATCCTGTCGGTCTAATTAATAGATGGAGATGAAGCTTGCTGGTCAAATTGATGAATGAATATTAGCTCTCCAAGGCGCAGTATGCAGTCCTTTGTCGAGATTACTGTCAATTGCGGATTAGTTTATGTTGCGTGGTTCACATGTTCGGCAGGAAAAGGTGGTCATTTTGGTGATGACCCACATCTGGCAACGAAAGGAACACAACGTTCTATACTTACCCGCAAATAATTGTACAGGATGCTGTATACCATCAGTCCAATTCATCCTTTTGAGAATTTAAATTAGAGCGCCTATTGTCGGTAGAGCGATACTTCATTTAGTCCCTGCATGACTAATCGAGGCATTTAAAACTAATCGTGAAGACACAAGATGAGGTAGCATTGCAATGTGACACTGTCCAGCCTCTATGACAGCTATACATGTGAGATAGGATGCAGTCCTCTGTACGTCCCTCGTGCTTGAGCCTGAGCTGCAAGCGTTGCTCTAGCACATTTCACCGTCAGCGTCAACAACGTGAATCGCATCGCTCCCAAATGTGACTGAGGTGGACAGCGGGATACCCAAAGTTCAACTGATGACATCTGCAAGCACACAGAAGAGGGTCGTATTTGTGTGTTGATTTCGAATATGTACTGACAGATTTGTCCAAAGGCGAAGGGTGTTCTTTGATCAATCCTCTTGCCATGGTTTATTGGTTTATGCACGCCGTCCAGAGACTAGATCCGTGTGTTCGCAAGCAAACGCTGGTGTTTGCAAAAATACTAGCATCTGCCAGTGCATTTTTATTGAACAGTTTGGCTACGATATAGAGTTGCAGGAAATTCTTCTGTGGAGCTCACCCTTGAACCACGTTGGTTTCTCTCACCGATACTGCTCACTCTCTGAAACTTTAAATATTATTTCCCTAGCACGACGTAAAATGTAGGATTCGAATTCATGTAGTTGATCCAGGGTTTTGTAAGCTCCACACTCCAGACGTATATAGTCAAAAGGGGCTTGCAATTAGAATTGTGATGCAATCGATAATACCATTTGTCTCTCTGGAAATAATTTCCGCTGTAGTGGTACGTTCAAATGGGGTAGGTTACGAGAGAGCTCGACCAAATTGTGCGTCGAGTTGAGCAAGAAAAAGCTTTTTGCAATGCATTTTGCCCTCCTTTGACTTGCATGACTACATAACAACATGCTTCTTCCTCCCAGGGTATGAGAGAATCGATTGATTCACAAAGCATGAAATAATTGATTCCAAAGCATGAACGAATTGATTCCATGGATCTTTGATAAAAACACCTCACATGTGGTCAAATTCTCTAACAGCGACATACCAAAAATGGAGAGCAATGTAGCCATCTGCTTTTTCCAGAGGAAAATCGTATCTTTCACTTCAAACGACTGGTGGCAGGTGTTTTGCGCGGTGCGCACAGCGATGTCTCAAGCTTCTCGATACCCTCCAGCCATCTTTGCAGTCACTACGGCAAGCAAGATTAGCTCGGCGCCGCTCATTGGCCGCGAGCCACCGGCCACCGGCCTTATCCGGGTTCAACCAGTTTTGGCGCCAAGGCCCGGAGGGTAATTCAAACCCCCCGCCAAAACCAGGCTGGCACGCGCCGACAAGGGGGATGAGCTGGGTTGCATCCGACCAATCACATTGCACCAAGTCGATCTTTTCCTCCAATCAGGATCCCTAGCCCACTCCGGCCCTCCCGCCAACCGACGTCAGTCCCAAATCCGCCGCGCCAAGCTCAAGCTAGCGAATTCTCTAACCGCCCGCGCCAAGTTTAAGCCAGTGTTAACCTTCGCTTAAACATGTACGTCATCAAGCGCGACGGGCGCCAGGAGGACGTCAAGTTCGACAAGATCACGGCGCGCATCACCAAGCTCTGCTACGGGCTCAACCCGGACTACGTGGACGCCATCAAGATCTCGCAGAAGGTCGTGGCGGGCGTGTACCCGGGCGTCACCACCTCGGAGCTGGACGAGCTGGCGGCCGAGACCGCCGCGTATCAGAGCACGCAGCACCCGGATTTCTCTAAACTGGCGGCAAGAATTGCCGTCTCTAACCTGCACAAGAACACCAACAAGGTGTTCAGCGACAACATCGAGGTCTTCCACAAGAACATCCACGAGAAGACGGGCGCGGCGGCCCCGCTCATCGCTGATGACGTATACGAGATCGTCATGCAGCACAAGGACGAGCTCAACTCGGCCATCATCCACGACCGCGACTTCGAGTACGACTACTTTGGCTTCAAGACGCTCGAGCGCGGCTACCTCTTCCGCGTGAACGGCAAGGTGGTGGAGCGCCCGCAGCAGATGATTATGCGCGTGGCGCTGGGCATCCACAAGAGCGACATTAAGGCCGCCCTCGAGACGTACGAGCTCATGTCGCAAAAGTTTTTCACGCACGCGACCCCGACACTGTTTAACGCCGGCACGCCGCGCCCACAACTGTCGTCCTGCTTCCTGTTGGCCATGCAGGACGACTCCATTGAGGGCATCTACGACACGCTCAAGCAGTGCGCGTGCATCTCTAAGTGGGCCGGAGGTATCGGCATCAGCATGCACAACATCCGCGCCACGAATAGCTACATCCGTGGCACGAACGGCTCGTCCAATGGCATCATCCCCATGCTGCGCGTGTTCAACGACACGGCCCGCTACGTGGACCAGGGCGGAGGCAAGCGCAAGGGCTCGTTCGCCATCTACCTTGAGCCCTGGCACGCGGACGTGTTCGAGTTCCTGGACCTGCGCAAGAACCACGGCAACGAGCTGCACCGCGCGCGCGACCTGTTCTACGCGCTGTGGGTGCCCGATCTGTTCATGAAGAGGGTGGAGGCCAATGGCAAGTGGAGTCTGTTCTGCCCCAATGAAGCTCCTGGGCTCTACGAGTGCTGGGGCGAGGAGTTTGAGACCCTTTATGAAAAGTACGAGAAGGAGGGACGCGCGCGCAAGACGATCAACGCGCAGCAGCTGTGGTTCGCCATCCTGGACGCGCAGATCGAGACGGGCGTGCCCTTCATGCTCTACAAGGACGCGGCCAACCGGAAGTCGAACCAGCAGAACCTCGGTACGATCCGCTCCAGCAACTTGTGCTGCGAGGTGATGGAGTACACGTCCCCCGACGAGGTGGCCGTGTGCAACCTGGCCTCGGTGGCGCTGCCCAAGTTTGTGGAGGAGGGCGTGTTCGACTACCAGAAGCTCTACGAGGTCACCAAGGTCATCACGCGCAACCTGAACAAGGTCATCGACGTCAACTACTACCCCGTGGCCGAGGCGCGCAAGTCCAACATGCGTCACCGCCCCATCGGCATCGGCGTCCAGGGCCTCGCGGACGCGTTCATCCTCATGAACTTCGCGTTCGAGAGCGAGGAGGCCCGCGAGCTCAACAAGAAGATCTTCGAGACCATCTACTATGCAGCCATGGAGACGTCCATGGAGATCGCCAAGGAGCTCGGCCCGTACGAGACGTTCCAGGGCTCGCCGGCCAGCAAGGGCATCTTCCAGTTCGACATGTGGGGCGTCACCCCGTCGTCGGACCTGTGGAACTGGGCGGCGCTGAAGGAGAACGTGATCAAGCACGGCCTGCGCAACTCGCTGCTGGTGGCCCCCATGCCCACTGCCTCGACGGCCCAGATCCTCGGCAACAACGAGTCCATCGAGCCGTACACGTCCAACATGTACAACCGCCGCGTGCTGGCCGGCGAGTTCACGATCGTCAACAAGTACCTGATGAAGGAGCTGATCGAGCTGGGCATCTGGACGCCCGACGTGCGCAACCAGATCCTGAACGACGGCGGCTCCGTGCAGAAGGTCAAGGCCATCCCGGACCACGTCAAGGAGAAGTACAAGACGGTGTGGGAGATCAAACAGAAGGCCGTGCTGGACCTGTCGGCCGACCGCGGCGCCTACATTTGCCAGAGCCAGTCGCTCAATATCCACATCGCCGACCCGACCATCAGCAAGCTCACGTCGATGCACTTCTACGCCTGGAAGAAGGGGCTCAAGACCGGCATGTACTACATGCGCGGACGCCCGAAAGCCGACGCCATCAAGTTCACGGTCGACAAGCAGGGCCTCGACCTGCAGCGTGCCAAGGAGGAGGCTGCCGCAGCCGCCACTCCCGCCCCCGCACCCCAGACGGAGACTGTGGCCCGGGCAGGTGACGACGAGGACGAGTGTCTCGTGTGCGGCGCCTGAGCGCTGGGCGCAGAGATAGCTCCTGACTGTCGTGGCGCAACATATCGGTAGTGCCGCGCGGTTTGATCGATTCCTAGGAAGTATAAAAGCAAAATAAAGCCGCATAATATTGTGCTACACGGGTGTGCTCGAATTGTCCTCAGCGCGTACGTGTACAATAGGGTCTGCACCAGTACGAAGTGCTATTGGCGATCTTCCTGAAGAATTGAAACTTTCACGTTGAAGTAGGCCCAGCACTTGGTGTACTGCACATGTAGCTTCGAGCGGTTGGTGCAGGTACAAGTGTAATTTGCTCTCAATTAGGAGTCGCGCCCTCACTATTCAACGCAAGCAAGCTGGACCTACGTAGCCCCACGGCCAGACTGGCCCAGACAACACTTGCCCGCAACTTGCGAAAGCTGGCAGTCCGCAAGTTTTGGCTTTTCCCGTCGGTAAGATTTTTGATAAATATGTTATCGTGCCTCCGGTCTGAGCCGTGTGCCAAAACGAGACTTGAGGCTGCTCACGAAGATTTGTGCGGTGAAAAGCATGGGCTCTGTTCCGACGTACCTGAGCATGAGAGGCCGCAGGCTTCTTGGTATTTTGCCAATCTCGAATTGGTATGGCGAGCAACAACCCGTGAGAGATACTGTGCGTGTAGGCTCAGAATACAACAGGAATGCTGCTTCCGTTATCCTTAGGGGTACGAGGGCCCTCTTTCCATCAACTTTGATGACCGCAGGAATCTGCCCGCACAAACGTCAAATTGACCTTGCAAAGTCGAACCAACCGAGAGCCATCCCTTGAGGCTCAATTTGTGTGGGACAACTGCGGACTTTACCTATGAAGGGGTCTTACAGCAAAAGAAGGCTTGAATCCCCGAGCCGCCCGCGAACAACCGAGAGCCACGTGAACGATCCGCGGTCAATCCGTAGCTACTGTATCTGTCCACAGCACGCCAAGAACTGGAACAGCGACGGCCAGAGGCTTCGATGGAGCAGCGGTCTCCACCGAGCACTTGATGGGACGACAACGGGACGAAGAGTGGGTGGCCCCCCGTCAGAGCCTGAGGTTAAGTGCAGCAAACGACACAGGCAAGAGATATCTCTGTACCATGGTAATGCATCACATTGGACAGTGCGCCGCGCTGTGCGGCGGGCGTGCTGCTTTGCGGACGAGCCGTGCACTCCCTGTGGAGCTCTTCCCCTCGAAACTCTCGGCGTCGACCAGAACGAAAACTTATCATCCAGGACCTCTCACGCCCTCTAGCCGACAGGCGATAGATTCACCATGCAAGTCGTGGCGCGGGCGGTGCTCAACCGGCTCGAATCTCGGGGTGCAATGCAAGCAAGTCAAGTCTGTGCGAATGCAGTGCATCGAATGCACAGGCTTGAACTCGGCTCGATTTGTAACACGAAACAATGGCGGCTAGGCCCACGCTAAAGAGGACGGCAGCAACGCAATGCCACCAAGAATTCGATGGAGACGAACAAAGTCGATGGAGACGAACAAAGTCCGCCAAGAACTCGGTGGAGACGAACAGAGTCCCAAGTACTATATCCTGGGTAATATACGAATGGTGACAGTGATGCCAATTGGCGGAGCAGTTGGGGAATGCAAATACTGTAGTATTCGCTGCTCAGGTCAGCTGATGCGGTGACTGACCCAAGGTGCACACCTTTGGAGCCAGGTGTTCAATCGCGCTATTGCCACCTGCGAGCGCCATCTTGGCACGGGCACTCTTCCCCTCTTGCAGTCTCCCTACCAGTACTTAGTATTGCGGTCGTGACTTACGGCCACAAACTTTTCAGTCTTATCTTATGGGGGTTCTCCGATTTTAACGATGCAATTCCAGCCATCGGCTCGCCTTCCGACGATGGCAAAGCACTTTCGCGTCGGCAACACAGCTCTCCTTCGACTCGAGGCAGTCGATGTGTGCCGGAGTTTGAGTGAGTACGGTCCACCGTTCAACGTGTGCCTCTACCCCTCCCGCCCGCCATCGTCGTTTGATCTGCTCGGGGGTTCCTGTACAAATGTAACGACAGGGCGGGGCAACTTGACACCAGGGGCAAACAAGACAACCAACGGAGCACCCTCTCGCTCGACAAGCTGAGACCGTGCCAATCTCGGGAGATCCCGAGCGCCAAGTCTACGCGCGACAAGCGTCGCGACGCTGCATCCAGGACCTGGATTCCAGGTGTCGGGAGCGGCGCACTGTCCCCGGGCATCTGTCGTGCAACTTGTACTCTCCCTGTCAAGGCAGCCGACGCGGTCTTTACCAAATGGATAGGAGCTCCTCAACCTCAAGCGATGATGTGAGGCAGTTCACTACGGAAAAGACCGACTCCGAGACAGCCCCCGGTTGAATTCGTCGACTGCATTGTCGACTCGAACTCGCCTCGGACGGACAGCTATGAACTCGGACAGCAGGCCCGTGCTCGGACATTCCTCGAGCCACACGCCCATGAGCTCGGACGGATCGGAGCCCACAGCGGTGCTCGGGGCTCCGATGTCGCGCAACGACCTCGACCGCAGTCGCGCGCGCCATGACCACAGCGGACTCCTGTCACCCGGAGCGTCCTTCAGTAACTTGGACACAGTCAAGGGGCCGGCGCCGCACGCCTTCAGCAACAACAAGGTGCCGGTCAAGCCCAAAATCGCGCTCTTCGACCAGAACTCGGAGCTCTCGACCGAGGGGTTCACCCAACGCGCGGCACTGCAGACGTGCTCCATCAGTTGGCAGCACATTTCGTACTTCATTCAGCCCAAGGAGAAGAAGCTCGGGAGCAAGAGCAGCAAGCGAGGATCGGGTCCTTCGGCGTTGGAGGCGCAGTTCGAGCGCCAACAGCCTCGCAAGATCCTCAACAATGTTTGGGGACGATCAGGCCCCGGTGAGCTGACGGCCATTCTCGGTCCTTCCGGTGCCGGTAAGACCACGCTGCTGGATATGCTGGCCGATCGAGTGCCGTCGGGAGGCTCGGGCGTGCACCTCGAAGGTCTGGTTGAAGTGAACGGCCAGCCTCGCGACCTGCGCACGTTCCACAACATCATGAACTACGTGTCGGAAGATATGGCGTTCCTGGGAGCGTTCACGGTCTTGGAGACGCTTCAGATCGGTGCCGGTCTGAGTCTGCCTGGCCACATGCCGCCCGTGCAGCGCGAGGCTCGAGTTCAAGACGTGATCGACGCCATGGGACTGCGCTCGTGCGCCAACGCGCGTGTAGGTGACGTGTTCCACAAGGGCATTTCGTCAGGCCAACGCAAGCGTCTGGGTATCGCTCTGGAGCTGCTGTCGGACCCCGCTCTGTTGCTGCTGGATGAACCGACTTCGGGTCTGGATTCGTCCTCTGCTCGCGGTGTCATGCAGTACATTGAGCGGTTGTGCCAGGAAGGAGGCAAGAACGTCGTGTGCACGATCCACCAGCCGTCGTCGTCCATCTACGGCATGCTGACCAACCTCGTCATCCTCAGTGGCGGTGAACTCGTCTACAGCGGCCCCACGAACGCTGCCATCGCCCACTTCTTCTCCATGGGCTACGTGTGCCCCATGTATACGAACCCCGCGGAGTATTTTGTCCACTTGGTCAACACCAACTTCCACGAAGGCCTCAAGCTGGAGCCGTTCACGCGGGCGCTCAAGGAAAGTGCCGAGCCGCAGCGTCTCAGGGCCGACGTTGTGCGCGACCGAGCTCGTCGGGAAAACCTGACCAACCCGGAACTGCTGAAGGCCATGCGGCCGTGGCCCATGGACCAGTTCTTCGTGCTTGTCAAGCGTAACATGACCAACAACTGGAGACACCCGGGAGTCTTCTGGCTGCGTGTGCTCATGTACGTGCTGCTGTCGCTCATGGTCGGTACCATGTACCTGAGCTCCAACAACATCAAGGACGTATCGATGGTGCCGCTGCTCTTCTACGTGCAAGCTTTCCTGGTGTTCATGTCCGTTGCGGCGCTGCCTGCTCTGCTGGAACACCGCGCCGTCATGGAGCGCGAGATGCGGTCGTACGCCTTGTCGCTCACGGGCTACACGATGTCCAACCTCTTGGCTGCGCTGCCGGGTATTCTCCTCATCTCCGTGTTGGCGTCCGCTATCGTCGTGTTCCTGGCCAACGTCAACTCGTTCCCGACTTTCTTGCTGAACTTGACGCTGTCGCTGATTGCTGCCGAGTCGCTGATGCACTTGCTGGGTGCTGCCGTGCCCCACTACATTATGGGCATCGCGCTAGGCGCCGGTCTCTTCGGTATGTTCATGCTGTGTGAAGGCTTCATGGTGCCGTTCTCCGACATGCCCGTCTACTGGAAGTGGGGCTACTACCTCGCCTTCCACACGTACTCGTTCGAGTCGTTCATGTACGAGCACTTCTCGCAAGTGAATACGGAGGAGGCGTGGGATCTACTGAAGAGCTACGGCATGGAGAACGTCAACTTCACCCAGGACATGATCATCCTGGCGTGCTACTCGGTGGTGCTGCAGATTCTTGTCATCGGTGTGCTGTGGCTACGTTTCAACCGGCACCGTCGCCGCTAAGCAGTCCAGTCAGTGAATCAGTCTCTTTATTAACGTTTTGTATAAATATGCACGAATTGCACTAATGTTACAGCTGTCATTTGATGGATGAGCTGGAGACAACATACGTAGCGTTCGTGATCCTGTGAAGCGGGTGATCTAGCCCAACTTGTGTGAATGCGACATTGTCCTAATCTTTTCCGTGAATTTTTGCCGTAACTTACGACCCGTAAGCTATTATGTACACGACGGGATAATAAATTTGCTGCGTCCCGTTACATTGTCATGGCTTGCTGAACCACTGCGAATTATGAAATTCTTGAATAGTATCTACAAATTTCCAGCTTTGTTGACACCGATAGTCTGACTGCTCAGCTTGTTCGAAGGAGAGAATCGCATCAACAGCAAGGTACTTCTAAGTTGAAGTGGTTATTGAGCAGACAGAACCTCGTTCGCGCTGGTCGTGTCGTCTACTAAGTACGTGAGTAGTATCTCGAGGCTGGATTATCCCGCTCTGAACAAAATGCCTTGTTATGGATGTTCCAGTCTGAACATGGAATCACAGCCGAGGCTCCAAAGTCTCGAGCGAGTGCAGGTTCTTGTCCTCCTCGGCGAACTCCAGACGCTTCTGCGCCTTCAGGAGCATCCGCATCTCACGCTGGTTGTCCTCGTCAATCTTCAACCCCTTGTCGATCTGTTTGAACGCATCCTTCTCGTCCAGGTTCAGCACCGTAAAGTATCTAAAGTATCAATGAATCCAAACAAATGGAGGTGATGAGGTTGCAAGTTCAAATCAGCAGGCCACACATGTGTGCAGAAAGATGATAAAGCAACTACCATACCCGCTGTGCGACTTGCGTTCTCCACCATCCACGACCGAGTGGACGAACACCTCCACCTCTACCTCCAGACGATAGCGACTGCAAAAAAAAGCGTCGTGGGTTAGCACAGTAAAGGCCCATAATGCAACAGTCTGATCGCCACTCACCGAACGTTAACGACGCGGGCGCGCGCCGTCACAACATCCGAGACGGAAATCGGCAGCTTGAACAACACGCGGTTCATAGCGATGGTCACCATCTTTTCCGATTTGGTGAAGTTCTGGGCGCAGTACAGCGCAGCTCGGTCCTATCATCATCAAACCCACACCCACGTAAATCACCACCTTCATCGTTGCCCCCCAACTACAGCTCATACACCCTTACCATCCAGGTCAGCAGGTCTCCTCCAAACACCGTCTCGTTAATATTGAGGTTGCGGGGCAGGAACCAGTTGCGCACTTCAATCTCCGTGTCGCTGATGGAGACGTAGTCGTCCTTAGTCTCACCCGGGAGCAAGTCGTTGCTCCCGATAAAGGGGATCAAGTCCACCGCGTCCTGCTCCTTCATCCATCTCTTGGCCAGCTCCCTGCGCTTGTGAGCCACCTCCCTCATCTTGAGGCAGTAGTCGGCTTTCTCCGCGTCGAAGAGCTGCGGAAGACCCTTCCTCGGCCGCCCGAAGCGGTTGATGGCCACCATCGTGATGATGGCGTCGTGCGTGTGTTGGAACGTGCCCGTGGGGACGTCGCGTCGGTAGCCGCTCACCTGCACGGCCATGGACGAGTTGCTAAGGCCGATTACCTCGCCCTCCACGCGCACCAGGTCTCCGTGGAACACGGGCTTCACCAGGTCCACGCGGTCGAATGAGATGGTGGCCGTGGGGCCCAGCGACACCCGAGAGGAGATCGTTCCAGCCAGCACGTCCATGAGCTCCAGGATGGGGCCGGTGCGCAGCCATCTTCCCTTTTGGCTTTCGTCGCCCTGCCAACAGTTATGACACAGTTACCTTGGTGCACTTGAAGATGCATTGGAAGCTGGAGAGGTGGCGTACGATGATGTCGGTGAAGGCCAGTCGCGTGTCCTTGGCGCGCACTTGCGCGGGCATGCGGCGCATCCGCCACAGGTCCTGCGCCGTGCCCAGCAGCTTCTTGAGCACCATCTTCCAGCAGACGTCGTCAATCACTTCACTTCGTGGCTCGAGACGCGGAGCCCAAACCTAATTGAATAAAAGCCCAAAACTATAGTTTAGGTATCTTGGTTTTCGTGTTTTGGGACAGGTTTTCGCGCGTCGAACCGACCATCACTCTCGATTCCGCACTCGGCGCGATGGCTCCTGTACCCGCCGCGGCGCCGACGTCGGCGCTGCACGTGCTGGACCGCCGCGACGTGCAGCGCATCTGCAGCGGGCAGTCGGTGGTGAACCTGGCCACGGCTGTGAAAGAGCTGGTGGAGAACGCACTGGACGCCGGCGCCACGCAGATCGAGGTGAAGCTCAAGGAGTTCGGGCGCGACGCCTTCGAGGTCAGCGACAACGGCGCCGGCGTCGCGCCCGAGAACTACGCGTCGCTGGCGCGCAAGCATTACACGAGCAAGATCAGCAGCTTCGAGGACATCGAGACCGTCGCGTCCTTCGGCTTCCGGTGCGGCCTGGGCGGTGGAAACATGATACTTTCCCATGAGGCTCTAAGCAATTATTTGTTTTTCTTCGTTAGAGGTGAGGCGTTGAGCTCGGTCTGTGAGTTGGCAGCGAGCTTCTCTGTGTGTACGAGGACGCAGAACGAGGCGGTGGGGGCGCTTCTGGAGTACGATACGAGCGGACAGCTGGTGAAGGAGACGAAGAAGGCGAGGCCTGTAGGGACCACGGTCTCCGTGGAAGAGCTCTTCAAGGTGAGGAGAGCCACGGAAGGTGAAGAGAGGAAGTTGAGAGTGAAAGCGTTGATTTATTACTTTTTGATGTTTTGTAGCCACTGGCGGTGCGGTACAAGGACTTCCAGCGTAACATTAAGAAGCACTACGCCAAGCTGCTCAAGGTGCTGCAGGCCTACGCTGTGAGCTGCGCGAACGTCAAGATCTGTGTGTTTAATATCACGGGAAAGAATGCGAATCGGCACGTGGTGCTGGCTACACAAGCACACCAGACGATGGGGGAGAACATTGCCAATGTGTTTGGTACCAAGTTCTTCAGGACGCTGCTTCGTGTGGATTTCGAGTTGCGTGGTGCTTTGAAAGTGGAAACAGAGAATAAGGGCGGCGATAGTGATGGTGATTGTGACAGTGACAGTGAGCAGAAGAGCTCTGCAATGGAAGACGACAATTTGAGCGGACAGAAACGCAAGGTGGAGGGCTTTGTGTCGAAGGTTGGCGCTGGTGTCGGCAGGAGTGACAATGATCGTCAGTTTTTCTTCATCAACGGGCGGCCATTTGATTTGCCAAAGGTGTGTTTGCTGGTTGCTTTTATATTTGAATTGAAGATACTAACGCATCGTACCAACATTGTGCTATTAGATGTCGAAGACGCTGAATGAAGTGTGGCGACAATACGAAATGAAGCAAAAGCCTGCTTGCGTGCTTAACTTTCATCTCCCTCTTGGCGACTACGATGTGAATGTCACTCCAGACAAGCGTGAGACGTTTGTGAAGCATGTACGTGGTTTAGTCACGCTGCACTGGTTAGGTAAATAACTGACCCCCAACATAAATTTTACGTGTTGTGCTTTAGGAAGCGGAAATTATCGACGCTTTCAGAACAGGACTTAACAAATTGTACGAGCCAAGCCGAGGAACTTTTACAGTCCAGCCATTGATGACAGCATTCGCTCGCACCACAAAATCAGAAGAATCAACGAAAAAGTCTCCCCTGGCTACACCTCAAAAGAATGATTTCGAACAGTCAAAGACTCAAACGGAACGCGTACCTGCTGTTCAAGCCGGAGATGATGAAAACGAAGATGGCAGTGACGGTGAGGTGACTACGAAAACTGCTCAAGACGATTCCTCCCAAGCGCAAAGGGTTGAACCTGAGCTACCGAAAGCAAAACATGTCATTGTCGAAGTTCTTCAGCCCAAGGTTCAGCGTGAAATAAGCACGATACGCACTCCTGAACAACCGGGGCAAAGCGGCAAGCCGGTAGTTGTACTGTCACCAAAGACGAGTCCTGCTTCCCCTCCATCATCCCCAGAGTCGGTCGTGTTGGATTTGCGGAAGCCTGCCAAGCGGCAAAAACTCTACCCCTCTTTACCATCAGAGTCAACTCCCTCGACACCGGAAGAACACGTGTGGTCATTTGACGAGATGATCAAACAGAGACAACAGTATTTTGAGGGAGAAGTGGAGTACGAAAAGAAGCGCAAGACGAACCATCTTAAGGTGCCGAAGACCTGCTCCACATCGGTCGATGGTGCTACTGCAACAGACAACGAGGTTGCTGCTGCCGCATTGCAACGCGTTCTCAAAAAGGAAGATTTCAAGCGGATGCAGGTTCTCGGACAGTTCAACCTTGGATTTATTATCGGCAAGCTCGATAATGATCTTTTCATCATCGACCAGCATGCAAGCGATGAAAAATTCAACTATGAAACGTTGCAGCAGACGACGGTGATGCACCAGCAGCCTCTCGTCCGACCGCTGATACTGGAGCTGACGGCCGGCGAAGAAATGGTCATATTGGACCATCTGGATGTCTTCGCCAAGAATGGATTCACCTTTTTGGTAGATAAAGATGCCCCTGCAACAAAAAAATTGAAGCTGCTCTCATTGCCATTCACCAAGCACACGCAGTTTGGTACCGAAGGTAAGTCACCACAGTTATGATTGCTGCGAGTTCTTCAAGTATTCACTGTAGCTTCGTGTTTTGACAACAGACATTCGGGAACTAGCATCGCTACTGATGGACGCTCCGCTTAATCCGACCACTATTCGCCTGCCCAAGGTAATGGCAATGTTTGCGTCGCGAGCGTGCAGAAGCTCGATCATGATTGGTACTGCTCTTCACAAGGAAGAAATGCAGAAGGTATGTGGCGTAGGAATAGATAGTGGTTTGCTTTCGTGCTTACCATCGTTGTGCGCAGATTGTTCGCAACCTGTCTGGCCTGGATCAACCTTGGAATTGTCCGCATGGGTAAGCGTACTGCTGGTATTTGGCCATAGCGTGGGTTCTCACGAGCTTTTTTATCTCTTTCTACAGGCGCCCTACTCTCCGCCACCTAGTTGACCTCATGCACCTCGAAGACAGCAACAACAGCAACTAAGTTTGTGTAATCATTTAGTTCCGACTTGCGCGTGAGTGCGAGTCACTTCAGAGTAAGGCTATGTGAATAATTAGCTAGCTAAAGCTGATACTTCGTGTGAACAGCTCATGGCAGAGTACCATTCGGTAATGCTGGTGCGACGGTGTTGGAGCCCGGGGGTGGAAGCTGCTTCTGATACTTGCCGCGGAGTTTATCGAACGCTTCGACGAGGACGGGGTCGTTAACGTCGCCATGGTAGTTGGCGTTGACGAACTCCGTCCACTCACGAATGTCATTCTCTTCTGGTGAGTGGGTGAAGCACCCGCCTTCACACTGGCACTCACCACCGTATTCCTTCGGTAGGTTCTCCGGGGCAACAAACTCCAGCAGTGCCTTTGTGATGTCTTTTTGCCCGCGTAGTACGTGAATACGCTCGCGCGTCTTGGGGTTGACGAGTGGCGAGACAAGCTTCCAGATGAGGTTGAACCAAGCTGGCGGGTTGATGATGAACACTTGGTACACACGTTCAGGGTTGTAAGTGGCAATCACCTCGCCCCATTTTTTCGTGTAGTTGACCACATCGCTGGACATGTCGGCCATGGAAATGCCCTTGATATCATAGATTTTGAGCATGTTGCCATCGGGAAACTCTCGCGGGTCGACAACATTCCACATAAACTCCATCATGCGCACGTGGTGCATAATAGCCTCGAGTTCAGTAACTCCACGAGCCGTGAAATCGTGTAGCGCCTTCCGTTGACCGCCAAGAAACTCGTACGAGATGAGGTGACCCTGTCGATCCTTTTTGTGCAAAAAGTGCGTGAAGCACTCCTTCATGTCGGTGAACACGTGCGACGGACGCATCAAAATCGTATCCACGTCGTTCTCCTTCCGCCACTTCATCGTGGCAGCATAACGCTCCTTTGCTTCCTCGACATCGCCTTCACAGCCGGCCAAGAAGCGAGTGTTCACCTCACCCTTCTCTTCGCCGTGCTCGTCATCATCGCCCTCCAATGAGCCTTCACTCTTGCCCATCGTGATGCTGACACACTCGACGCGCAACTGCTGCGCGCGGGAAAATCTCCTAGTCGTGAGCAACACGCTGATACGTTCGTGGAAGCGGGTGAGGAAAAGAACGAGAGCCGACAGCCACGCCAGCAGTTCGAACGAGCCGTTGTCCATCGAGTTCATGACGGCCGCAACCGCTGCCAGGAACGACGTAAGACCCCAGAAACGACGATTTGTCTCGTCCGAGTCTTCCAGGCTGCCCGAAGTCTTCTCCGACTTCACGGCAACATGCAGTACATGGTCGTCGCGTGGACCGTTCCCTAACGGTTCGGCTTCTACAGCAACCTCCTTCTTCCCGCGAGTAAGCATTTCGCACGAGTAGAGCGCGGTTCCATTAGCAGAAGGACCGTTCACGTAGAATCGGAGAATACTCGAGGGATACATCTCCACTTGGAAAGCTTCGCCAACAGCAGGGTTGCTGATGACGATCGACTCGGGGAGCGACGACTCGTGCTGGACGGTGACGCAACTGATGGAGTTGTCCTCAGGCTGAGGGCCACGCTGCAGCTTGAATAGGGCGTCTTGGAAGAGCTGCATTGCTTTGCGTAGTGCCGCCGCGATCTCCGTGCACTGCTCTGGGGTGCGCGCACGCACACGGAACACCCGGCCGTCCGATCGGATCACAGTGAGAATACGCGGGAATTGGTCGTTCACTTCGATGTGCAAAATATCCGACAGGTGAACCGACGATCGCACCTCGCCCAGCGCCATCGCCGACAACGGAGCTGAGTCATCATCGCTAATCGATCCTGTGGCCTTGAAGCACAGCAGCTCCGCCGTCGTCAGCATGAAGATTCGCCACTTCCACAGCGCCACATTGGCACTCATACGTCGACTCGCCAGGGATCGCCCACCCATCGTGAACGTGCCCAGGTACAAAATCTCATCCATCGTGTTGTCCTGCTCCTCCAGCAGGCAGCTGTACAGAATGCCGGGCAAGGCATTAGAGCCACTATTCACCACGCCACTGCCCAATGTGTTCAAGCTGAAGCTGCCGCGACCACCGGCATCAGGCGTTGAGACCATCACGTCCAAATCTTTTCCCGATTCAGGCGGCGTCAACGGAGCCAGCGGCACCGGCATCCTGTCCCCCGTCAGCGGCGACAGCTCCGGGTCGCTCTCTCGCTCAACATAGTTCGGGTTCGAGTTCTGCCTCGACCTGGAGTTCTTCGGGCTGCGGTAGCCCGCTCGACGCTGCACCAACTGCCTCGTGCACAGGTCGCACACTCGCACCTCCTTCATGATGCCCAAGTGGGGCAGCGGCACTTGGTTCTTGCTGTGCACGCCACACACGGCCAGCCCGCAATTCCGGCACCGATGCTGTCGCATTCACGCCAATAAAACCCATCATCAGTCTAATAGGACCCACGAATTCACCCAAACAAAGTCTAATAAAACCCACCCGAAGTCGCAAAAGCCGGAGAGGGACATTGCACACGTGACACTTGGAGTCCGCGCCGCTGTGGGGCGCCATCGCGGCGTCCAGCGAGCGCTGGCTGCTGAAGTCCGAGGCCGTGGGTCCGGCCGCGTCGTCGGCGCTGCTCACGGGCGCGCTGTTGCTCTTGAAGTGCGCCAAGAAGGCGGCTTTGCGTCGCTGGAGCTCCTCGACCATGGACGGCTCCGCGTCGCCGGCGCTTGGAGACGCTGGCGACGGCGACGCGGAGGCGGAAGCGGGGGCGGAGGGCGCCACGTCGGGCGCGCGCTCGCGGGAGGTCTCGCGCAGGAAGCGGGGCATTGCGATGCGTTCGCCGGCCCCCATCTCGCTCGGAGGCAGGCGGTCAGTGCTCTGCACGTTTGGTCTCTGCTGGCGCTTTTCGAGTCGAAGTGTGAAGTGACGAGAGCTGGGCGGAACGTCGGGATAACCTCGCACGAGGCGATTCCCTCCGTATAGTTCTTACGATTGCTGGAATTGTAATTTAGACGCGCATATGATGTTGATTCAGGAGTTCTGCCAAACCTGATAGGTGACACAAAACTATCTATATAGTGATTTGTAGTATTGAAGGTCTTGGTACTGAGTCAGCTCGCTTAAGTAAAGTGTACGTTCTTGGTAAAACTGTTCCTTGGACGGATGCAGCCGCGTCGTCATGTCTCATGTAAACTTAAGCGGGATAATGATGCTAAAAACGCTTCTCGGGGTCCCGGTCGTCTCTCATAGTGCCTGAGCTGCCAATGTGGTGTCGCTGTTGCCCTCGTTGCTGGTGATGGTTCCTATTGCCCATGTGGGGGCATGCCGACGACTACCGCGTCGCGGAATCGCTCGCGGCGTTGTTGATGCCCAGCTGGGAAGGTATCCGCGGTTCCGATGTTTACGACGCGGAATTAGCGAATCGACTAAAGTGTCCGTAATTCTTCGACCATCAGCCAATCAAAGATCGTGAATGGGCTCTTTTCAGCCAATTACACGAAGGTAGCAATTAAGTCGGCACCACTTCAACTTGTGTCCGTTCAAGCGCACACCTCTGATGGCAGTTGTGCTGCGTTTATCCTGCTGAACTGCTGCACACTGGGCTGAATAAGGCGCCATTGAGGCGAGATTGGGTCTCTATCTCCCTCTCCCTCTCTCTCTCTCTCTGTCTTGGCCAAGCTCAGTTTGATCGTCAGTCGCGACCGGTGCGATTCGTCGACAGTCGCTCTTATCCTGCAAGTCGCTGGCGCTGCTCGCGGCTTCGTGGCGCTGTGTACTCATCGCAATATCCAACGCTGACCGACGACTAGCGCAGACAGGAGCCAACTCATATGAGCTCCTCGGCACCGCATGTCTGCTGCATAGTACGAAGCGAGAGAGAGGACGGCGCTGCTAGACGATTTCAGCCTCCGAAGCAGCCAGACAGCGCGTCTGGACGAGCACGAGCGCTCTTGCGTCGCAGATACAGCCAGCTTGTCGGCCATTACATGCTAACGTGAATCATCTGCCACCTCCCAGTGCGTTGACGGTATTCCATGGGTGTCGGTGGCTGTAAACGTGCTCATAATGATAGCGTTAGCCTTCTCAACTCGACTAATGGCCCCCCCCCCCACCTCAGCAACGTTGAAGCATTTTCCAGCAATCCAGGGGCATTCAGAGCCATCTCGATCAACATGACATGCTCTTCTTGATACCTTCGTGCCGTTCGTCCGAGAACCGGACTTGTCCGAGGTGCGGAGTATTGCTGGAAGAGAGCCCTTGCTGCTATCCGTGAAACGCTCGACGAGCGCTGCAGCCATATTTCCGCGGAAGACTCGTCCTGGACAGACAGACGCAGAGCGCGTTTGCTGCTGCATGCTCTGGGCTGTTGTCAGCACCACCTCCAAGCGCGCGTGTGTGTGTCTTCTGCGATTGCGGTCGTGCTGCGAGTCGTAACCATCTCGCGCGTGAATAGGATTCGCGCGCGTCGTTCCTTCCTTCCAGCGGCGGAAAAGTGTCTGTCTATCAAGGAGGAAGCGCCAGGAGAACAACTAACTACGTTCGTGTAACCTCCAGCATAGTGCAAAGCGTGGTCCCCGTGACAGGTTGTCACCCTCCCGCTCCACTCCATCATTTCTCCGAGCGACATGCGCGGACGACTCGCGGGATCCATGGCCGATACCTGCATTTCCAGCAACACGCCGCTCACGCCAACTCCATACGAAGCATCCGACGACGAGGTCCCCAGCTCCTCGTCCGGTATCGGCCATGCCATCGGCAACGCAGAGCTCGAGACTGGACACGGGTGCAGCTTGACGACGCCCCAAAGCGACCTCATGTCTCCTTCGAACGCCGTGGAGGCTCACTACGGGTGTCTGGACGCCATCGCGGTCGACTGTGCTGTCAGTACAGAGGGGAAGGCCAAGTCCTTCAACTTCACAGCAGAGTGCGAGTCTGCTCAGCGTCGTCAGCGCCGTTCCTTGCAGCAATGTTGCATCAGTTGGCAGCACGTGTCGTACATCATCCAGCCCAAGAAGCGCTGGTTGTCGAAGTGCACAAGCACCAAGAGCGGATCAAGTAACCAACAACCGCGCAAGATTCTGAGCAATGTGTGGGGCCGATCGGGGCCCGGAGACCTCACCGCTATCATAGGCCCCTCCGGGGCTGGCAAGACCACTTTACTCGACATTCTAGCGGATCGAGTGCCGCCTGGAGGTCCCGGCGTGCGTGTCGAAGGCATTGTCGATGTAAATGGCCATCCTCGGAACCCTCGCAGCTTCCACTACATCATGAACTACGTCTCGCAGGACATGGCGTTCCTCGGATCCTTCTCCGTTCTTGAGACACTGCAGATCGCTGCGGGCCTTGGGCTGCCCAGCCACGTACCAATACTTACGCGCGAGTCTCGAGTTCAAGACGTAATCGACGCTATGGGGCTGCGCGCGTGTATGCATGCGAACGTCGGGGACATCTTCCACAAGGGCATTTCGTCTGGCCAGCGCAAGCGACTCGGTATTGCTGTAGAGCTGCTCTCAGACCCAGCGTTGATACTGCTGGACGAGCCAACATCGGGCCTCGACGCCTCGTCAGCTCGGAGTATGATGCAGCATATCGAGCGACTGTGTCTAGAAGACGGCAAGAACGTCATCTGCACCATCCACCAGCCTTCGTCTTCAGTGTTCGAGATGCTGACGAACTTGGTGATCCTGAGCGACGGAGAGCTCGTGTACTTCGGCCCCGCGGCAGCAGCTCTCACACACTTCTTCTCCATGGGCTACGTGTGCCCACTCTATTCGAATCCGGCGGAGTTTTTTGTGCATCTAGTCAACGTGGACTTCCATCCGGGGTTGAAGCTTGGCCCGTTCGTAGAAGCACTGGAAGAAGGCGCCGAGCCGCAGCGACTGCGCGTTGACGTGGCTCGAGATCGCTACATGCGGGACGTCAACATCATCAACGTCGCCATCCTGCGAGCCATGCGGCCGTCAAGACTCGACCAGTTCTGCGTGCTATTGCATCGCAACCTGGTCAACAATTGGCGCCACCCGGGCGTGTTCTGGCTGCGCGTGCTCATGTACATCTTGCTGTCCTTCATGGTCGGCACCATGTACTTGAGCTCCAACCAAGACATTACAAGTTCCGCTATGGTGCCGCTACTCTTCTACGTGCAGGCCTTCTTGGTCTTCATGTCCGTTGCAGCTCTGCCCGCTCTATTGGAGCAACGCGCAGTGTTAGAGCGCGAAGTTCGGTCCCATTCCCTGCACCTCGCGAGCTACACGACGGCCAATCTCCTCGGTGCGCTGCCCGGCGTCATGTTCATCTCGTTGTTGGCGGCATTCATCGTCGTCTACTTCGCCCACGTGCACTCGTTCGGGTCCTTCTTCCTTAACCTGACGCTGTCGCTGGTCACGGCCGAGTCCATGATGCACTTGCTGGGTGCTGCGGTGCCGCACTATATAATGGGCATCGCACTGGGCGCTGGGCTCTTCGGCATGTTCATGCTGTGCGAAGGCTTTATGGTGCCATTCGATGCGATCCCTGCGTACTGGAAGTGGGGCTACTACCTCGCGTTCCACACGTACTCGTTCGAGGCGTTCATGTACGAGCATTTCTCGCAAGTGAACACAGAGGAGGCCTGGGAGCTGCTGAAAAGCTACGGCGTGGAGAACGTCAACGTGTCTCGCAACATGCTCATTCTCGTGGGGTACGCAGCAGCGTTGCAGCTCGCAGCTATTGTAGTGCTAGCCTTCCGATTTGGCCGCCATAAGCACCATTAGACCTGGCAATATAAATGTGAACTGAGTGCTGTAACCTGTATCTGATCTTTGTCAAAGTGAGTTGAAGCCGACGTAAAAGCCGAACGTGCGTCCGCTCGATACATGAACGATGCTTCTGAAGGCGTTGATCGGCACAGCCAAGGACCTATGGCGCATGCGGCGTATGCCTGCGCAAGTGCGCCCGAAAGACACTCAATCGATTATCACCGACGTTATCGTACGAAATTTAGGCTACGTGCATTGATATATTCGCTTTACGGTCTCATGTCTCGAATGGACTACCGTAGGGTGATGAAAACCAAGAGGAGAATGCTTCGCACGGGGCCGATCCTGGCCCTCATGGATGTGGTAGCTGGGGCCATTTCGTATCGGTACCGAAGGCACATCGAGATGAGTGTTGGGAAGAATTGATCTAACTGGTGTTGCATGCATGTATAACAGGCTCTCGATGGGGGCAGCAGCGACGATCTCTTTCGATCGTGTAGACCTCATCAAGCCTGTGTTCCATGGTGACCATGTGCGGCTGGAAGGGGAGGTAATTGGCCTCGGGAACTCGTCGATGGCAGTGCAAGTGAGGGTTTTCCGCCACGATATCGCAACAGACACGCTCCAGCACACACACGACGCCATCATCACGATGGTTGCCATCAACCGCTTCGGACGCCCTAGGAAGGGTTTTCCCCAGCCACTCGATGCGGATCGTGCCGACTACTGCGCGAGAATGGGTGAGCTTGCAAGACAGCGCAAGGAACTCTCTTTCCAGTGGATGAAGGACCAAGAAGCGGTGGACAAACTTCCGTTCATAAAGCAGGAAGACTTGCTTCCGAGTGAGAGCAAAACCGAGTACGTCTCTGTGAGTGAGACGGAGGTCGAAGTGCGCAACTGCTTCTTGCCTCGCCACCTCAATCCGCACGACACGGTCTTCGGCGGCGACTTGCTCTCTTGGATGGTACGAATTGCTCTGAATGCGATGACAAGAGAAGAGGGAAGGGAAATCTCACATTAGTGGTGTGTACCAGGACAAAATCGCTCTACGCTGCGCTCAGAAGTTCACCCGATCAGAGAAAATGGTGACCATTGCCATGAACCGCGTGCTCTTCAAGCTGCCGATTCTGATGCTCGACATGGTCAAGATGCGTGCTCGCGTCGTCAACGTCGAGTAAGTCGGTCATGTTTTGGTGCGAAGTATCTGCAATCACAACAGTAACTGTGCTGCTGTATCGCAGTCGTTTTCACCTGGAGGTCGAGGTCGAAGTGCTAATTGACTCGATCATTGACGGCGGCAAGCGAAAGTCTCACAGCGGGTACGTCTCATGTTACTACTAAGGAGTGTTTCACTCCATTGCTTGGACTGAGCCAGGTATTTTGTCTCGTGTTGCAAGCTACTTCACCGTCCTCAACCTTGATGACAAGGACCATTTCAAGACCATCGACAAGGGCCTCGAGGTTGACGAGAACAACCAGAACGAGATGCGCATTCTCCTCAAGGCTCAGAAGCGACTGACGTTCGAGGGAGAAGATACAAACTTCCACGCGCTCAAGACGCGCATTCTCTCTGGTGAATTTGCAGCAGATCAGCCCAAACATCACTGATGCGTGAGTGCGTCAGCCCCGTACAACAAGACGAGGAGTGAATCAAGTTTGCTACATGTACCTGTAGGCAACTTGCTTTAGTCCATCGCCACCTGCGGCATTTGGTGCTTCCTCGGCAAGCATTTGCTGCTAGCTTTTCGCCATGAAACGCGACTTTCATTACCAATGTCATACTGCTACAACGTAAGAATTAGTTCCGCTTGTCTTCAAGCTGGAGAGCGGGCCTCGGGCTCCGCAGTTGGCTCCGAGTCCGCCGACGTTCCTGTCGACATGAGCGGCGCCGTCGGCTCCGGTTCCTCCGAATCGTCCGAATCCTCGGAGCTCTTCTCGACCTCCTTCTTCATCTTGGTCGGGTCGATCTGGGCCAGCTCCACGAGTCGGTCTCTCTGCGCTGCCGCCTGCAGCTTCGTGATGGTCCGCAGCCCGAGAACGAACTCGCCGACAATGCACAGCAGCAGCATCGTCGACGTGAAGCCGATGCTCCCCACGAACACCAGGCCTACAGTATAACAACAGCTCTACCGTTAGAACAGGATAGGATCACCCCTCCATATCTACTCAGTAGCTCCACGTACCGACGTAGTGCCAGGGTGATACTGGGTCGCAGTGTTCCAGCTCCACGGCGACTCTAATGGGGGCGTCCTGCTCCTGCACCTGCTCCTGCTGGCCATCCTCCGTCGGGTCGGCGCTGACATTGGCCCAGCGGGAGATGACCAAGTTGTAGACTGCGGCCTTGGACAGTCCCTCCTGTAGCTGGTAGCAGCTCAGCACGTTGTGGCACGCCTTGTTGTCGCCCAACGCGGCCAGGCTGTTGAGCGTCGCATTAAGCGCCTCCTCCTCCTCCGTCGACTCCTGCAGCTTGCGGACGGCCGGGGCCGTGTTGAGCTGGCCGCTCTTGAGGTCCCTCGAGTCGTAGAACTGCACCTCGAGCGGCTGCGGCGACACGATGTTCATCGTATAGCACGAGTGGCCGAAGAGCGTGAGCAGGAACCGGTCCGACCGGCCCAGCAGCAGCTCGTCCGCGCACGGGACGCGCACTTGGCCGCCCTTGGTGCACGACCGCAGAGCTGTCCACAACAAGAGAGAGAGAGAGAGAGAGAGAGAGAGAGAGAGAGACCCCGGTCAGGTCGGGCCACTTCAAGTCACCTCAACCTGGAACACGGCCTACCGTGGCCCGGCCCGCACAGCAGCCCCAGGGCCACTAAGCAGCCCAGCTTGGCCATCATCACGCGGACTCCTAGACGATCTCCGAAAGCGGGGGAATAGTTCTCTGAAGGGCCTCGCGACCGGCGCCGCTCGATCTGATGAACCAGCGCCGGTTCAAGTCGCGATCTTGACTCGCGTCTGTCGCAGTAGTCAGGCCATCTCTCGCCCGCGTCGGCCCAAATCGCCGAGGAGCTACAGAAGCTGTTGGATCCGAGTCACTGGATCCGGCCAATTCAGTATCGAGCGATGGTGGCGGCTGTGGGCGACGACGTCGAGGCGGCGTCCATGGAGACCGTGCGCGTGTTCAAGTACGCGGCCATGGCCGTGCTGCTGGTGATCACGGCCGCGTCGGCCCTGCTGCCCTTGTGGGTGTCGAGCCACGGCACGCGGCGCGCGCAGAACCTGCTGAGCCGCAAGCTGCCGTTCGCGACGGCCGGCGTGTTCCTGGGCTCCGGGCTGCTGCACTTGCTGCCGGATGCAGTCAAGCTGTACGACGAGGTGGTGGCCAGGATGGACGTGCCGCCGCACTGGATGACGGCGTTCCCGAGCGTCTACCTGCTCTGTGCCTTGGGCTGCTCCATCGTCTGGAGCGTGGACCTGCTTAACATGGGCAACTCCGGCAAGCTCATGGCCGTGGCCAGTGCTGCTCGGCCCGACCGTACGTACTGCGTGGCCTGCTGGGCCGGCATGATGATGTTGAAGAGAGGACTGACGTTGGGTTGAACAGATGAGACCAGCATGTACCGAGTGCAGATCCCGTCCGTGACCTCGTTCGGGTGGAGGAATCGATCGGTCTCCGTGGACGGCAAGGAGCGCTTCTACTCGTGCTCGTGCGGCACCGTGTCATCACCTTCGATGTTCCATCGCGCTGCCAAAATGGAGGAGGGCACGTGCCTGCTCACGCCGAGCGGCGTCAAGGTGCGTTGAAAGGCAGTCTTTGTAATGATGAGTACGTATATCACGCTTAACACTGTTGAGTGCAGCTTGTGAACGGTGTGGGAGCTCAGGTCGTGATGGAGTACGAGTCCGCTAACGTTACGACTGGGTTGCTCGAGGAGAGTCACGAGACGGAATCCACAGTCAGCGAGCATATCGTGTTCTCCGGTGAGAGGTACAGTGCCGAGCATACTCATGTTTGTAGCAACCACGACAAGTGAGTGCTACACTTTTGTGTTACGGTTGACTTGGACTGTGCAGCTACTTTCTCCCCTATTTATTAGCCGCGCTCTTCTCGGTGCACTCGCTCATCGCTGGCTTCGCGCTCGGAGTCAACCACTCCATGGACCGGACGGCCGTGGCCACCACTGTTGCCATCTTCAGCCACAAGGTAAATAGGATACGGATCCCGGCCAGAGTGGCAATCATGTTGAAGTGAGCTGGCCCACTTGACCCAGTTCAACGTGCTGACACGTGTGCGTTTGTTTGATTCAGTTCATCGAGGCCATGTCGGTGGGCGCCAACTTCGCCAAGGCCAAGAGCAGCATCGCCCACCAGCGGTCCATCGCCGTGCTGACGCTCTACAGCTGCATGACGCCGCTCGGCATCTTCCTGGGCATGGTGCTGTCCGATTCCTTACGCGGCAGCAGCGCGCTGGCCATGGAGGCCGTGGCGCTGAGCATCGCGTCGGGCAGCTTCATCTACCTGGCGTTCCACGAGCTGTCGGAGGAGAACGCGAGCCAGGAGAGCCACACCATCGAGAAGCTCGCGCTCTTCTCCGCGGGCATGGCCAGCATGGCCGTGCTGGCCGCGTGGGCATAGGTAATAATGTGCCGTAACAGCAGGACGCCTGGGGCAAGCTGAGCAAGAGAAAACAGGACATTCGGACGATCGCATTGCCACTTGCTATGGAGAGACCATCACGATTCGCGGCCTTGGGCTTGCCATTAGTAACGACGCGGCCGCCATAACTACATGTACACAGCGCTTTGCCATAAATACGAACAAGTCGAGGTGTCGTCCCGAGAGTTTGGACAGGCAAAGAATCGCCAAAAGGGAAGAAAAGCATGTACACTTCAGCGTATTTGCAAGCCAAGAACGTAGGGGCTGCAACTTGCAGCCATCCATCCATGCGTTGCCCCACCATCGGAGCTGGCGGTGCCCGCTGCCCAGTGACATGACGAGCCCGCGGCGGACAGCACCAAGCGCTCGCTTCTGGCGGAAAGGAGGCGAGCAGCAGGCTGCGAATTCTCAAGTTACATTTTTACATTGGGCTCGGGTGGATTTTCACCTTTGTGAGGCGGTGGCGACAGCAGGAGCTTGGCCAGATGTGGTCTCGGTGCAGGCAGGGAAGGTGGCGTCAGTGTGTCCACCATTTGCGGGCGGCACCGGGATTCTTCATGACTCGACAAATTTGACAAATTTGACATTCGGCACCGGTGCCGCTCCGAGATTCTGGTCGAATTGTCAGCCCTCTCCGGGAAATCGAGCTGGCCTTGATCGACCGCCGCGTGGCAGGCCTCGCGCCACTGCACGCACTGCAACGGACGATCGCGAAAGGCAGCAGAGCCGTTGCCGTCTTTGAAGTTGCTCGGCGGAGGACATAGACAGCTTCGAGATGGACGCCGAGATGCCATCTCTTGTCCCCATTGCTTCAGGACGATCGACGACGACGAGCGCACGAGCCACGTCAAGTGAGCGGGCAGATAAGGGGCGGCGACCTGCACATTTCGTAGAGATCCGCTCGCCTCGCGGCCACCTCGGCACTCACTCACTCACCCACTCATCGGCAACAGCGAAACGAGTCGTTGCAGACCCTTTTCGACGCCGAGAAGGCGGGGCGAGGCTTGCATTTGGCGCAGCCTCAACCACCTCGTGGCGTTGCGGGCCGCGCCTATCGATTGGTTCGTGTAGCATTTTGACGCTGCAGTTGACGTTGAGGGGCGTGCCGCGAGCGCTGCTGCTTCGGCGGAGCTCTCTGCTAGTGGCAACAGGCGCATCAAGCTTTCAAGCTTTCGAGGGGCAGTAACTTGACTCGACCGGACTAACAGCGCATTGCCTAACATCGGTCGTGCTGGTGTCACGCTTCCTCCGAATGGCGATGATACTCTCAGTTCTTTTTCAATGGGGTATACACGTACGTTTTCTAGAGTTTATGACTATCCAAGAAATCACCACTAACCCCTTAGAAACACGCTCTTTCAACATGTCCGACTTGTACGGGGTATGTGATCGTGCAAGTCCCCAGTTCTGCCTACACGAAACATGACTTTTGCCGCTCGCGCCGCGATGATGCAGCGGCGAGTTTACCCTTTTGCCTGTCAGCGACACACGCCGTGCATAGACCGCCTGGGCCTGGCGCCAGCTTCGCGGTGCACCGTATCAGCATGGCGTGCCGGTTCCGATTTGCTTGCCAGCCCGAGCCGAGCAGCCCTGCTTTCGCTCTATGCCTGCAGCCTGCAGGTGTCGGACACCAGCCCGCCGCCGAGCTCCATGGTCCGCCTTCGTGGCAAACAGGCGAGAGAGCTCTTGCCGGAGTCGGCGCCTGTTTGAGCGGCCATGTGTCGGCGCCGTCGCAGAACCTGCTCGCTCAGCTTGGCCGAGTGGTCAAGTCCAGTGTTGAGCTTACCTTACTCGACGCTTTTGTGGAACCTCGGGGGTATCTCCTCTATCTATTCCCGACTTCCAGCATCATAATCGAGGCCGCTTTCCGCGGTCCTCGTGCGTGCGTTCTGTCCGCGGCGGTGTCGGTGGCCGTCCCCGTTACCTAGCGCCGACCCCGCCAATAGCCAAGCTGACGAGAAGATAAGCTAGGGCTCGGAGCCTGCAGCTCCCGGGCCTGCACCGCGCCGCATCGGGCCGTATGACTCGGTGCGAGGCCGCCAGCCGCCCCAGCGCACGAAAGCGAGCACGCTGCGGGGCGACGCCACGACTGCATCCGTTTCTCGCATCGTCGGCGGCGACAAGAGCCGAGCGAGCGCCGAGGCACTCACGAACGAGCGCGCAGCTCCGACGCGCGTGCTCGCCTACCCGCGGCAAAACCCTGCACTTTTCAGAGGCAACTGCGCGCCCAAAATCCCGGCAAAGGGCCGCACATTAGCCAACATTTGCGAAACGCTGCGAGCTTCCGTCATTTTCCGCTCACAAAAAGCAAGTCAAGTCGGAAACAGCCGCCGGCAAAATCCACCTTCCGCGTTTAACTGTCGAACGTGGCGAGGACCGGGCGCTTCCAGCCGGCGGAGAGACGCGCGCCCTCTTTCCTCGATCGATCGTCGGTCACGGCCCCATCAGGAGCAGCCGTCGTCTGTTGTTGCCGGCCGGCGCACGGAGTGAGCGAGGCGACTTGGCTGCCATTGCACATTTTGAGCAGCCAGCCGAAGTCACCGCAAGCAGAAGCAGCAATAGCATCACGCACAGCTAGCTAGCTAGCCGCACTGCAACTACAACACTACTACAGACGCTAGAGTCTTCCACTTCACACACACACTCCGCCGCACCATCATGCCGTACGAAAGCTTCACGCCGCAGCAGCAGGTCGAGATCACCGAGGTCGTGCAGGACCCGGCCACGGGCGCGTGGATGTACGTGCTGCACGTGCAGCGCGGCAACACGAGCACGTACTCATCGCCGCGCGGGCCCGTGGAGGAGGGCTTCAGCCACGAGTACGTCATCAGCCGGCGCTTCAGCGAGTTCAAGCAGCTCCACACGGCGCTGGTGTCCGTCATGGGCGACGAGCTCACGCCGCTGCCGGCCGACGGTCTCATCACGCTGCTGATGGCCGACAACCAGGCGCTGCTGGACGAGCGGCGCCAGGTGCTGGCGCAGATCGTCATGGACATCCTGAACCACCCCGTGGCGCGCGACCTGCCGGACGTGCTCGAGTTCCTGGGCCACGAGTCCATCAGCGCCAAGGTCATGGCGCCGCTCTCGGGCCAGTGCACGGGCTCGATCCGCAAGACGTCGAGCCCCGCGTGGACGGCGCTCAACTGCGCGTCCGTCATGTCGTCGTAGACACCGGCGTCCTCGTGATGGTCGCGTGTCGTTTGGCGGTCGGAACTCGAGTGAGCGGTCCACAGTCCTCATCGGAGGAACAAGTATTTAAACCCACGAATGTAGAATAGCTGTAGAGCAGAACCACAATGAATGAAGTCGATCAATTTGTTTCATCCGAGCGCCTCTGGAAGCTAGTCTCGTATTTCAGTGACGAGTACATGCATATGTAGTATTTATCTGTTGCATCGTTGCCACGGGACTTGCTTCGAGACTTCGAGTCTAGGACCGAATATACAACCCATACGAATCGAACATGCAACCCGCGAGGATAGACGCGTTGCGAGGTGATCTCTTTCCGGGCAGGACAAGCTTGGAACCCACGTTGAAGGCAACGCACTCATGCTGCAACTTCGATTCGATGCTGGACAATGCGCGTTGTTATTAGTACCGTCGTCATAAGGACGAGGTTGTCTGTCCGCTTTGTTTGTTGTCTTTGAGGTTTGGAGTCTGCGAGAGAGCCCTTGCCATGGCGACGCCATCGCAGAGCAGTGCTGCTCGCAGCAGACGAAGGCAGGGGAGCTGAGAAGCAGCATCGCCCTGCCGCAAGGCTTCACAGTGACATTCGAGCCCATTGTCTCTCGAAGCGGCATTTCAGATCCGCCGGAAGATTCACGCACCCGGAGGAATTTTCCACTTTCGCAGAATGTGTAGCTGATTCAGACCCAGCCATGTAGCGTCTCCAGCCCCCACTCAAGCAGTCTGCTTGGCGCTGCCTCCCCCCCCTGCAGCGCTGCTCTCGCGGCGCTGGTCATCGTCGCCGCCCACGACACTGCTCCGCCCCAGCTCAGCAATCCGCTGCCGGGCCTCTGAAACGCTTGCAGTGCGACGTTGGCGTGGGGAATCATGGCCGCCGCCGTCGACTGACCGCGTGGCTTCTTTGCTCGACGTTGAAGCGGATGCCGCAGGCTGCAAGCCGTGTTCAAGGCGGCCGGCAGCCACGGTTTCTCTCCGCCGTTGCTCCATATCCGCCGCCGCCGATCGGCCAGCTGAGCGGGCAGCGTCGTCTTCAAACCAACCAAGCACTGCTTGGCAAGCAAGCAACGCTGCAAGCCCTCGGCGTGACGAGCCGCGATCCATATTATATCGCTCGAAGCGGCGCGATCCAAGCAGAACTTTCTCGGCAGCACCCCTGCGCCGCTAAAGCGGGCGATCACCGCAATGCGGTTCGGGATCCGTTAGCGGCGCGGCCAACATGGCGCGCTGAGCCTGGGCGCCACGTTGGCGCTCGCTCGCTCCGGGCAGTGCTGGCCGCCGATGCAGGCGGGGTCCGACCGTGTGTGGCGACCTGGGCCGAAATCGAACGCGTCCGTGGGCGAAACATGGATCTTTGGCCGGCAGGTGAGCGCTCGGTGTCGTGCGCGTTCCAGATCGGCCCCTGATTTGAAAATCAGCCCCGGAGTCGGGGCCGCAGCTCCGGTGCCGCGCACGCCAGCGCCGCCACGGATCGGGCTGATCCCGCTCGAGCCTCGATGGAGGGCAAACGCCAGGCTTAACAGGGGCCTCGTCAACTTCAAGGCCGCTGTCAACACGCGCGCTCTGCCCCTACGCGCTCCGATGTGATCCCCGGCCCGAAGCTCGCATGGTGGCGACGACCATGTCGCTGCCAGGCTTCGCCATTGTCGCTGGCGCTGGGGATCTCGCCGCGGATATGTATAACGCCGAGTGCACGCGCGTGCGCGGGGCCTGTCGCCGAGGAAACTGCGGCCCGCAACGATTTGCATCGGCGACGGCGCGGCAAACGGGCCCCCCGAAAGAACCTGCATCGTCAGAGTTGGACTTCGACGCACGCTCCCGGATTCGGCGTCGCCGCGTCGGCCGTCGTGCGACAAGCCCAGCGGCGCGGCGGAGCTGCTCGGCTGCGGGTCATTCGCGCATTTGCTCGACGTCGCCGACTCGGTCCGCTCTGCTCGTCGCCGCCCCATGCCCTACGAGAGCTTCAAGAGTTCGCAGCACGTGGCCATCCGCGGCCTCGTGCAGGACCGCAAGACCGGCACCTGGCGATACCTGCTGCACGTCACGCGCTCGTTCGGCGAGGAGAACGCGGCGCCCAACGCCAGCGCCACCCGCCTCAAGAAGCGCGACGCCGCGGACGTCTCCAAGCTGGCCTCGCGGCCCTGCACGACGCAGTCGTACGCGGTGCGCCGCAGCTTCGAGGACTTCAAGCGGCTGCACGAGGCTGTGGCCCCGCTCATGACCAAGGGCGGCAAGTCGTCGCTGCCCAAGCTGCCCAACGACAGCCTGCTCACCTTCTTCGTGGGCGAGACGCAGACGGCCCTGCAGAAGAAGCGGCTCGCGCTGGAGCGCGTGCTCACGGCCATCGAGGCCCACCCGGCGGCCAGCGAGGCCCCCGAGTACATTGAGTTCCTGGCCAACCTCAACTCGTACGACGAAGTGGCCAAGGCTCCGCTGTCGCCGAGCATCAGCTCGCGCAGCAGCTTTAGCTTCAGCGAGGACGGCACCGTCACGCCGCGGGACTTCGTGGGCCCCAACATGCTCACCACGTCGCGCTCGGCCAACGCGCTGCGACGAGCGTACTACCAGCAGGACGCGGAGCGCGAGGCCGCCGAGCAGGAGAACCACGTGCCGTTCTCGCACTTCAGCATGACCTGAAGACTCCAGTGAAGTACCAACCCAACCACGCACGCCCGAGAGAAGAACCAAGTTTTTATGAGAAGTTTTAACGTCGCCGTAGCAAGTCGAGCGCAGCGTGCATGTACACAAGTAAGAGGCGCGACTAGAGTGGGGCCGGCTAGAAAGTGTTTAGAATCCGACCAGCCCCACGAGCGATCCGAGCGCATCGAGCTCCGATCCGATAACAAGAGTAATGTAGTAATTTATACCATCACACGCTCCGCCTTGACGCGTTCCAGTCCCTGGTGCAGCTTGCGCACCATGCGCACGACATGCGGGGCCGACCTGTACCCGAGGCCGCAGTTGGCGTTACCGGCCTTGGCCGCGCAGCTCTCGGGCGTCATGAGCTTCCAAAAGTTGGAGATCAGCAAGCGTGCGTACTCGAGCGAGGCCAGCATGTAGTGGCGCTCGAAGGCTTCGAACGGGTAGCTCTTCTGCAAGTCAGACGTGGCCCCAAGCGCCTGCAGTCTCTCGCTGAGGCAGTCGTAGTAGAACCGCAGCAGCTCAAGCTCGTGCTCGTCGCTGGCGAGCAGAGAGATACTCACCGACGTGTTGAGCAGGTTGGCCACGTCCATGGCTCCGATCCCCACGCCACTCCACTGCCAGTCGAAGGCCACCACCTTGCGCGATGTCGCCTCGAAGAACAGGTTGGCGCTTTTGAAGTCGCCATGCACCAGCGTTCTCAACTCCGGGTTGGCGTCGACGGACAGACAGTTGCTGATGTACGCAGCTTCCTCGATCATGCGCTCGCCCAGAGACTCGAGCCCTGCTGTCGATGGTAACGATGACTCAGCTTCAAAGACCTTGAGCCAGTGACTAAGCATCTGCGACCAAATCTCCGACGCCTGGGCGAGTTCCTTGTCGCCTCGCTTCGGAAATGCCCACCAGCAGGCAGCAGACCAAAGCTCCGAAGCTGCATTTTCGAGCAGATCTTCTTGACCCCAAGCCGACGCGTGGAGATCCGCAAGGTAGCTCAATGCTTGGCGGGTGTCTGCGAGCTCAAGACAGTCAGCGGCCTCGTAGTTGGCCAGCGAGCAGGACTCGTCCGCCGCAGACGATGCCGGAGACGCTGATCCCAGGCACTCGAGCAGCATCATGAAGTTTTCCGGACATGAGCACGTAGCTGCATGCTCTGCATCGCTGGCCGTGGCTGCAACCATGTTGGCCGTACATTGGCCAGCAGCATTGCTCTGGAACACTGCGAGCGGTCGGATCAGCGATACTCCTCGCGCATGAACAACACTCGCGAAATGCGAATAAAATGTGGCCTCGTTGCAATACGAGGCGATATCCCGTTTCCAGTGTGCAGCCGATCGCGCGGGGAGGTCGTTCTTCACGGACTTCTTCAGGAACACGGTGGTTTTGCTGCCATTGTCTGCAAAATAGACATCGAGTTTCGCGACAGCCGAGTGCTTGCCTCGGTGGATGGATCTGGGCACGACGTGCACTGCCGTCACTTTTCGCCCAGGGAAAACACACTCTTGAAACCACTGCGGCGTCAACTCGCGGCCATCCAGCGCACTGGAAGCAGCACAAGAAGCCGCCGCAGATCAGTACACATGAATGTATTTTGTGTATAGCTAGCCATCTACCTGGTGAGATTGACCTTGGCCATGACGTTCAGCAACGTTTGATGTGCCTCGGGCTCAACGCACGCCAGCAGTCCGCGCTCGTTGTCGAAGTCGGGCGCGTTGGCGACGTGGTCGTACACGTACTCGTTGCCCTGTGTGTCAGTCAGCTTGCCGCCGAGGGCCTCGATTAGAGGCTCCACCGCGCAAATATCCCACTTGCGGGTTGCCGCCTTGAAGCGGAAGAAGGCGTCGCTGTGGCCGGTGATCACTCCGAGCACCATGGTACCAGTAGCGCCGCCCGTCAGGATCGAGGAGGGGACCAGCAGCCGCATGGCACTGTTCACGAGGTCGCAGTTGGTCGACGACACGGTGCAGACCAGCGAGCGCTGCGGGAACGTCGGCGTCTGCTTGGGGAACTTGGCGTGCGTCGTCTGGGCTTCGCTCTCCTCGTGCTCGCTGCGGAACACGCCAACATCCGGGCCACCTGCAACACAAGCAGAGTCATAACGTTTAGTCCACTCATACAATACCACACTGGTGAGACAAGATGCGCGCGCGTACCCCAGTAGGTGACGCCGTGCTCGCCGTGGAAGGGCAGGTGGACGACGCCCGCGATGGGACGCTGCTTGTACGTGATGCCGATGAGCACCGACACTTCGTCGTAGAGCTTGGCGGCGAAGCGCTTGGTGCCGTCCAGCGGGTCGACCCACAGCACGAGGTCGTTCCAGCCCAGCGCGCGGTTCTGCGCGTCTTCGCCGCCTTCGAAGTCCACGTCGTCCAGCGCGTGCAGGTCGCACTTGACCACGTCCTCGGGGGCGGGCGGGGCGAGCTCGCCCTCCTCGCCCACGATGGTCAGCAGCGGGAAGGCCTCGCGCAGCGCGTGGATGATCCGCTGCTGCGAGCGGCGGTCAGCCACCGTCTGCGGATCGTAGGCGCCCTCCTGCTTGTTGACCATGTCGAGCGCCACGTGCTGCTGCACCACCTCGCGGATCACGCGGCCGCCGTGCACGCTGGCGGAGAAGCAGGCGGCCAGCAGCGGGCGCAACAAGGGGCCGGACGTCGCGGCAGTCATGGCGCACTAATAGAACGGAGAGGAGGAAGAAGAAGTGAGCTGCTGGAGGCGAGGAGCTCGATGCGGAATGGCTGGCCCCGTTGGCATAAGGGCGTGTTGACCCAGAGCTCACACGTCGCAGGAACAGGCCCGGCCATCTCTAATCGGTCACGCACGAGGTGTCGATTAGCGCATCTCTTCTATTTTAAAAAAGACTGGGGCGGTGAGACGATTGGATGATAAATAAAGGTGGGTTGGATTGCTAATTATGGATAATGCAGAGACGGAACAAGGGGTCGGCACTTGGAATTTGTAAGGAGGAGCGCTCGCAAAGAGATTGCTGGCCTTCGACGTTGAAGCTGTCTGCTGTCATTGCGAATTGCTGCTTCACTTCAAAGCAGTACATTGCGTTCTTCGATGCGTCGTCGACGACGCTCACAATGCCCACTGGCTTGAGCTTTCCAACCGGAACTGAACGTGGCGGTTCGAATTAATCTGCATCGTTATAATACTCTTGAGCTAGCACCGTTCGAGACCGTGTTAGCTATACCGTCTGCTGTTCTACCTATTCGGGCATCAGAAATTCATGGCTTCATCGAATGTAGACTGCGATGGCGCCGCTATCACAAGCCATTTCCAGCACTGTCAAAGGACAGACAACCTCGTCCTTATGACGACGGTACTAATAACAACGCGCATTGTCCAGCATCGAATCGAAGTTGCAGCATGAGTGCGTTGCCTTCAACGTGGGTTCCAAGCTTGTCCTGCCCGGAAAGAGATCACCTCGCAACGCGTCTATCCTCGCGGGTTGCATGTTCGATTCGTATGGGTTGTATATTCGGTCCTAGACTCGAAGTCTCGAAGCAAGTCCCGTGGCAACGATGCAACAGATAAATACTACATATGCATGTACTCGTCACTGAAATACGAGACTAGCTTCCAGAGGCGCTCGGATGAAACAAATTGATCGACTTCATTCATTGTGGTTCTGCTCTACAGCTATTCTACATTCGTGGGTTTAAATACTTGTTCCTCCGATGAGGACTGTGGACCGCTCACTCGAGTTCCGACCGCCAAACGACACGCGACCATCACGAGGACGCCGGTGTCTACGACGACATGACGGACGCGCAGTTGAGCGCCGTCCACGCGGGGCTCGACGTCTTGCGGATCGAGCCCGTGCACTGGCCCGAGAGCGGCGCCATGACCTTGGCGCTGATGGACTCGTGGCCCAGGAACTCGAGCACGTCCGGCAGGTCGCGCGCCACGGGGTGGTTCAGGATGTCCATGACGATCTGCGCCAGCACCTGGCGCCGCTCGTCCAGCAGCGCCTGGTTGTCGGCCATCAGCAGCGTGATGAGACCGTCGGCCGGCAGCGGCGTGAGCTCGTCGCCCATGACGGACACCAGCGCCGTGTGGAGCTGCTTGAACTCGCTGAAGCGCCGGCTGATGACGTACTCGTGGCTGAAGCCCTCCTCCACGGGCCCGCGCGGCGATGAGTACGTGCTCGTGTTGCCGCGCTGCACGTGCAGCACGTACATCCACGCGCCCGTGGCCGGGTCCTGCACGACCTCGGTGATCTCGACCTGCTGCTGCGGCGTGAAGCTTTCGTACGGCATGATGGTGCGGCGGAGTGTGTGTGTGAAGTGGAAGACTCTAGCGTCTGTAGTAGTGTTGTAGTTGCAGTGCGGCTAGCTAGCTAGCTGTGCGTGATGCTATTGCTGCTTCTGCTTGCGGTGACTTCGGCTGGCTGCTCAAAATGTGCAATGGCAGCCAAGTCGCCTCGCTCACTCCGTGCGCCGGCCGGCAACAACAGACGACGGCTGCTCCTGATGGGGCCGTGACCGACGATCGATCGAGGAAAGAGGGCGCGCGTCTCTCCGCCGGCTGGAAGCGCCCGGTCCTCGCCACGTTCGACAGTTAAACGCGGAAGGTGGATTTTGCCGGCGGCTGTTTCCGACTTGACTTGCTTTTTGTGAGCGGAAAATGACGGAAGCTCGCAGCGTTTCGCAAATGTTGGCTAATGTGCGGCCCTTTGCCGGGATTTTGGGCGCGCAGTTGCCTCTGAAAAGTGCAGGGTTTTGCCGCGGGTAGGCGAGCACGCGCGTCGGAGCTGCGCGCTCGTTCGTTTTGGTGCTCGGGCCAGTGAGTGCCTCGGCGCTCGCTCGGCTCTTGTCACCGCCGACGATGCGAGAAACGGATGCAGTCGTGGCGTCGCCCCGCAGCGTGCTCGCTTTCGTGCGCTGGAGCGGCTGGCGGCCTCGCACCGAGTCATACGGCCCGATGCGGCGCGGTGCAGGCCCGGGAGCTGCAGGCTCCGAGCCCTAGCTTATCTTCTCGTCAGCTTGGCTATTGGCGGGGTCGGCGCTAGGTAACGGGGACGGCCACCGACACCGCCGCGGACAGAACGCACGCACGAGGACCGCGGAAAGCGGCCTCGATTATGATGCTGGAAGTCGGGAATAGATAGAGGAGATACCCCCGAGGTTCCACAAAAGCGTCGAGTAAGGTAAGCTCAACACTGGACTTGACCACTCGGCCAAGCTGAGCGAGCAGGTTCTGCGACGGCGCCGACACATGGCCGCTCAAACAGGCGCCGACTCCGGCAAGAGCTCTCTCGCCTGTTTGCCACGAAGGCGGACCATGGAGCTCGGCGGCGGGCTGGTGTTCGACACCTGCAGGCTGCAGGCATAGAGCGGAAGGCACCGGGCAGGGCTGCTCGGCTCGGGCTGGCAAGCAAATCGGAACCGGCACGCCATGCTGATACGGTGCACCGCGAAGCTGGCGCCAGGCCCAGGCGGTCTATGCACGGCGTGTGTCGCTGACAGGCAAAAGGGTAAACTCGCCGCTGCATCATCGCGGCGCGAGCGGCAAAAGTCATGTTTCGTGTAGGCAGAACTGGGGACTTGCACGATCACATACCCCGTACAAGTCGGACATGTTGAAAGAGCGTGTTTCTAAGGGGTTAGTGGTGATTTCTTGGATAGTCATAAACTCTAGAAAACGTACGTGTATACCCCATTGAAAAAGAACTGAGAGTATCATCGCCATTCGGAGGAAGCGTGACACCAGCACGACCGATGTTAGGCAATGCGCTGTTAGTCCGGTCGAGTCAAGTTACTGCCCCTCGAAAGCTTGAAAGCTTGATGCGCCTGTTGCCACTAGCAGAGAGCTCCGCCGAAGCAGCAGCGCTCGCGGCACGCCCCTCAACGTCAACTGCAGCGTCAAAATGCTACACGAACCAATCGATAGGCGCGGCCCGCAACGCCACGAGGTGGTTGAGGCTGCGCCAAATGCAAGCCTCGCCCCGCCTTCTCGGCGTCGAAAAGGGTCTGCAACGACTCGTTTCGCTGTTGCCGATGAGTGGGTGAGTGAGTGAGTGCCGAGGTGGCCGCGAGGCGAGCGGATCTCTACGAAATGTGCAGGTCGCCGCCCCTTATCTGCCCGCTCACTTGACGTGGCTCGTGCGCTCGTCGTCGTCGATCGTCCTGAAGCAATGGGGACAAGAGATGGCATCTCGGCGTCCATCTCGAAGCTGTCTATGTCCTCCGCCGAGCAACTTCAAAGACGGCAACGGCTCTGCTGCCTTTCGCGATCGTCCGTTGCAGTGCGTGCAGTGGCGCGAGGCCTGCCACGCGGCGGTCGATCAAGGCCAGCTCGATTTCCCGGAGAGGGCTGACAATTCGACCAGAATCTCGGAGCGGCACCGGTGCCGAATGTCAAATTTGTCAAATTTGTCGAGTCATGAAGAATCCCGGTGCCGCCCGCAAATGGTGGACACACTGACGCCACCTTCCCTGCCTGCACCGAGACCACATCTGGCCAAGCTCCTGCTGTCGCCACCGCCTCACAAAGGTGAAAATCCACCCGAGCCCAATGTAAAAATGTAACTTGAGAATTCGCAGCCTGCTGCTCGCCTCCTTTCCGCCAGAAGCGAGCGCTTGGTGCTGTCCGCCGCGGGCTCGTCATGTCACTGGGCAGCGGGCACCGCCAGCTCCGATGGTGGGGCAACGCATGGATGGATGGCTGCAAGTTGCAGCCCCTACGTTCTTGGCTTGCAAATACGCTGAAGTGTACATGCTTTTCTTCCCTTTTGGCGATTCTTTGCCTGTCCAAACTCTCGGGACGACACCTCGACTTGTTCGTATTTATGGCAAAGCGCTGTGTACATGTAGTTATGGCGGCCGCGTCGTTACTAATGGCAAGCCCAAGGCCGCGAGTCGTGATGGTCTCTCCATAGCAAGTGGCAATGCGATCGTCCGAATGTCCTGTTTTCTCTTGCTCAGCTTGCCCCAGGCGTCCTGCTGTTACGGCACATTATTACCTATGCCCACGCGGCCAGCACGGCCATGCTGGCCATGCCCGCGGAGAAGAGCGCGAGCTTCTCGATGGTGTGGCTCTCCTGGCTCGCGTTCTCCTCCGACAGCTCGTGGAACGCCAGGTAGATGAAGCTGCCCGACGCGATGCTCAGCGCCACGGCCTCCATGGCCAGCGCGCTGCTGCCGCGCAAGGAATCGGACAGCACCATGCCCAGGAAGATGCCGAGCGGCGTCATGCAGCTGTAGAGCGTCAGCACGGCGATGGACCGCTGGTGGGCGATGCTGCTCTTGGCCTTGGCGAAGTTGGCGCCCACCGACATGGCCTCGATGAACTGAATCAAACGAACAAACACACGTCAGCACGTTGAGGTGGGCCACTTCAACAGGATTGCGCACGAAGGGACACAAGTTGAAGTTGCATTTATTATACCAGAAGGGGGGGTCCCTAAGCCATCCATCCTCGATGTATGCCGGCGAGTACGAGGATGGGGTCTTGCAGGCGAGGGTGAAGCTTCTGCAGCATCAACGCGAGCGTCGAGTAGCTGCTAACCTGCCTGAGAACGTCATGGAGCACGTACGTCGAGCTCGTCGCTGCCTTGGTCAGCGCTGGCCGTGAAGAGACGGCACGATCTTTAGTAGTCTGATGGCTGGTCTAGACTCTCATGGTGCTGCGTGGTTCGACGATAGATGAAGGGGGCTACGCGTCACTGTCAAGGCGACATGAAGAGCTTGGCCGCGCCTCCAACGGAGCTGTTTTGCCAGGTGAGTAAAACAAACAATGTGTGTTTTGGCAAAAGTGTACTTTCATCGAAAGAGAGACAAACACAGACCCACGCTGTTTACATATACTGACAGGATGTCCGAGGCAAGGTGCTGAAAAGAGAGATCGACTTGCGCAACTTCTTGGGCGTATCCAACAACTGGTTGATTGCCATCGCGTCACATCCTGCCGCAAGCGGTAAGCCTCTCTCTTCGAAGTTGAGTCACAACTAGAAAATGTCCACTAACTTGGCGGCTGCTTTATTGCAGGTTCTCGCACACTTGTGCTCGAAGGAACTTCCATCACTGACCACGGCATTGCCCACCTGCACAAACTCAAATACCTCACGAGTTTGGACATCTCGAGATGCCACGCTATCACGGACGAAGGGCTGAATACCATCCGCCGCCACTTGAGCTTATTGCAGGAGTTCCGCCTCGACGAATGCCACCACTTTTCCAGCGCCGTGCTTAGTAAAGTCTGGAAAGACTGCAAGCGCTTGCATACGCTCTCAGTTCGAGGGTGCCCGGGTGTCACGGACGCGTTCTTGCAATGCATTGCCAATACTCAGCGATCATCTGCAGCCTGCACGCTTCGGTGGCTGGACGTGCGTCAGTGCAAGAACCTCACGTCGTCTGGAATCTCGTACCTGGCCAGTTCGTCCGTTAAGGGCATGGCGATGCAACATCTAGCAGTGGACGATTGCCTCAGTGTGGACAACATGGCCTTCTTCGCCTTTGAAACGAGTCCAGGGCTTCGCTCTCTGACGTTGTTGAGTCTTAGCGGGCTGGGAATCGACGAGACGGCGGTCAGCTGGATCGTCAAAGGCTGCGGATCCACCTTGCAGCGGCTCAACGTCGCGCGGTGCAAGGCGCTGTCGGACTTTGCCTTGTTGCTGATGGCGCCGCTGATCTCGTCGCCTGTATTCGTCAAGCTCAACATGCAAGACTGCCCCCTTATCACGGATAGTGGCATCAAAAACCTCTTTTCGCTCCAAGAAGAGAAGTATCAGATCTCTAATCTGGATGAAAATGACGACGATAGTCCGCGTACCCAGTTGCTGTCCCTCAATCTGAAGAACTGCCCGAATATTGGGGACGATTCCTTGGTGCTAATAGGAAAGCACGGTGGGAATATCTCGAAACTCAACCTGAAAGGGTTGCGTAAAGCGTCTGATAGCGGCGTGATGGAGATCGCCAAGGGCTGCGCGGTGCTTACGAGTATATCACTTTCGGGTCGGAACATCACAGCGCAAACGTTCAAGTTACTAGGCAAAATGTGCCGGAAACTGCGAGTCCTTGATGTATCGGAGCGGCATGACCTGGAAACTCCAGGATGCTTCATGAACTTGGTGTCGACTACAGCAAGTGGTATTCACCCGCCACATCCGTTGAGACGAATCGATTTAAGCGGAACGAACGTCTGTGATATCGGCGTGAGCGTGCTGGCAGCCGCGTGCCGCCAACTGGAGTGGATTAACTTATCCAAGGTGGGCTTCAAGTAGCCAAACTAAAACCTTTTGTGTTCATTCATACTAACTTATTGTGTGTAGTGTGCGCAAATTACGGATTTTGCGACGGAAGCGCTTGCTTCACGTAGTTTCCAGTTAAAAGTCCTTTTACTGGCCAACACGCGCGGAATTACGGATCGATCGCTAACTGCACTCGCGTTCACCAAGATCCCGTTGGAAATTCTCGACTTAAGTGGAAATACGCGCGTGACGGACGAAGGTCTGCTCGCACTGTGCGCAAATTGCCAACAGATCCAGGAGCTGCGGCTCAAAGGCTGCGACCGACTGTCCCAGAAGGTAGTGAAGCGCTGCAACGACACTCTCTTGCCTTTCACCAAACCATTCACGACTGCGTCGTTGATCAAGACGATCGCAACCGGTGGGGCCAACTCGACCATGGTGCTGGAGCCTCTGCCAAAGGTTCACATTGAGCTGCTCCGCGTTATGCAGGAGCGATACAGAGCTGCTGTGATGTTGCAGACCAAGTTCCGCAAGTGGAAAAACAAGAAATTCACGATAGCGTTTCTGGCAAACCGCCGACTTTTACGTGAAACTCGAGCGGCGAGGAAAATCCAAAAGTGTGTGAGGGATTTTCTGGCCTGGCGTCGCTTCTTGCACTTGTTGTCGCTCAAGGAGAGTATGGACAAGATCGTGTACGTTCAAGCTCATGCTCGAGGTAATAGAGCTCGTCGAGAAGTCCGCACTTGGCGCTTTACTGCGAATCTAGCTGCCCGACGGATTCAACGCTGCTACCATCCACACCACATAATCCGGATGAAAATCCGCAACTACTACGCTCGCGAGATTCAGCGCGTGTATCGCGGTTACCGTGGCCGGCAACGATATCAACGACTCATCTACGAACGGAAGCTGGAGTGCGCTGGTAAAATCTGGCGCTGGTATCGCCGATGCCTCAACTATCGCGAGTTTCAAGCGCGCTCAAAGTGGCTGGTGGAGAAAATCCGCAGCATCCAGGGCCAGTGGCGGAAGTACAAGCGCCGACAGAACTTCACCAAGTACATGGCCTACTATCGCGATGCAGCCATAAAAATCCAAAGCGTGTGGCGTCGGAAGTTGGCGATACTTCACGTGTCTGCTATGCGGATTGAGATGAACGCGGCGGCGCTCACATTCCAGAGCGTGTATCGAGGTCACATGGCCCGCAAACGCGTTGCATTCTACCGCACGCTAGCCACCAATACTGCTATCGTGATCCAGTCGCAGTGGCGACGCTATTGTGCACGAAAAATCTATCTGTATCAGCGTGGATTAATAATTCAAATGCAGAGGATGGTCCGATACGCTCGGATAGTGACGCAAATGCGTGTAATCGTTCGCCAAGCTGTGTCCAAGCACCATAACGAAGCTGCACGAGATATCCAGAGGTGCTATCGTGGTATGTTGGGTCGAAAGCGAGCTCTGCTCTTCCGGAAAATCCGCAGTGCCAAATACGCTCGCAAAGGCCAGAACGCGACGCAAGCTCTGCTTCGACAGCAGTTTATCCACAAAGGCGCTGTGCTCTGCATCCAGCAATGGATTCGAGCCGTGTTTGCGCGTCGGAAGGCGCTGAAAATCCGCCGATGGCGGAGATTTCTCGCTGCACAACGGATTCAACAGTACATGAAGCAGTGGATCAACAAGCTGCGACTGAGTCGCAAGCGAGAAGCCAAGACCCACGCCGCTGTGGATATCCAGCGAGTCTTTCGAGGTCATCGTGGCCGAGTGTACTTCAAGGCTGAGCGGCATCGGCAGCGCTGTCTTCAATCCGCCCAGATTATCCAGCGGATTTATCGTGGCCGTCTTGGCCGAAAGCGATTCTCCCAGATTTTCCAGGCCAAATCGAGTGCTGCTTCCGTGCTGCAGCGGATTTATCGGACACGCCAAGCTCGGAAAATCTACGAGATCAGCAGAGCTGTTGCAGCGCTGAAAGCCAAAGAGCAGTACGATAAATCGCTGCTGGGGAGGCTGGAGGCCCGACGGAACCCCATGGACGAGCTCTACCGTAGAGCGAAACTACCGCGAGAGAAGGAGATCCTCACCAAATTGAAGGACAACTGGGAATCCCACAGGACAATGGAAGAACGGGCTGTGCGCAAGTTGAAGCGTGAGTGCACCGCAGTTTGGGCCAACGCCGACGAGATCATTGGCAACCAGTACGCAGTTCGGCGCAAGCTGTACGGCGTGACGGAAAACGTTTACGCGACGCATCGGGAGCTCGAACAGCGCAAGAAGCTCCACGCCTCGCTGGATGAAGAGCTGGCTGGGCTCAAAAGCCAGGTACGGGCGTTCAAGCGAGCGATGAGGGAGGCTGTCGAGAACCGACGAATGCTGGAAGGACCTGAGGTCTTCGATCTCCTAAAGGAGCACGGACTCTTTCTTGAGCCAGAACCTCCAAACAACCAGCGCGACAACTAGACAAAAAGTCTGCAACACGCGAACATTTCAACTTCAGAACTGAATTAGTCGCGTAATTTTTCATTTTCTGCAGCTTGTACACAGCGATCGGTCGGTTCAGGTACCAGTTGTGTGACCTTGCTCAAACACGAGGATGATGATAACCATCGATCAACCGGTCGCTTTGCTGACACGTGCGCTTTTACTTTCGCAGCAAGTTTCCCAGGACGATACCAGCAGCCACGCCCGCAGCAGCAATGGTCGAGTAGAGCACCAAGTGGTCGCTCGTGGCGAATTTCTCCTGCACGCGTTCGCGCGCGATGGTGTCGCCCAGCAAGCTGTGGTTGTACGACTCCAGAAGCTGGTACGCGTAGTAGTGCGCGCCGCGTTCGCCCAAATCCTCCGTCAGCACCAGGTAGATGGGGATGGCCTTGAGCGCCGGACTCACGCGGCCCTTGTTGAAGCACGCCTTGAGGAAAATATCCTTCTGGGTGAAGTAGTCCAGGTTCTTCGGCGCGAGTCCGCCAGTGACGTAGAAGCCACCACGAGGTAGATACTTCAGCATGGCACATCCAGCCTCACGTCCGTAAGCACTATCAACAAAAAGAAAGATAGTAAAACAAAAAGTTAGTACAATGCACTAAAAACGCGCTGGCCAGTTGGGCCATGACGTACTCGATGAAGATCTCCATGGCCTGGTTGCAAAGCTCGTCCGTCTTGGCATTATCGCCGACGATCTTTCCCTGCAAGGACTTGGCGCCCAGGAAGGCGTCGTGCACCTTCTTGTTCACTTTGTCGGGGAACTTCTTGGCCAGGAACCGGTAGATCGTGGCCAGCCCCGGCCCGCTCACAATACGTTCCACCGAGAAGCGGCGGTGGCAGCCCAGCTCCTCCTTGATGGAGTTGTACAGCTCGATCTCGATCTCGTCGGCCGGAGCGAAGTCCGTGTGGCCACCTTCACAGGCGAAGCACGAATACTGGCCGTCCTTGTCGGCCGTGAGGTAGCACTCGCCCAGGCCCGTTCCAGCGCCGATAGTGGCGATGGGGGCGCCTTCCTCCTTTTCCGCCTCATTGAGTACAATGTACTCATGGGGCTTCAGAGTGAGGAGGCCATAGCCCATGGCGGCAAAGTCATTGATGAGCTTCACAGTGGTGATGCCCAACTCCTTCTCCAGTCCCGGGCCGTCGATCTTCCAGCCTTGCTTGATATTGGTGAACCTAATTTAGAAACAGTTAGAGAGACACAAAGGTTAGGCTAGTGCTAAAGTTTAGGCTAGTGTTAACCGGGCCGTACTCGACTGTGTTGTTCAGGATGGGCCCGGCGCACGCCAGCACGCAGGCCACGGGCAGTCTGTCCACGAGCTTGGCCTCCTTCATGAAGAGGTGGCAGACCTCCGAGAAGCTACCGTACTTCTCGTTGTGGTACTTCTTCGCGAACGTGATCTCACCGGGGGCCACGGAGCCTTTGAAGGCCACGGAGCCCTTGGGGATGAGCCACAGCGACAAGCGCGTGTTGGTGCCGCCGCAGTCTCCGGAGATGATGAGGTCGCCTCTAGGTTAAGTGAAAGAATTTGCCGGTTAGAGACGGTTAGAGAGGGTTAGAGAGGGGTGGCCACGTACGACATGATGGAGTTGCTTGGAGTGTTGAGCGTTTAGATACTTGGGACCGAGAGGGGAGATTCGGGAATGAAAGGCGCGTCTTGAAGTGATGGATGCCAAGTCGCGCTTGCAGCAACTGTCGCGCAACATAACAGTGTTACGGTGCTGGTACACGTCGCAGGAATGGCTTCCATTATCAGACACCACTTTGGGCTGCTTTGGCTGCTTGACAACTTGATTTGGGAAACCAGTTCGCAGTTGTTGCATTAGGACTTCTGGTTCATGAAGTGTGTGCACTGTAGTGATATCCATGGCGGAGACAGTATGTATCAAACAGGGGCGATCGCCCAACGCTGTGGATCGCCACTCCGTGCATAAGCATGTGAGCGATCTTGGAGGCTGAAGCTCGACCATCGCTTGTGTACTGTTCTGTATCTCCAAGCACTCGCCAGCAATCATCTCTTCGCTCGTCGCCACCGCGCTGATCGTCGTCGTGGATCGAACGACAGCAAACCTTCGAGTCACCACCAATACCTTCATCCCCCAGCAAATAAATGCAAGCGACACAGCGGGATAATACGAAAGAATGGTTTCTTACAAATGAAGTTGCTCGATGGCACAACTGAACGCTACTCGCTACCACACGTGGAAGCAGGAAGAGTTCTCTTCCTGTCCACGACCTCAGCCACGTCTACACCTCAGCAGCACTTGCTCGCGATGCGACAAGAGCTTAAGCACCCGTGTGCAGCAGCTGGTAGGCGTAGTAGTGGGCACCACGCTCGCCGAGCTCCTCCGTGAGGACGAGGTACACGGGGCAAGCACGGATGGCGGGACTCACACGGCCCTTGTCGAACATCGAGTTCAGGAAAATGTCCTTCTTCGTGAAGTAGTCCAGGTTCTTCGGCGCCAGGCCGCCCGTGATGTAGAAACCACCGCGCGGCAGGTACTTCAGCATCGCGTTGCCAGCCTCGCGGCCGTACGCGCCCACGAAGATCTCCAGCGTCTGGTTGCACAGCTCGTTCGTCTTGGCGTTCTCGCCGATCACCTTGCCCTGCTGCGTGTTGGCCTTGAGGAACTCCTCGTGCACCTTGGGGTCCACTTTCTCGGGGAACTTCTTGGCCAGGAACTCGTAGATGGTGGCCAGGCCGGGGCCCGAAATGATGCGCTCAACCGAGAAACGCTTGCTGCAGCCAAGCTTGGCCTTGATGTCGTTGTACAGCTCAATCTCGATCTCGTCGGCGGGGGCAAAGTCGGTGTGGCCACCCTCACAGGCAAAGCACGAATACTGGCCGTCGTTGCCGGGGGTCAGGAAGCACTCACCCAGACCGGTGCCAGCGCCGATGGTGGCCATGGGGGCGGTCTCGTCCTTGGGGGCGTCGTTGAGCACAATGTACTCGTGCGGGCGGAGGGTGAGCAGGCCGTAGCCCATAGCGGCGAAGTCGTTAATGAGCTTGACCTTCTTGATGCCCAGCTCCTTCTCGAGGCTGGCGCCGTCGATCTTCCAGCCGAACTCGACGTTGGTGAAGTCAACGGTGTTGTTCATGATGGGGCCGGCGCAGGCTAGCACGCAGGCCTCGGGCACGTGGTCCGTGAGCTTGGCCTCGTTCATGAAGAGGTGGCACACCTCGTTGAAGCTCGCGTGCTCCTCGTTCAGGTACTTCTTGGCGAAGAGGGCGTCGCCAGGGGCGATGTTGCCCTTGAGCTGGGTGGCGCCGGCCGGGATCTTCCACAGCGACAGACGCGTGTTGGTGCCGCCGCAGTCGCCCGAGATGATGAGGTTGTAGTCACTGCAATACATAACAGGTGATTGTGAGACTTCCAGCCATGGTTACTCGGACGAAAAAGCTCGGTCGCGTCCATCTCGACGTGGGCAACGACGAGGGGTCGGTGGTTGCAAGGGGGAGGCCACGTACGCCATGGTAGAAGGAGGGGGCGGAGGTGCTTGTCCTGGAGACGGAAGATTCCGGAATGGCCAAAGCGTTCGCGGGCCGAGCAGGACAGAGGATCTTTGCCGACGTGGCAAGGCAGCGTCGCCCGGCTGTGGCCTTGAAGTTGTTGGGCCGTTGCAAGGTCTCTGCTCCGTCGGCTGAACTTTCACCATCGCACCGAATGGTGCGGAGCGCAAGCGCGTGGCCATGCGACCAAGCAGAGTGGCTTCCCAGAGCTCTTTCGGGGCGAGACTCCAAATTGGAGTCTCCAATACTGGAGCTGCCGAGTAGAAGTCTAAGGAGCACTTGCAAGCCACAGGTCTTGGACATGGGCCATGGTCTTTCGAAAGCTGTTGCTGCTTGTAATACTGTGGATGGAGAGGCCTCGCTCCCGGCCATGCATCCGCATTGCGTGACGTCAGACGTTGAGACTTGGTCTCAGTATGGGCCTACTTCAACTAGTGCATAGCTCGGCCTCGCGGGCTGCTTGGGGGCCCCAAGTTGGGGCCGAGCCCAAGTCGAAGCAGCCTCGACGCTCGAGCGAGTCTGATTTGATCCGGAACACGTTGCCCTTGACCTTGACTCCCGACTTGACTTGACTTTCGCGGAGTGCACATCCAGCCGCGCACCAGCAATCGGCACTTGATACAATGGTGCATGGACTCGGCGGACCTCGCGGCGGAGACCTGACACGCATCATCAAGCAGCTCGAATTCAACACCAAAGCGGACAAGACGCAACGAAAGAGGTTCATTATCAAACACATTCGGGCCGCTATTCGCATTGCCCTAGCTCGGCCAGAAGACCGAAGCATTCATACAAGGCTTACGCCTCCTGCAGCAACTGGTAGGCGTAGTAGTGGGCACCACGCTCGCCCAAGTCCTCGTTCAGGACGAGGTACACGGGGCAAGCGCGGATGGCTGGACTCACACGGCCCTTGTCGAACATCGAGTTCAGGAAAATGTCCTTCTTCGTGAAGTAGTCCAGGTTCTTCGGCGCCAGGCCGCCCGTGATGTAGAAACCACCGCGTGGCAGGTACTTCAGCATCGCGTTGCCAGCCTCGCGGCCGTACGCGCCCACGAAGATCTCCAGCGTCTGGTTGCACAGCTCGTTCGTCTTGGCGTTCTCGCCGATCACCTTGCCCTGCTGCGTGTTGGCCTTGAGGAACTCCTCGTGCACCTTGGGGTCCACTTTCTCGGGGAACTTCTTGGCCAGGAACTCGTAGATGGTGGCCAGGCCGGGGCCCGAAATGATGCGCTCAACCGAGAAACGCTTGCTGCAGCCAAGCTTGGCCTTGATGTCGTTGTACAGCTCAATCTCGATCTCGTCGGCGGGGGCAAAGTCGGTGTGGCCACCCTCACAGGCAAAGCACGAATACTGGCCGTCGTTGCCGGGGGTCAGGAAGCACTCACCCAGACCGGTGCCAGCGCCGATGGTGGCCATGGGGGCGGTCTCGTCCTTGGGGGCGTCGTTGAGCACAATGTACTCGTGCGGGCGGAGGGTGAGCAGGCCGTAGCCCATAGCGGCGAAGTCGTTAATGAGCTTGACCTTCTTGATGCCCAGCTCCTTCTCCAGACCCGGGCCGTCGATCCTCCAGCCGAACTCGACGTTGGTGAAGTCCACCGTGTTCTTGAGAATGGGACCAGCACAGGCAAGAACGCAGGCCTCCGGGATCTGGTTCACGAGCTTGGCCTCGTTCAGGAAGAGGTGGCACACCTCGGCAAAGCTCGCGTACTCCTCGTTCAGGTACTTCTTGGAGAAGACCATGTCACCGGGAGCGATGTCGCCCTTGACGTGCTTGGCCTCCTTGGGGATGTTCCATAGCGACAGACGCGTGTTGGTGCCGCCGCAGTCGCCGGACATGATGAGGTTGGTGGCAGCCATGGTGCTTGATCGATGAAGTGCAGCGGGGAAGTGATCGACTTGAGCCCTCGGAGGTTGATTTGAAAATGAATTCAGCTTGGCCAGTGCACACGGTGGTGACCCGGTCGCTTCAACAGCGTCAGCGCTTCATGGCGGCCATGCTTATGGGCCCGTGGTGTGGGTACGTGGCGGCCGCCGTCAGCTTTGGCGCGTGTGTGTAGTACGATGGGAATTGAAGTTGGGGTGCGGTCAGCATCCGCACAAATCCGCGGCAAATGCGACGCAAGTTGAGCGGGTAAGTACATGTATGTATGGACTGACTGGATCATTTCGGCGAATGCGTGGCTTGACTTCACTGCCCCGTATTGCTACAATACACGCATTGCAGGCTGTGAATCTTAGGCACGAACAAGGTGGAGTGCAGTGCTCGTGTAAGTGTACATGTATGAATTCGACCTAAGCCCGGCTGCCCAAACGAAATCCTGTGACTGTTTCTAAACGATAGAAATTCATTTTATATTATATTAAAAGTAAAAAAAGACGAATCTAAAAGTTCATAATAAAATTTTATTATGAACTTTTTTACTTCTATTTTAAAAAAACATATTAATTTCGTCGGACTTTTTAAAGTCCGACGAAATCAATATTTCTAATATTTAGACATTGACAGTGGTAATCAATTACCAATTTTTAGTCTCTAAGAAAGTCAAATATGAAAATTGAATTTCTACATCTTTAAAAAATAATATTTACATTGCTTAGAAATGGAACCTCCACTTCGCGCTGTCTGCTCGAACAAAACAACAACCTTTGTCCTCAATCCAGTTGCAGATACTACAGTAGTCATGTGTTTCGCAGGCACAACGCTGATGCATTCACCTCAATCTGCGAAGGCAAATAAGGGGAGGGAGGGGGGGGGGGGAGGGGGCTTTCGTATGCCTACTTTCTGTTACTCGGTGGGACGGAGATAGAATATCAAACCAAGTCATCGACCATATCCATGCAAAAATCTGATAATCAAAAACGCTTGTACACACTTTACACTTCATTCACCTACTCCCTGGTAGCCCATGTAACGCATCGAATGTATTTTGCAATCGTGGGGTACACGGCTTACGGGATGGCTACGAGACGGCTTATGGGACAACTCAAGGTGCGAAATAGCTATTTTTTAAAAGTGCATTGTAGTCCAAGGCCAAGGAATTTAAGCTATAAATATGAACATGCTCATAGATTTCTCTAAATATTTGAAAAATACGCCACTGTTGCAAGACGTCAGTAACACAATGCACCTCAACCTTGGTTTTATTAAAGAAAAGAACCAATATGACAAGCTTCAACTTAGCGGAGGTATAATACTCTGTAGTCGATTAGTGGCAGCTAACTGATTTAAGAAATCCATGCTGTCTAGTACGGCTCCACGAAATTAGTGTAAAGCTCCATATTAACGGATATTCCCGAATACAGCACCTGTCCCGAATAAAAGCCCTCTGGTCATTTTTGAAAGCGGTCCAAAATTAGAAGCCCTAACCGATTACAAGACCTGTAGGCATTGAGATGGTCCAACATTCTACCGCTAATGGATGAAAAGAGTAGGGGGAGGTACGGTATTCGACAACCGCTCACGTAAGCGGACAATCGATGATACTCTGTACGAAGTTATCATTTTGCTCGAGAAATAGACCCGATGCTCTCATTGGTAGGTGTCATCGTTTTGTCTGAGGAAGTGACACTACCCAAATAAAAGACCGCTTTCGTAATTGCACAAATTTGGCCCGCTTCTAATAAATAGAATACCGGACAGTACTCGGGCATTTCCGCTATATGGAGCTACCTGATTCCAAATACATTATTATGAGGGGATTTATTATCACCACATATTATTAGGAATCACTGTCCATATATCGATACCAATAAAAATTGACCGTAAACAGCCTATTATATTGGAAACTCTTCGAATGATACGTAATTATTCAGTAGATAGCTCTGCCGTGATCACGCAATTAGTTTCAACACGTGCAGCGAAAGAGTGAGCCTATTAAATTATTATTATTATTATTATTATTATTATTATACTTCAAGTATTGTGCTTTGCAGCTATTTTGCCGACCATTTTAGACGCTAAATATGGCAAAGCCTGCTCCTAAATATGTGTGAAAGAAGATGCACGACCTGCTAAAATTATGCATAAATCCATCTCCTCATATATATATCGGCTTGGGAGGGCCTGTCAGCAGCCATGCATTGGCCCAGTACACCATCGTCCATGATCCCCAGCACATCCACCCTCTTATGCATAATTGCCGTGTGTGTAGGTGCTTGTGGATAAAAACCGACAGAATTGCAGCTGCACAGCCACAATTGCACTTTCAAAAGTGCAATTGTGGCGCTAAATGGGTGGAGGCCTAGAATTACACTAAAAGCGTAATTCTAGGCCTCCACCCATTTATGCACCTCGATTTATCGTAAATCTGGGAGTGGTTAGAGCAACCATAAGTATGGTTGCTTTTAGCCATTGTGAGACATGTATGGTTGCTTTTAGGGATTTCAAAAATTACGAGCGTAATTTAAATGTCTAAATTACCATTAAGCCCTTAGGTACGCAAACCACGCTAAAGTGCGCTTCTGATTAGGTACGATGCCATTAAGTGCGCCACCTCACAGCCGCTCATTTTAAGAATCGCGCTGCTGAACGGAGGCCACGTGGGGCACGCACCTCTCGCGAATCAGTCAAGCACCAAACGGCGAGGGGGGACCGATGGCTCCTGCGGGGGGAGCCATTATAAACGGTAATCAGTATGCTCCATGTTGGTGGCAACGAAAGTATCTACGTGCCTCACATTTTGTTTGAATTATGTCGGTATGTATTGTTTAGACCGAAAGCTGCGGAACGTAAACGAGGAGCTAAACTATATGTACGCCGCTCTCGGGATTGAAAAAGACGACGACGAAGACGAAGACTTTGTTCTGGATGAGGAGGATGAGGAAGACAACTGCGACGAAGAGACGGAGGATTGCTACCAAGAGGAGGAAGACGAAGAAGAGGTCGATGATGATGAGGAGAGCGATAGCGATGAAGAGGAGGGTGACGACGATGAAGAGGAGGCGAGTGACGATGAACAGGAGGCAGACGACGACGGAGAATCCAGCACAGAAGACGAAGCAGAAGCGGGTAAGACTCGTTTGGATTATTGTTGATACTTATTGAGTTGAACTGATAATGTATTGTGTATTTTTTTAATTTGTTTAGAACGCAGGACACGCAAACAGAGCCCCGAGCTGAGAAAGAAAGCCACAGCACGCAAGAAAACACCAGGCATTCTCGTTAAAGTTGCTTTAAGCAAAAAGGTTGCGCTATCATTAATATTGACATTCACTTTGGAATCGATAGATACCGCTCTGGCCAAATGCAAGCTTTCTGCTGGGGATGAAGCCCAATCTTTCGCGAAAAAGCGGAAGGCGGAGCTGCAGCTTGACGAGTCTGTCGACGCTGATTCGGCCCCACGTTTATCCAAGCGGAACAAGCAGTACATACCGCGGAAGCGATCAAGCAAGCACCTTGACGAGTTGCGGGAGGTCAACGAGGAGCGCGAAGAAATTATCAACCCCGTTCCGCCCTTTACCCCAGCGATTATCAAGAGTTGGAGCAAGTTCAACGCACACTTGAAAATATACGAGCAGAAGCACCACCCCAAGTTTCTAGTACGAAGCTCGGAGACACGAAATCAGTACAACAGGTATGTGTGATGACCTCTGTTTGATGAGAAATTTAAGTTATTAACGAAACCCCCTTTCATATGCAGCAATCATCGGGACCAAATCCCTTCACGTTTAATTGGAGTCACAAGGTCCTCCGCTGTACACACGGTGTTTCGCAAGCGTCGCGCTCCAAGGGACATCGCAATAGAAAATGCAACTATTGCGGGTGTCCTGCACGCATGACACCAACCGTTCAGCGGATGGAAAATGGCAAATTTCGAATTGTCATAAGAAACGAGGTATCTGCCTTTTCGTGTATTTGCTTGCTTTGTTAGTATTTCTCACATGTCGCTGTTGATAATCAGAACTTTACCCACACGCACCCGACCACCCGAACGTAAGCATCGTTGTACCTGACAACAAAGACACTTCCGTTGGACGAGCAAGATCTCGAAGATGTTAAGACTTTAACGGATGCTAGTGTTTCTTCCAAGCACATCACGAACTTCCTGAATGAGAGAATCGGTGCGTAGTTTTATATATAATATGCTGAAGTGACACTTACGTTACTGTTCGCGCTTTGTGCGTTTGCTAGGCTGCAAAATAACACCTCAACAGACCCGTAATCTGATCCGCAGTATTATGGGGCACGACGCAGCGAAGGCCCGTTTGAAAGACATGCTGCAAGCTATCCGCCAGTTAGACGGTAGTGACGTCCTTGTTATTCAAGACCAAATGGACGTGACATGCGGTATCGTGATGCAAACAAAGGTGCAGAAGTTGATGTTCGAGCGCTGGGGCGACACTCTTACGATGGATTTCACTCACGGCACGAACAATTTGGGCTATCACTTGGGTGCGTATGAGTTGTTCGGTATAGCAACTTTATCTTTGTTACGGAAACCTTGCGTAGTTATAGCAACCATATCGATGATATAGCAACCTTATTAACAAAGTGATTTTCTACTGTTGTGTGTTGAATATTTCAGGGAGTCTGGTCGACACAACCGCTACTGGTAGAGGGTTCCCAGTTGTAGACTTCATATGCCTCAACCAACGAGCTCCGATGATGACAACAATCCTGGAGTATTTCCAAGAGAAGAACCCAAGTTGGCGGATGATATCCTCCATCGTGATCGACAAAGATTTCGTTGAGTGGAGCGTGCTGAAAACACTATTTCCTGCTGCGAAAGTTTTACTTTGTCAATTCCATGCCATTTCGTACTGGAAGAAGGTGATGCAGCGGGCCCGTACAAGCTTAAGATATCTGAACGCGACGAGTTACTCAACCTGATGATAAAAACGCTGTACAGGTACGCAACAGGTTCTATTTATGATTCTTGTGGTAACGCTAACTTTGGAAAACAAACCATATGCAGCTCCACAGAGACAGGTTACGATTCTAGTTACGGTGCATTAAAGCAATACTGCGAAGACAACAAGAAACAAGCTTTATTCTCGTACTTTGAAAAGAACTGGGACTCGTGTCGAGACATGTGGGCGAACTTTGTTCGCAGCAAAGTTTTCACGGCTGGGGATACTACAACGAACAGGATCGATTCAAACTGGAATCAAGTGAAAATACTGTTGGGGCACAAGACACGAATTGACAAGACTATTGCGGGCTTGGTGCAGCATCAAATCATGATAACTCAGCAGATCGGATTCGTCATCGCGCAGCACCATTCGACTTCGCCCGTTCCTAAAACCATACCGATGTTTCTCCGGACGGTAGCAACTCGACTGTACCCTGACACCTTCGAGAAAGTGAGAAAAGAGTGGGAACGATTTGTGAACTTCATGGCAGATGCGACTTGTGAGCGTACAGCGTCGAGTCCTTCACAATGGAAAATTTTATTGCGGGAATCAAACCTTTCGCTGTCACGATGTGGAGTGGACGTGTACTTGTCTATTTTATAGCAGTCACCATTTACCATGTCGTCATCTTATGCACTTAGCACGCGAGGGGCATGGCTTCAAACTGCTTCCAGCTATGGCAATTCATGATCGGTGGAGAACGTACCAGACCTTGGAAGTGAAAAACGAATTGACGGCTGCAGCGGAAATGTTACAGCCAATTGTGCAGATGTCCAAGTTAAGGTTGCCGAAAGTAAAGTTGCCGAACGACACTGGGGCTGAACCAGAACAACCACTTTATGCTGCGGGGGGTAACGCTTCGCCAACCAAAGCTAGGAAGCAAGTTGCGTACGTACGGCTACGCCGAGGTGAACGAGCAAACCAGGTTGTGTTGTCTTCAGCTGAAAAATACGCATACGCAAAAGCGATGCTGGAACCGCTATTGGAACACCTGTCAGTTTGTCTAGTGCAGACTTCTACCAAGACCTAAGTGCCTGGAAGGAAACGATCGACATAGGGCTCAACCGTGTCAACCCTGCCCCCCAACCGAGTTCTACAGAATCTGCTGAAGATAGCAAGCAAGAAGAAGATGTATCTGAACCTGTCTCAGACTCCATTCTGGACCCCGTGGAGGCAATGGTGACTATGACGCTCATGGACGCATTGGAAAGCAGCCCCATGACCATGAATTATGGCGATTACGAGTCCGACGAAAGTATGTTACCGACACAACGCACTCACCTTTCGCAGTCATCTCCAATTCGACCTCCCATCGACGAGAAATCTCATGACAGCTGCGGAATGAGTAGCTGTGACAAGGTTTCAAGCTCTACGAAGCCTGACACAGAGTCGCGCGTGCGCCAGGTCGATGTCGTTAGAGTTTCTAATCCACCAAGCCAAGGAAAGTCAAGGTCAACTCCGAAACAGCTGAGGCAAACTACGATCAGTCTCAAAGCCGACCGTCTTGCTATTCACAAGTACCCCACTGAACTTGCCGTGACTTGGATCAGTTCCTGATTTGGGCCAGAAACACCTCAAATCTGAAGCGCGTGACGGAGATGCTGTCGAAGTATCCTGTTCAGCTGGACGATGCCTATCTAAGAGCTCGGAAGATTGATTGTCATTGGGAAATTGTACGACCTGCGGACTACATGCACACATTTGTAATTCCACAAGACCTCGCCCTATCAATGCAGGCAGCAACGACTACTACCCGGAAGGAGAAGCAGCCAATTGTACTGGATGAAAAGGCCAAGAAGCAAGGACTTGTTCTCGACGTCGTCTTGGCGATTGATCCAAAACTGTGGAAATTTAGCGGGTATGATTGCTTTAGCGATATGGTTGCTTTAGCGATATGGTTGTTTTAATAGGGTTGCTTTAACATGTTTATTTTTCTAGACAATATGTTGGTGCTCTAACAGGATTCTACGCGATCAAGGCGAAGTGTACCTCATGGTTGAAGGACCGAAAGTGGCTGGAGCAAGATTGGCGTAAAGTTGACTCCATCGTGGATCTTTTCGCTGCGGAGACAGCAACTGCAGGACTACCGCGTGATGCTGTTCCCGAGCGGCACCAAGGTCTAGCGAACGAAATTATCTCAAAGTGTACTTCAAGTCGGCTACGCACTGAATTTGTGACGCTCTCCAACAAAGTCCTGATCAGCTTTGACAACATCGTGGGAGGGATCTGTCGTGGATGGCTAAATGATAGCCCTGTGGACTTTTGCTTGGAGACCCTTGCGAGATCGGTGGGGAAGTGCCATGTGCTGTCATCACTGACATGGGCTATCGGATGGCCAAGTCTCCCTAAGACAGCACTTGCAGCAACGAATTTTATTATCCACCCCGTTAATCTGCACGCAGACCACTACACGGCAAAAACAAGCAAGCTTCGGGTGCATGTTTACATGTACGACCCGCTCATTGATGATGACTATCACCATGAAATGGAAATCGTGTGGACTGGAATTCCGAAAGACAAAGAAAATGAAGGAAAGGAGGGGCTTCGTGGTTATGTGGAGCGGTGGCACAAGGCTTCTGACCCCCGTGGCCATCTTTTCTTCGATCCGATTGAGTGGATCTGTGCCCCTCAACAACCTGATTTGCTAGCTGTGGTGTAATGGTAGTAGCCCAAGCCCACAGCTATCTTACGGGGAACTTGCAGATGCAACTTTCTAGAATTTCCAAGAACGACGTCAAGGTGATGCGATTGAAAATGCTGTGGGTCATCATGTGTTACTCCCAAGAACGTCATCTCTCTGAACGCGACGTCGCTAAAGCTAGCCAGATTCATCAGCAGCTACAGAACCAGCTCTGAGAAACACCACAGTCTGTATTTACCTTTAAATACAGAGTCTATGCTGCATTAGTCTTTCATTTTTCGCACCGCCAGCTCCAGTAGAACATCGAGGGAAACAGCGGCGTCCTCTGCGGTGAGACCACCTTGGTCGGCCCCTTCATCGCCCAAGACGGCTGCTAACGCATAGCTGTTCTCTTCGCGATCTTCGACGAGGGCTTGGATTTGTAGCTGCGCTGCCAGAAGCTTTTCCAGATGCTCGGTAAGCTCATCCAGCTTCTTCTTGAGGAGTGCAATCTCGGCGATTCTCGCGCGCACCAGCTCATGTGCCAGCGATTTCTTCTCCATTTTTGCTGTCGCTCAAAATCTGCTAAGTGTTGAAAATGTGGGACACATATTGTCATGTGTTTCACGTATTGCTGTGTAGAGAACATCAGTTAGACGCCACCACGACGTGTCTAAATTTAGATATATATGTAGCAAGACCATGACGAGGGCGACGTGTCCCTGTCATTTACGCGTCATTTAAAATAAATTACCGGGCGCCAGCTGGTTTTAGGGTTGCTTTAGGCCTTGTGGTTGCTTTAATTTCTGTCGTTTCGTCGTCATATGGTTGCTGTAACGCCATTCCGTAAATCTAGCAGGTGGTCGCTATAAATACAGCAAATCTCGCCTCATATTGCCAAAATCAAAGCACAATAGAAGCCAAATCAAAATAAGGACATGACATTGTCTTTGGCGAGCAATTAAATACAGAGCTGTGAGCGGGCCATAAGGCTCTTTTCGGAAGCAATTGGTGTCGCAGAACAATCTGCACATACAAGTATTGAAGTTGCCCTTAACCGGCCCGACCTTGAATTCCCCTCTATCAGCTACATCTCACCCCTAACGTCACGAAATTGTTGCAAGTACACGCGCACTGTTGCCTACTGACGGCTAGTATCAAGCATGTCAACTTGAGCTTCCACGCCTTGCTTGCACGCTGGCCCGAGGCCCCCAAGGGCACTATGCCATGTACACCCCCCTGGCAATCATGGCGTCCACGCACGAGCCGAGCAGAGCGTTCTCATTTCCAATTTACCGTTCAAGAGTTCAAGTAGCTGAACAGCAACACACACCCCTCCCCCCCCCCCACTCCAGCACCATGGCCGCTACCGACCTCATCATGTCCGGCGACTGCGGCGGCACCAACAGGCGTCTGTCGCTATGGAACATCCCCAAGGAGGCCAAGCACATCAAGGGCGACATCGCTCCCGGTGACATGGTCTTCTCCAAGAAGTACCTGAACGGGAACTACGCGAGCTTTGCCGAGGTGTGTCACCTCTTCTTGAACGAGGCCAAGCTCGTGGATGAAGTGCCCACTGCGTGTGTGCTGGCGTGCGCTGGCCCCATTCTTAAGAACACGGTGGACTTCACCAACGTCGAGTTCGGCTGGAAGATCGACGGCCCGGGTCTGGAGAAGGAGCTCGGCATCAAGAAGGTCCGTTTGATCAACGACTTCGCCGGTATGACTCGGTTGCCCCCGCTGCTGCAGAACTGTGTGTAGCAAGCGATTTATAGATTTTCTTCAGTTAACGATTGCAGCAACTAATATGCCAACTAATTTTAGTGCTGTCTTCTTGCTTCCGCATGAGTGGTTCGTAATAGTTAGCGGTAGCATAGTATAGCCTTTGGATTTAGACTTCACTGCTCCATGCCAGTTTTGCCCCCGGGTACGTGTATTAGTATCTGCAGTTTGCAGGCCTGAATACAGTACATGCTTTAAGCGTTTAGAATTTTTATTTTAGAGACATAAGTATTCACATTGGCCCTCATTTAAGTATACTTACGTAAAACAATGAGGGACCCTCAACCATAATAGGGGGTTTCAAAGTAGCGATTTTTTGGACAGATCTTTTGCAAAGGATGGGTCTGATCTTTTGACCATCGCAGCGTGCTGTTGTTCGGTTTTGCTATGACCTAAGGATTTGCTCTTGGTCCTCCAAGCTGGAGGCCAACGCTCGCAACCGGAGCAACACTTGAAGCCTCCGCTCGTGAACCGAGCAGCAGCTAGCAGCTGACCAAGGCACCGCCCGCCAACCCGGCGTCTTTGGCGTCATGTTGGTGTGCGCGTGGCGCCCGGCCGCCTTCTAGGTGCTGCTCTGCGTCGGCTTCAAGCGGCGTCTTGGTGCCGCTCTATGCAGGGTTCCCAGTGGGGTAATTGTGGGTTGGGTAACCCCGGGGTTACCCACCCACCCACCCCGGCCTCCGAATTCTTGGGTTATGGGTTATTCCTAAAAACGCATATAACAGTGATATATATACGATCAAATTGTGCCGTAAATTATAAGTTAGAGGTTTTGAGATCGGATATCACGGGTTTGGTGTTGTAGAACGTCCATATGGGGCTAGGTAAACTAAAACCCATAACCCATCCACCCCATGAGGTGCTCCAACCCACCCACCTCGCTTGGAAAACCCGGGTAGCTGGGAACCCTGGCTCTCCGGAGGCTCATCGTTCGTCTGATTTTTGGTCTGATCTTTTTCAAATCCTTTGCAAAAGATCTGTCCAAAAAATCGCTACTTTGAAACCCCCTAATACATGTATAAGCTGAAGTCAATTTATTTAGCAAATGTTACCTCAATATTATTATTTAAGTTTACACGCTGCTAGTTTCAGATTTGTTTAGAGATTTGATAAATTACGTTTTGCACTTCACGAAGACCTTGCTACAAATTTTGGCACACCGAGAATTACCATTTTAGTAAATGGGGGCATCTATGACTGGCATATTTGTTAATATTTTCCCTTGTTTTTATTTATTCATTGGTAATATTATATTTTAATATTTAAATAACTCATTTAGATTTAACTCGTTCCGAGTTCAAAACTCTTCTCGATGCTGTCGCGGTCTGCCAGTTCAAGTATCGTTAGTACGATAGCACTACTGCTTCACCTTGCGCCAGTAAGCAATACCGTGATCGAAGCAACTACAGCTGCATGTTCACGCGCACTGTTGCCTACTGACGGCTAGTATCAAGCATGTCAACTTGAGCTTCCACGCCTTGCTTGCACGCTGGCCCGAGGCCCCCAAGGGCACTATGCCATGTACACCCCCCTGGTAATCATGGCGTCCACGCACGAGCCGAGCAGAGCGTTCTCATTTCCAATTTACCGTTCAAGAGTTCAAGTAGCTGAACAGCAACACCCCCCCCCTCCCCCCACTCCAGCACCATGGCCGCTACCGACCTCATCATGTCCGGCGACTGCGGCGGCACCAACACGCGCCTGGCCCTCTGGAACATCCCCAAGGGGTCCAAGTACACCAAGGGCGACATCGCTCCAGGCGAGATGCTGTTCGCCAAGAAGTACCTGAACGAGCAGTACGCGAGCTTCAACGAGGTGTGCCACCTCTTCATGAACGAGGCCAAGCTCACGGACCACGTGCCCGAGGCCTGCGTGCTGGCCTGCGCCGGCCCCATCATGAACAACACCGTTGACTTCACCAACGTCGAGTTCGGCTGGAAGATCGACGGCGCCAGCCTCGAGAAGGAGCTGGGCATCAAGAAGGTCAAGCTCATTAACGACTTCGCCGCTATGGGCTACGGCCTGCTCACCCTCCGCCCGCACGAGTACATTGTGCTCAACGACGCCCCCAAGGACGAGACCGCCCCCGTGGCCACTATCGGCGCTGGTACCGGTCTGGGTGAGTGCTTCCTGACCCCCGGCAACGACGGCCAGTATTCGTGCTTTGCCTGTGAGGGTGGCCACACCGACTTTGCCCCCGCCGACGAGATCGAGATTGAGCTGTACAACGACATCAAGGCCAAGCTTGGCTGCAGCAAGCGTTTCTCGGTTGAGCGTATTGTTTCGGGCCCCGGCCTGGCCACCATCTACGAGTTCCTGGCCAAGAAGTTCCCCGAGAAAGTGGACCCCAAGGTGCACGAGGAGTTCCTCAAGGCCAACACACAGCAGGGCAAGGTGATCGGCGAGAACGCCGAGACGAACGAGCTGTGCAACCAGACGCTGGAGATCTTCGTGGGCGCGTACGGCCGCGAGGCTGGCAACGCGATGCTGAAGTACCTGCCACGCGGTGGTTTCTACATCACGGGCGGCCTGGCGTGGACTACTTCACGAAGAAGGACATTTTCCTGAACTCGATGTTCGACAAGGGCCGTGTGAGTCCCGCCATCCGTGCTTGCCCGGTGTACCTTGTTTTGAACGAGGACTTGGGTGAGCGTGGCGCTCACTACTACGCGTATCAACTGTTGAAGGAGATGCAGTAGACTTGTTGTAGCCTAGCGCCCTATCAGTTTGTCTGGCGCTTGTGCCTAATGCGAAGTAATAAACATTGATGTTCGTTCGTGTTTCATACAGTGTGTGTATACTGTAGTGTGTGGAAGTGTAAGCTGCAATTTCGGTGTCGCTGCCGCACCGGAATTCGGTAAACCAAGCACCATTCTGAAAACAGTATTTTTATGCTTTTAAGTACTAGTATAGCAGCATCCTCACGGCGAATTTTCGCCCCGGTTGCTAGAGGGGCATTGCTTCGGAAAATGTTGTATCTTAGCTTCTCAGCACCGCCCCCAAGTATCCTCATACTTTTACCAAATTGGTTTCAAAAATAGATGCACGAAGTGCCGGGTTTGCATCAGATTTTATTAAAATGACCGGGCTTGGAGTTTAATATGGAAAACGGTATAGGCAGCACGGGGACCGATGCCACGAGCGAGCGCAGCGAGCAATGGTAGCAGCGCGCGTGTTCCCGACGTTGCACACATGCTGATCAACTGGAACTTGCATGTCCGAGTCATCCGTCGCCGCCATAAATGAAGACAGGAAAGAGGCTTGACGTGACAGCAAGGGATCTCATGCCGCATCTGGTAGTGCCGTCGTAGCTTTCGATCTTTCAACCGTAAATCAATGTATAGTCTTTTGCTTCGTCCTGATTTCCATGCTACAGTAGTAAATAAACACTTTTCGAATCATTATAAGTGGCTTTGGCGTTGCCACCGTTGGCCGCTGAATCGATTGCAACAAATTTCCTGGTGGACATCGTTAAATATCCCCCACAGAACCAGGCTAAATCGTGCTCGAGCATTCAGCAAGCCAATATATCAGTAAAATTGTAACTCATGGCGAAAAATTCAGTCACATTACATTCAACAACCACCGGTATGCAAATTTGCTCTTACATTACATTAATTTAAAGCTCATTGAAACAGTGAGACCAGCAGTGTGCCCCCCAACACGTAAGTGCTTTTCACAATAACACGAACTCACTGTAAGTGATTTAAAAGAGCTTCAAGATGAACGACTACACGTCTCACTCCACATATATGTTCGCCAGATTCACTACACAGTAACAAGCATTTAACAAAATCTAGTGTTAGCTATACATTTGGCGTTTGTGTTAACATGCAAGACCAAAAGTTGATGTCAGAATTGCACATTGCTACTTTAAATTGCTCAGGAAATAGCATGCGATTTTGGAGAGCAACGACGTCTTACTTCCTGCGCAAATGACAATACTTCGTCTATTTATCAAGGTTCTCAAAATAATATACCAAATGTCAGGGCAAAAAGAGAATTCTCCACGTTTTCTTCACAGCTACAGAGCATACATCCTGGCTATTGTCTCCACTATATGGCACGTCTGGCCTAGTCACCGCTTTCTGTATCATGCCAATCTTCGTAAGGATCTATCAGTGTACTGACCGATTCCTTGAATTAGGTTATCTATGAATAACTTAATCCAAACGACTCTTCAGTACATTGTTTCGTACGTTAGCGGAGACTTTTTACGGAGGTGCCTGACCTCTCATATGTTTTTTACGGCGGGCTCCACTGTCATTTGCCTACCCCTTGAAAAGGGTTCCACGGTCCATGTATAAATCGTCGGTCGTCAACTCTTTCCTTAAACCTCAACGATTAACGCAATCGTTTGTTTGCTGATACAAACGGGGCGATCTCCGGTTCGATAAAAAGTTGACCTCAGTTTAATAACTTGTTATACCTTCGAACAAGGTAACATTTGAAGGGTCGCGTTTGGGCGCCGTTCAACATGAGTTCGTGTGTTCTTAAAAATAGGTAAAATTCGATCGAAATCGCCCGGGCAGGCTATGATAGTTCATTTGCCCTACCCCATTCTCAATTGTAATACAGGGGCTTAAATTGGAGTAAAAAGTACCTGTAAAAAGGGTAAAAAGTCTTTATGCACATTTCATTATAAGGGGGGCTATGCCAAAATAAAAAAAAATTAAAAAATAAGTGCTGCTTGGTTTAGAAATGATATAGAAACGTCGCTCCGTGTTTGATGACTTTTGAAGTCATCATCGCTTTGGATTGCTCTGGAACGAGACCCTCAACGCATTCCGATTCGAAGTCTCCGAGTGGATTGATGCAGCTGCGCACGGCGGTGGCAGCATCGGCATAGAAACGATGTTTCATGTATGACATACATTGGATGTCCCTCGACTTCACCTGGGGGTAGTACTGCCGTACACCATTAACTTGAGACCTTGAAACCAAACGATGTTCACACCAAAATGCAATTGCCGTTGCTGCTTCAGCACGGCTACACGTACCAATCGATCGAATAAGAAGTTATTATCAACATTTAACTATCACCCTGCCTCGCTACAACTGAAGACACCTCAGCCTCGGTGGCCAGCTTGCCTACGATGACAGCACCGGGACCAACGAGGCATCAACGTTGCCGTGTTACTGGTGAAGCAGCTGATACGCGTAGAAGTGTGCACCACGCTCACCAAGCTCCTCCGTCAGGACGAGGTACACCGGGCAAGCACGGATGGCGGGACTCACACGGCCCTTGTCGAACATCGAGGTCAGGAAAATGTCCTTCTTCGTGAAGTAGTCCAGGTTCTTCGGCGCCAGGCCGCCCGTGATGTAGAAACCACCGCGCGGCAGGTACTTCAGCATCGCGTTGCCAGCCTCGCGGCCGTACGCGCCCACGAAGATCTCCAGCGTCTGGTTGCACAGCTCGTTCGTCTTGGCGTTCTCGCCAATCACCTTGCCCTGCTGTGTGTTGGCCTTGAGGAACTCCTCGTGCACCTTGGGGTCCACTTTCTCGGGGAACTTCTTGGCCAGGAACTCGTAGATGGTGGCCAGGCCGGGGCCCGAAACAATACGCTCAACCGAGAAACGCTTGCTGCAGCCAAGCTTGGCCTTGATGTCGTTGTACAGCTCAATCTCGATCTCGTCGGCGGGGGCAAAGTCGGTGTGGCCACCCTCACAGGCAAAGCACGAATACTGGCCGTCGTTGCCGGGGGTCAGGAAGCACTCACCCAGACCGGTACCAGCGCCGATAGTGGCCACGGGGGCGGTCTCGTCCTTGGGGGCGTCGTTGAGCACAATGTACTCGTGCGGGCGGAGGGTGAGCAGGCCGTAGCCCATAGCGGCGAAGTCGTTAATGAGCTTGACCTTCTTGATGCCCAGCTCCTTCTCGAGGCTGGCGCCGTCGATCTTCCAGCCGAACTCGACGTTGGTGAAGTCAACGGTGTTGTTCATGATGGGGCCGGCGCAGGCCAGCACGCAGGCCTCGGGCACGTGGTCCGTGAGCTTGGCCTCGTTCATGAAGAGGTGGCACACCTCGTTGAAGCTCGCGTACTGCTCGTTCAGGTACTTCTTGGCGAACAGCATCTCGCCTGGAGCGATGTCGCCCTTGGTGTACTTGGACCCCTTGGGGATGTTCCAGAGGGCCAGGCGCGTGTTGGTGCCGCCGCAGTCGCCCGACATGATGAGGTCGTGGCCAGGGGCCGCAGGGGCGGCCGGAGTAGCGACGACATTCGTCGTCGATTCATCGCTGCAGCATCCAAGCCACCTGCACAGTTCACAGTCGAGACAGAGTTAGAATGGCTACAGCAAGGTGCAGAACGACAAGCGCGACGTACGGGGCCATTGTGGAGATGGTTGAGTAGGGGGGGAGAGCTAGATACTGGGAGTGGCTTGGGCTCTTGAACGTTGATTCAGGAATGAGGACCGCTCACGAAATCTTTCACATCGCGGCTAGATAGCTCACTTCAAGTGAAGGCTAAAAGCGATTCTCATCTTTGGACCGCGCAGCAGTGGTACTCACCGTCGGAGACGCGAAACCGGTGGACTGGATTCCGATCCAGGAACAACTTCAACTAGTCAGTCTGCGACTGACTACTGCTTAGAAATGCCACTTATTATTAGAAATTTAGAACCATGGACAATGCCGAATCAATCTGTCGATAGGGTCAACGTACTTTGTGTGGGCGTTGAGCTGGATAGATGAAAATCATTATCTAACCAGCTCAACGAAGTACAACGGCAGGCACCGCCAGATCAGGCTGTAGCACTTCTGAGAGCACTGTTACTAATTTCAAGAGTACTGTAGCAAGTCATTTATACTGGGATAGCGGTGGCCGATAGGTCATGCTGCTAGGCAGCCCAAAATCGGGTTAATTCGGACCTCGGTAACTGAGGCAAGTAGAATGAGGCCGGTAAACTGAAGCCGCGTCGATATTTGTCTTTCTGCATGGTAGTGACCCGCCGCCCGAGTCACTCACTTTCGTCTACTCGTAGGACCACATCTATCGTTGAGCAGGACTTCAGCTATTGTGCCATTTCGCTACCACAAAACCAAGCAACCGCCCTACGTACTTACCCATCTGTCTGCCTTCAGCTTACACGCGAGCTACAACAACTGCCGGAGTACCGCTCCACGGCCCCTGAACTAACATGGAGAGTTATTACCCATGATATGCCCAATAAAATGCGAAAAAAAGTAGATATAGCATGTTTGGAAGAGGTGGCAAAAAAGAGAAACTATAACCAACGAACCTAACATGAGAAGTATTTGCAGCTTCATACATCCATGTATGTATGCACCTAATCCTTTTGCCCCGGGTGTCTGTGTTTTATATTCATGACCACGCCAGCACATCACTCTGTACGCTTCTTCATTAGCGGTATGAGGACAACAGGAGTTTTAGCTAAGAGGTACAAACAGGGGTTCATATCAAGGCTGATACCTGTAATAAATATCGATACTGTATGGCCGGATACTTGTATCAGTATCACCTGATATTGGTGGTGGTGCTGTATCGAGATCCAATGATACTTCGGCATATAAATATCGATATCCTGCGACCTAGTGTAGATTTCACTAACCAGGTTATTTCCATGTGCGCTACCGCACATAGTTACTTGCATATAGCCACTTCTCCCAACAAAACCACGGCAAGTACAAGTCTACTACTACCATCTCGGTTCGGTTGCGTGCGCGCTCTCTAGAGAATGGCCGACGAGGATACGTCGCCCAGTGATCGTGGCCGTAGAGATAAAGAAGGCGAAGTTGGAGTCGAGTTGGTATTCCACTATCTGTGCGTCACTCAAACCAGAACATGCTTGTTCTTGTCTGGGAGTTCATCCATGTACTTGCTAAGGGTTTTGGCCAGTTTAGTAGAACTGACCAGTTTAGTAGAACCAGTAATATTGCAGAAATAATGAAATACGTGCTTTGGTTGGCTATAAAACTCTTACCACGCGTTTCCATATGGTAGTTCGATACAAAGACCAGTATTATTCCGCTCTACTAAACTGATCGCAGCATACTGTAGGCATGTTTTCTTTTGCGCGCTACAATAGCACTTTCATAGCTGCTGTGTCTGGATTGGTGCACATGTTAGAGCAAATCCAGGGCTTTCATTGTGTACACGTTTTATCTCCAAAAGATTAGTAGTTTTCAAGAAAATACTTTTCAAAGTAAAAAATTCAGCTTGCTCAACTAAACTGGCCAATCCCCTTACTCCGATTCCTGACACAAAGAAGAAAAGCAGCTTGTTCACCCACATCTGTCTCGTGTGCGTAGCACACACAAAAAGCACAGACCCGACCTCTTATGGACGGAGATCATGCTTAATGCGACAACAGACGACTGCTAACCCCAGGAAGCACATGCTCAGAGCTCATAAGGATCATCCCTTTTCGGGTGAAAATAAGCTTGAGAATCTGTCTCGCCAAACCACTATCTACCGTGTGTCAAGAGCGATGTTTCAGTCTTAGTGGCTATGCGGAGAACGAGTTGCGAACCCAGCTTGATAACGACCGGGCGGAGACGATGAGCTTGATGAAGGCTAATTGGTCCGAGTACAAGGAAGTGCTGCAAAAGAATAGGAGACGGCGACATTAGCCAAATTACTGCAGGTACCATTTTTATCAATATATGTATCATTATATTGATATGATATTGATATTAGTATCAGTATCGCTGATATCAGCTTCGTCAGAAGGCCGCGATACCCGCCCGATACCAGCTAAACTCGGGCTGGTATGAACTTTTGTACCGTACAAAAGTAGCTAGCTACAAGATCGAAAGTGTGACCGCAGAGAATACATACTCTATTTATGTAGCCCTAAATGCATGAGGCCAAATCAGATTTGTTTTAGAAACGGAAAATGTACAGCCCATGTTTTCGGATTGGAGGGGGTGAAATGGCCCGCAAATCTATCGTGATGCAGAGACCAAATCGGCATCAGTGGCGTTTGAGAAGCATGAACAACCCGCAAACGTAGCCCCGAAGCAAGGCTTAGGTCTACAGTTCCCTGCCTAGCGCTGGGCCGGCCTTCTAAAGGTTTTAAGGACAGGTAGAGCCACGTTTAGCAACTCGATTACCGGGATTTGCAATAGATTTGGGTGCCATGACACCCGTCCTGAAAACCGAAACATGGATGTCCATGATTTCAGCATGTTTTACATGTTTGGAGATCTTACTTGGTTTTAGTATGCATTTATCCCTAACCCTATTCCGAAACATGGGCTGTAGGGCCAGCCTTTTAGAAATCTTAAATTTCAAAGCTTCTTCGGGATAAGTCCATACTGACCACTCTAACACCGGGCTCCTACAACGCCTTGATCTCACTTTGGAAATGTATTCATGTATTCGTCTGCAGGTGCACCAGAAACATCTCCAGACAGAGCATACTATTACTTGGAAACCCTGGTTGCTCCCATAAAATTGCTATCCCGGCCTACGCGTAGCCCTAGTATATAATATATGTACTGAATTAAAGAGTACTGTAACAAGTCGTTTCTATCGTTTCTATCAGAGACGGTGTAAAAAAACACCTTTCCCAAGATAGAATCTTGAGAAAGATGTGGAGAACTGCGATCGCCTGGCACAAGCAAGTCGGTAGGGGAAGTGCCCTGAGCATGCAAGAGTCCTAACCAGTCTTGGCCTTCATTAAGAAAATAAACTTCTGTGCTCGCCCCATTGGCCGAGCGACGCAAATATGCGGAGGCAAAAACGTGGAGCTTGAGGCCCGCCGAGGACAGTTGCAGTTGGTCCTGCTCAAGTTGCAGCTCGGCCATGAATCTGCTGCACCCGCGACTTCTTTGCAGATCCTGGTAGAGCGGGCCCAGTGATGGCCCGCTTCAACAACGGAATGTACCCATCCGACAGACAGAATTCCGATCGCGCTGTTAACACGGTCTCGATTGAGTCCCTGGATCAGCTATAGTTGATCAGTGAAACTCGACGGAGTGTACAAACCAACGGACAGGACACAATAGAGGTTTATTATCAAACATGCTCGAACGCTTCTTTGGACAGTCGTCCACCTCAATGCTACACGAGCGCGACCACTAGCAACGAGGATTGTCGCACAAGCTTACTCCATCTCACGCAGGAGCTGGTATGCGTAGTAGTGCGCGCCACGCTCGCCCAAGTCCTCGTTCAAAACAAGGTACACCGGGCAAGCACGGATGGCGGGACTCACACGGCCCTTGTCGAACATCGAGTTCAGGAAAATGTCCTTCTTCGTGAAGTAGTCCAGGTTCTTCGGTGCCAGGCCGCCCGTGATGTAGAAACCACCGCGCGGCAGGTACTTCAGCATCGCGTTGCCAGCCTCGCGGCCGTACGCGCCCACGAAGATCTCCAGCGTCTGGTTGCACAGCTCGTTCGTCTTGGCGTTCTCGCCGATCACCTTGCCCTGCTGCGTGTTGGCCTTGAGGAACTCCTCGTGCACCTTGGGGTCCACCTTCTCGGGGAACTTCTTGGCCAGGAACTCGTAGATGGTGGCCAGGCCGGGGCCCGAAATAATACGCTCCACGGAGAAACGCTGGCCGCAGCCGAGCTTCTCCTTGATTTCGTTGTACAACTCGATCTCGATCTCGTCGGCGGGGGCGAAGTCGGTGTGGCCGCCCTCGCAGGCGAAGCACGAGTACTGGCCATCGGTACCAGGGGTCAAGAAACACTCGCCGAGTCCAGTGCCGGCGCCGATAGTGGCCATGGGAGCGGTCTCGTCCTTGGGGGCGTCGTTCAGCACAATGTACTCGTGCGGGCGCAGGGTGAGCAGGCCGTAGCCCATACCGGCGAAGTCGTTGATCAAACGGACCTTCTTGATGCCGAGCTCCTTCTCCAGACCCGGGCCGTCGATCTTCCAGCCGAACTCGACGTTGGTGAAGTCCACCGTGTTCTTAAGAATGGGGCCAGCGCACGCAAGAACGCAGGCCGCAGGCACCTCGTTCACGAGCTTGGCCTCGTTCAGGAAGAGGTGGCACACCTCGGCAAAGCTCGCGTACTCCTCGTTCAGGTACTTCTTGGAGAAGACCATTTGGCCGGGGGCGATGTCGCCCTTGATGTGCTTGGCCTCCTTGGGGATGTTCCACAGCGACAGACGCGTGTTGGTGCCGCCGCAGTCGCCGGACATGATGAGGTCGGTAGCGGCCATGGTGCTGGAGTGGGGGAGGGTTGTGGTGTTCAGCTACTTGAGCTCTTGAACGTCGATTTGGGAATGAGGGACTCAACGATCTTTGAGCTCGGGGCTAACGTCCGTCGCCGTATTGTTGGCGAGGGCCACGTCGTCTTTGGGCCGAAGGCGGTGGCTCTCTGAAGCTCAAGTTGGTGTGCTTGTTCAACAAGCACGCCAACAAGCCTTGTTCAGCGCTTGCCATCTGCGATACATACCGCGCGATGAATGCTCTGCCCATTTAACGGCCAGACTGCAGGGATTTGGAGAGTCTCTGTGAGACGCAGCGCAAGGGGGCCCATGAACCGCATCAAAATGTCTGGGTGTCCCTCCGCTTACGCCGACCGGAGGCAGATTGCTGATTCAACTTCAGTTTTCGTGGTTTATGCAGCGCGCACGATTTTTCTTTTCTTGTCGAGACCGATCGACGTTCAAATGGGTCGAGCCGCCATGGTGTCAATAGGCAAAGCAAGCACTGAGCCCTGAATTAACTGCTGCCGCCAACTCCGACGCCTATGAGACAACGCTGACGGCGCGGCGATAGCTTGGCGGTGGACCGATTCTGCGGCCAGGCGCCATCATCGCGTTGATGCCGCCATGGCTCTCTGCTCTTGTAGAGGCAAAGAAACGCCGAGGTCGAGTTGCAGGCTGGTTGCACTGGATGCTCAACAGTTGGCTGCCTTCCGCTTCGAGTTCGGCGGCTTCTTTGCGAGCTACTACCGACGCCTTGGCAGTGCCCGGCCCCTGTGCCAACTTGGCACAGGGGCCGACGTCGCCACTTTCAGCCGGGCCACCGAACACCCATGGATTCCTGGCTGCCCGCATAGACACGGGAGGTTAATGCGGCTGGCGGGGCTGTGAATACTCACTCGACTAAAGGTCTATGCACGAGTTGCAGTTGAACGCGTGCTCGTTTCTCGCTGGACGTCAGTCGCCACGTGGCCTCCGTCCACGCAGCAACGATGGCCCCCCTCCTGTCAAGGGAACAATCCCAGCTACTTGCTTCAGTCTCCCAGTTTAGGGCAACGCCCTTCGACAGGCCTCCATGACCACCCGCAGTGTACAGTATTGCCTCCATGTTATTGCTACATTTGTAGTTGCTGCTTGGTGAGCGGGGGCGCGTCTTTGTTGCTTCAGAAGTGTAGGCGGTGAAATCAGATTCGGCGTCATTGAAGTTGCCCCAAGTGTCACATGTACGAGTGCAAGCAAGAAGCGAAAGCTGTCTGCGGTATGACCAGGCCGCCACCATGATCTCTTTTGTGCGATCTTGCGGACGCTTGCAGGACGCTAGGTGTTCCAGCTTACAGGGTTTCGTCCGTTCTGCTCCAACCTCTGCGTTGGTGTGAAAAAAAAAATTGGTCGACGTTGCTTTGGTGAAGAGTTGTCATTGCCCCCCCCCCCTACTGTCCATTAAGTTAATGGCCTAACCGACTACGTCTGCTTAGTTGCACTATGCGTGCGGTAGGCGGCGCCGCGCAGACTTGTAGCTACGCTCCACGACATCACCCAATAGCAATATAAAAGCGAGATATGCGAGGAGAATACAGCAGCATGAGCCCCCTTTATGATGAACCCTCCACTTCCCATTCCGTCCTCAATGAACGTGTAGCTGGCAGCTCCCATTCCAGAATAGTGGGTCCCACAAACTGCGATACCCATGATCAGAGCGCTGCCCAGTCGAAGCAACTCGCTGTCCTGGAAGAATGTCAGCTAGGATAACGTACAAAATCCGCAAATTAGCGCTAAGCGATAGTTCTGGGTAACTACAGGCCACTCACCGCTCGAAACAGGATCCAGAACGCAGCCGTGGCGGTGAAGAATGCGATGAGGACCGACACCACCACAACTCCGGCAGTCAGCGTCATACTGGCTTGCGTTCTTTGAGCCATCATACCCAGGTAGTACATGACGAGCACACCGAGAGCGGCAGAGGCCCCCGCCTGCAATTCTGGGTAGAGGCGAGAAGAGGGCGATGAGCTTGATGCGTTTGGCAACTTTCTGCTTGTTCACGACGTCCGACACGGCCGTGGTCGCGAGGCCTTTTACCTAGTGTTCATAAAGCCCGTGTTAGTGGGCCAGGATATCTGGAGAATCTTCACAAATGGTTCACACCAGAATGTTTTTGCGCTTTTCCTGCTCCAACTCGAGGAAGAATGGGTCAGCAGACGCGATTTTGAGGCCAACGAACACTCCCCCAACGGCGCAGATGAAGGAGAGGATCGTCAAACCAGCCTCAAAATCCACCGTCAATACGGACCCGTCCTCTCGTGTCAACTCAAGTGCGTTCATGCCGATGAAATGCATGCACCAAATCCCACAGCCACCCAGAGCAACCGAAGAGAGAATCATCAGAACGAGCTTGTCCTTGGTATCAGTCGCGCTACGCCACTTCTCCATGAGTTGGATTGCTGTCGGGTGAATGAACCGGAAAGAGTTAGAAGTGAGTTTCATTCGACGGATGCCAAGACACATTCTCGCACTACAGAAGCTTCCGGTGACAGCAATGAGGTACGAGAGGAAAACTCTTGGCACCAGCCAATGTTGGGATATCGCTTCTTCGTTGCTGGACATTGCCGCCTTGGCCAACTTGATACTGCAGCTTCGTCAAGGAAAGGTGGAGAATATCTCGAGCAGAGGATGAGCTCCAAAGGAGCGAGTACAGCAGCTGTAGGTTGTATTTTTAGGTACCATCGAGTATTATGTGAGATATGTCATCGCCGAAGGCATGTGTTATCGCTGAACGTGGGGTCTTATTAGTCATATTTCGGTTATATATGGCCAAAACAACACAGTTATAAGAAAAACAAAATCTTGGCTGAAGTGTGTTCTCATTTCTCGACCGAAGTCGACTTCCGTTCACGCTGCAACAATGGGGGTCAGGCCCAACTGCTGCAGCCGCCAAATAAGGAGTATCAATGTCCTTGGCGTTATTCGTGGCCCCTGGCTTTGCCTTCGTTTTTATTGTACTCTGTCAGTCGGTTGAACGCACTACAGGAGCAGGATTCTACATATATTTCTCAAGATGCGAGTCCGTGTTTGTCTTAGGCTTCGCCTGGTCTAACCGACGACAGCGGCTTACTTACACTATAGGTGATACCGCGCATACTTGTAGTAGCCACGCTCCACGACATCACCCAGTAGCAATAAAGGAGCGAAACGTGTGAGGAGACTACAGCTGCCTGAGACCCCTTGATGACGAACCCTCCACTATCTGCTCCATCCTCAGCAAATGTATAGCTGGCGGCTCCCATACCCGAATAGTGCGTTCCGCAGACTGCTATGCCCATGATCACAGCGCTCCCCACTCGAAGTAACACGCTATCCTGGAAAAATGTCAGCTGGTAGCGAATATACAGGAGAAGATTACCCGTGTTATGGTTGATAGTGAGTATTCAATGCGCAAGAATTAGATCCGCAGGCGACTTACCACTCGGAACAGGATCCAGAACGCAGCCGTAGCTGTGAAGAATGCGATGAAGGCCGAGACTACCACTATTCCGGCGGTCAGCGTCATATCGGCTTGTGTTCTTTGCGCCATCATGCCCAGGTAGTGCATGGCGAGCACACCGAGAGCGGCGAAGAGGCCCCCGCCTGCAATTCTGGGCAGACGTGAAAATAGGGCGATGAGCTTGATGCGTTTGACAACTTTTTGCTTGTTCACGACATCCGACATCGTCGAAGATGACAGACGCCTCAGCTACGATACAAAGAATGAAGAATAGTTATAAGAACATGACCTCGAGAGTTTACTTGCATCCACACCACTCGTAGCGCTGTACCAGCATGCTTTTGCGCGCTTCCTCCTCCAGTTCAAGGAAGAATGGGTCTGTTGACGCGATTCTGAGCCCGATAAGGACGCCCCCCACGGCGCAGACCAGCGAGAGAACCTAAGCCCAACCTCAAAGTTAATAGTGAGAAAGCAGCCGTCTTCTCTCGTAAGCTCAAGTGCGTTCATGCCACCGCGGGGCCTACGCTTCGTCGTGGTCTCCGTAGGCGAGGATGCAGCGCAGCGCGCCTCGGGCGTAGTCGCCATAACCGCAACAAATACAAATGCGAGGCCAGAACGGCAACCTCGGTCCGATCTACGACGAAGCGCGTGGTATCCTCGTAGTCTTGAATGCTGGGCTTGTACGACGCAGTCCCCATTCCACAGTAGTGGGTAGCGCAGACAGCGACGCCCATGACCATACGTTGGCTAGCTGTAGTTTGAAGAATCAAATGCACTTCAAAGCGTCTAGCATATATCGGAAGTACATGCTCTTGATTTTATTGTGCTAATGTGAAAATCTGTAGCTCGCTAAACCTCATTGAATACGCTTTCCGACGACTTGCGATCCATCTCGGCCACCGATTGCTGGGGGCCTGACGACGGGGTTCTTGAGGGGGCGGCTGCGCTAATTTTTGTGAGGTTATCACTCGCGCGTACGCTGTTTTCAGTGGCCCTTGCCTGACCCACAACGATCTTGCGCGGGGCTCCGGGGTCACGCTTGCTAACCTTGCTCAGGTTTGAGGTCATGGACGCGATGTTGCGCACACTCGAAGCCACACTCCATGTCATCACCCAATAGCAGAACAGCAGTGAACCGTGCGACGCCAGGATGGCGGCCTGAGAGCCCTTGAAATTAACTCCTCCACTCCCCATCCCATCCTCAATGAACGTGTAGCTGGCAGCTCCCATTCCAGAATAGTGGGTCCCACAAACTGCGATACCCATGATCAGAGCGCTGCCTAATCGGAGCAACTCGCTGTCCTGGAAGAATGTCAGCTAGGATAACGTACAAAATCCGCAAATTAGCGCTAAGCGATAGTTCTGGGTAACTACAGGCCACTCACCGCTCGAAACAGGATCCAGAACGCAGCCGTGGCGGTGAAGAATGCGATGAGGACCGACACCACCACAACTCCGGCAGTCAGCGTCATACTGGCTTGCGTTCTTTGAGCCATCATACCCAGGTAATGCATGACGAGCACACCGAGAGCGGCAAAGAGGCCCCCGCCTGCAATTCTGGGTAGACGCGAGAAGAGGGCGATGAGCTTGATGCGTTTGGCAACTTTCTGCTTGTTCACGACGTCCGACATGGCCGTGGTCGCCAGATCTTTCACCTGACGTCCACAAAGTTGATACAATCCATGTGAGCGTACTCTAGACTTCAAACGAACTAGAAAGCACTGGCTTATGATACCAGAATGTTTTTGCGCTTTTCCTGCTCCAACTCGAGGAAGAATGGGTCAGCAGACGCGATTTTGAGGCCAACGAACACTCCCCCAACGGCGCAGATGAAGGAGAGGATCGTCAAACCAGCCTCAAAATCCACCGTCAGTACGGACCCGTCCTCTCGTGTCAACTCAAGTGCGTTCATGCCGGTGAAATGCATGCACCAAATTCCGCAACCACCCAGAGCAACCGAAGAGAGAATCATCAGAACGAGCTTGTCCCTGGTCTCAATCGCACTGCGCCATTTCTCCATGAGCTGGATCGCTGTCGAGCACCAACATCATTAGATAAAAGCAGGTTATATGTAGTCTGTGGGCGAAAAAGGAGGGAGGAGGTGCAGCGACGCACTGCAGAAGCTTCCCGTGACGGCGATGAGGTACGAGAGGAAAATCTTGGACACCAGCCAGTGTTGCGATATCACCTCGTCGTCGCTGGACATGATTGCCTCGATCAACTAGACGCTGCCGTTCTGCCGCCTATAAAAGAAATTGAGGAATACCTAACTAAAGCTGGGCGATTGAGGACGAGCACCAAAGGAGTGGACAGACATTCTGAGAACTTGGCGGCAGTATTTTTAGGGGTTCTTCCTTCGTGTGAAAGACCTCGTGTTGCATGCCATGAGGCGTTTTAATACTGAATGATCTCACGTAAACCACAGACTATATGGCATCAATGAGTGGAAATGCACTATTGGTATTGAGTACTGGTGAAGTATATGATAGCTACGGCAGCCATGTCAGTCCGCCGCGTAGACTTTCTGGCTGCTGTTCTTTCGGCTCTTGGAGCTCTTGTCTCGTTTGGACACACCTTCGCGCATGGTCGTCGCTGTCATTGTCATTTCAGATTTGCGCACAAGACGCACCACACTGAAGCTGGCCAGCCAGTAGCAGGTCAGCAGTGCCCCATGTGAGGCCACAATTGCAGCTTCGGAGCGATTGATGATGAATCGCGTGGAATCCAGATAGTTTTCGCTGCTGGATTTGTACGACGCAGCTCCCATGCCACAGTAGTGGGTAGCACAAACTGCAACGCCCATGATCAGAGCACTCCCCAGTCGTAACAATTCACTGTCGGGCATAAACGTCAGCTACAGGGAGGTGTTAGTGTGAAATTGTCGGTACCGAGTCTTCAATCTGCACCAATCTCACTTACCGCTCGGAACAAAATCCAAAAGGCGGCGTTGGCAGTGAAAAAGGCGATGAAAACGGAGAGCACCACAATTCCGGCGCTGAGCTCCATGGTAGCATTCATACGCTGCGCCATCATACCCAGGTAGTGCATTCCCAGCACTCCCAGCGCTGCAAACGCCCCTCCAAGCATAATAAGCCGTAGTCTCGAAAAGAGAGCGATAATCTATGGCAAACAACTTTTTCAGTCTCAATGGACCCCCACACACTAAGAGTCACTCAATGCTAACTTACCTTGATGCGACGGGTGACTGCGCTTTTATTCACTACTGTCGACATTTTGACGTTTTTCAGATTTGCAGCCTGGAGAAAAATGAAGAAGAGGTGAGCTTCCTGCCTGGATTGCGATTGTTTGCATGGCAATCCCACGTACCAGCATCTCCTTGCGCCTAGCAGCTTCCATCTCGAGGAAGTACGGATCCATGGACGCGATTTTCAGCCCAACAAGTACACCGAGAACCGCGAAAATGAACGACAGGATGGTCAGCCCCAGCTCGAAGTCCATCTCAAGAGCTGAGCCGTCCTCGAGGTCCAGTTCTAGCGCCGTCATGCCTGTGAAGTGCGTGCACCAGATACCGCAGCCGCCGAGCGCAAACGCAGATAGGACGAGCATCACGCGTTTGTGCTTGACATCGTCGATGCGACGCCAATTCTCCATGAGTTGAATCGCTACGACGACAAAACCAGTTGAAGTGAATATATATATACAGGATTGAGAAAGATGCAACAGCAACAAGGCAGGACTCACTGCAGTAGCTACCCGTCGTAGAGATCAAGTAGGACAGCAGGATCATGGACCATGACCAGTACTGGTGGATCTTCACCATTTTCCACGCGCGCAGGTTGCTGCGAAGATGGAGTGTAGGTAGACGCGCCCTATCTTGCTTGACGTGGATGCCAGAGAAGAGCTACCTTGCGAGGCTGTGCTGCTGCTGGAGAGCACTAAGAATAACCTTGACATGAGGAAGGCCCAATTTCATTTTGATCCAAGCGTACTGTTGGCTAATTTTGCCTGTGCACATGGCGCAAGGTGCGATGTTATCCGGCGTGGCTTGGTGTCGTCTGCGGCGACCTCGGTCGGCTATCTTTTTGAGCGACAAGGCCGTTAAGCTGGTGCAGGCTGCACCAGCTAACTAAACGCCTTCAGACGCAGCCTACCGCCCCCTATCGCGATTCCATGTCTGCAGCAATTAACCTGCTCTACCTACGTAAGGACTCAGTCGGGCGTTCAACTACCGTAGAACCTACGCAGTAGGTTGAAGTGCGTCGACCAATCAGAGCAGCGATACCCCCACAAACGTCGCTTTTCGACAGATTGCACCCTATTCTGGCGATCTAATCATGATGATTATACATGTGTACCACTCGACCAATGACAGTCGACCTTCAGCGAGAGGAGTCCTCTCAGAGGACCATGTCGCATATTTCGGCACACTGTACCAAGTGAGCCCTTCCAGCCAGTCCGCCTCTCCCCTTCTTCCATCCTATTCGAGAACCCAGGCATACAAACTCGCAGTCAACCTCCGACTGCCTTGCCCAAGAAACGCCAAGCAAGCAGGCGGCTCAAATCGACCTGGAGCGGTCTCGCCTTCCTTGCCTGCTTCATACCCAGAAAGCTCCTCAGACGGCAGACACCATGGCGGCGGGGCTCCCGGACGACCTCGTGCTCGAGTACGACATGCTGCAGCTCGTGGACGGCGACGACCTCGCCGGCGGCTTCCACATGGACGCGGCGCCCTCCGCGTCCCCTTCGGCCACCGTCGAGGACCTGCTGGCCAGCTGCTCCGTGGGCGTGAGCATCGCCACGGCCGACGCGGCGGCGGCCAATGGTACCTCGGCCTCCACCTCGTGCGCGTCGTCGGCCTGCGCGGCCGGAGGCGCTGGCTGCTCGACGGCCACGGCGTCCAAGTCGCCCGAGCCGGCGGAGACCAACACTCAGGACGAACTTGCCGCCTTCCTATTGGACGGCGAGCAGTTCCTGCGCGACATGGAGAAGGTGGTAAAATTAGACTTGGACGAGAATCAGAAGAATCAGACGGCGCTGGAGCAGAGTGATGGTGCCATCGACCTGGATGCCTTCACGGGCCTGGACATGCTGCCGTCACCCTGCCCGAGCGCCCCCAGCACGTGCCCGAGCACGGCCGACGGGTCGCCTTGCAAGAACGACGAGGACGAGTTCGGCGTCGAGTGCCCGCTGCTGGCCGAGGAGCAGAAGAAGCACGAGGAGCAGGCCCGGAGGTACCACGATGCGCTGATGGGCCACGTGCTGCCCCCCATGTCGCCGCCCAGAGGACTCCAGCACACGAACTCGACGCTGTCCACGACCTCCGAGGCCTCCGATGTGTCGTCGCTTGGCCACACGGACGGCAGCGTGTCAGCCTCGCCGATGCCTTCGATGCCCGAGGAGACTGCCAACGAGCCGGATATGCTGGAGGTGCACGACGAGGAGGACGAAGAAATGGAGGAGGAAGCCATGGATGTGCGTGGGTAGGACTTGGAGATACTAGTCGGAGCACTGTGTTTCTAATTGGTTTGCTGTTGATACTTCAGGACGAGATGGACTTGTTGGAGAAGGAGGCCAAGTATCTGGATGCTCAAAGGGATTTCCTGCAGTCTCGTGCCAAGTCGAGCCGCCCCCAGCGGAAGAGCATTAAGCAGCGTCGCCCGCGTGACACGGAGCAGCCGAAGCTGCTGGCCAAGAGCCAGGAGGACAACCAGCTCCTGAATGACCTCGTGAACCAGCAGAAGGTGTACCAGGACAACTTCAAGGCCATGCTGGCGTTCGCTCCGGTGAACGACGTGGTACGTTGACTTTTAGCGTGTTTCTGTGCGGTTGCGTGAGCTCTGATTTGATGTGAATTGCTTGCTTTGTGAACAGCGAATGGCGTTGATGACGCCCATGGAGTCGTACATTCGTCTCGGCAAGGACTTCGACGAGAGGAGAAAAACCATTCTGTCTCTTCGTGAGGAGAAGCTCGACATGACCTACAAATTCATCGAACAGAAGGCTGCTGGCCTGGACATTAACCAGCCGTACCAGTACTCGGACATGTTTGAGAAGTTCGGCAAGCACTACTGCGTGAACTTTGCCATCTCCAAGTACGACGGAGTGAGCGTCTTCCAGGTTGGACGCGCCATCTACGAACAGATTGCAGGCAAGGACGAGGCACTGAACAACGCGATGGGAAGCACAACGATTCGTGAGGTACGTCAAGTCAGGGCTGGTTGCGTTCTTACATTTTATTCTTATGCTAACTGTTGCGATTTTGTGCTTGTTGTTACTTGCAGTCGTTCGATACGATCAAGTGTAACTTCATGCACCAGCGCATCGTTTCAAGTATGCACTGGGAGGGCGAGGACGCAGACAAAATGCCGGACATGGAGTCGAACGCCATTTTCTACTGTCGTTTCGGCGACAACTCAGCAGTGCTAGCAACAGATTACATCGACCAGGACGACCTGCACCCGTACGACACATCAAACCGCATCCGAAAGGATGTTTCCAGCGGCGTGGTGCTGTCCGGCCACACAGATGCCAACGGCAAGAAGTTCGTAGTGATGAAGCGGTACTTGATGGCCAAGTACCACATGTACCCCCACAAGGTGTCCCAGGAGCAGCAGGATCGTTTCTTTGCCAGCATGCCCAAGTGCCACGACACAATGAAGACGCTCATAGTGGACCGCTTGCAGCGCAACGAAACGGGCTGTCCATGCGCAGGCGAGGAATGAGCGGCTTAGCCTGTATGACGACACGTTCAGGTCCGCGAAGTTGTGTGCGGCGTCTTCGAGGTGAGCGACGTCGCTCGCCGGCTTACTTCGGGTTTTCATTTTTTCTTCTCAAGTGGTTCGTTTCCCCGTGCCGGGACTGTTACCCCGGTTGGTCGCGTCAGCAGCGTGGGGTGGAGTGCTCGCCTCTCAAGACGCGCAGGACTGACCAGGGACGTGCATTTCCATGGAGCGAGTGACTGCCGATTATTATGTGGCAGCTGCTGTGAAAGCGCTCCGTGCTCACCATGGCGAAGTGGTTGTTTAGTGCGATTCTCTCCTGTAGCTAGAACGCTTGCAGCGCTGCGGGCGCTTGCGTGCTAACAGCAAGGTGAATCAAAACGTCCATGCACTCATGTCAGTCCACCCTCCGTTTTGCTGTTCGTCTATCGTAATTATTCACGTAAACTAAGGATTACCTAATGCCAATTTTCGCAATCTAATGTTATTTTTCGTCTGTCGCGCATAAATTCATTCTCGTTCTGGACACCATGGGCGTCGAGCTCCCGGCCGACTTAACGCGCGACTACGACATGCTGCAGCTGCTGGATGAGGACGACGACGGCTCCACAGTCGCTCCAACACCCTTCACGCCCTCTCGCAAGCAGAATGTGGTCGCTGACAGCCCCCAGAGCGACGGCACCAACTCTTCTTCTTCTTCTTCTTCTTTTTCATCGCCGGTTGATTCTCTTGAACTGGGAGACTTTTTACTGGAGGACGAATTATTTCTGCGAGGTATGGAGGAGAACGATGACGCAATCATTGTGCCGGATCTGGACATGATGCTGCCCTTGAGCCCCGCTACCAGCTCGTGGCGTAATGCTCTGGAAGACTCGCCGGGTCGAACGGATGGAGAGGTGGAGAGCCCCCTGTTGACGCAAGGTTCTAACAGAGAGGGGGTGATGTCTCCTTTGAAACTATCTCACTGTGATTCGTCATCATCGGGCCACACTGAAGATGAAGAAGACGAGGTTGAGATGATGGAGAAGGAGGAAGAAGAAGTGGAGTTGTTGAAGAGGGAGGAGAAGTATCTGGCTGCACAGAAGGAGTTTCTCGAGTTTAAGGACAAGAGTCGACCGCAATGGATCAGTATCAAGAAGAGAAGAGGACGAGACGCTGCTGAGCAGATGAAGCTGTTGCTGAAGAGTCAGGAGGAGAGCCAGCTTTTGAACGGGTTTGTGACGCAGCAGAAGATGTACGCAGACAATTTCAAGGCTATGCTGGCGTTCGCCCCAGTGAATGATGTGGTGAGTTTTTGTGCTATCATTTTAACTTTTATTTTATTTTTTTGGTTGACGGTTGGTTGCGGTGAACAGAGGATGTCGTTAATGACGCCGTTGGAGTCGTACATTCGCCTTGGGAAGGACTTGGGCGAGAGGAGAAAGACTATTCTGTCGCTGCGCAAGGAGAAGCTGGACATGACGTACAAGTTCATCGAGCAGAAGACGCTTGGAATGGACTGCAATAAGCCCCACGAGTTCTCGGATATGTTCGACAAGTTCGGCAAACACTACTGCGTGAACTTTACTATTTCCAGATATGACGGGGTGAGCATTTACCAGGTTGCTCGTGGGATCTACAACCAGCTCACCGAGAAAGACGAAACTCTGAATGAAGCCATAGGAATTACTGCGCAGCGGGAGGTACGCTTCATGCTACCTTTGCTTCTTCAAGCGGATGCCAATTGTTGATTTTATGTGTATCTGCAGTCAACCGGGACTCTAAAGTGTAACTTTATGCACCAGCGAATTATCGCGCAACCGAAGCAGACGGGAAGGAACTCAGTCAAGATGCCGGAAATGGAGTCAAATGGCGTCTTTTACTGTCGATTTGGAGACAACTCAGCTGTTCTGGCTACCGACTACGTTGACCACGATGAGCTCCATCCGTACGACGAATCGAATCGCATAAGAAAGGATATGTCCAGTGGTGTGGTGCTCACGGCTCATGATGATAGCGATGGGAAAAAGTACGTCGTGGTGAAGCGATACACGATGGCCAAGCTGCACATGTATCCGCACAAGGTCGCCCAAAAGCAGCAGGATCGGTTTTTCCTCAGCATGTTCCACTCACACGACAACATGAAACGACTAGTCGTGGATCGTGTACTCCAGCACAGTGACACGGGCTGCTCATGCACAGGAAACAAGACAAGCTGTTGCTGTGCAAGTGACGAATCCAGCATTCCGTGCGGAGGTCACGCGCGCGCTCAGGTCTCTGTATAATTTAATGCTACTCATGCTCCATGTTAAATCCTACGCAGACAGTATACAGCTCCTCTTTGTCACGAAGTACTTGAGCTTGCGCGTTAGTGGTTTCACATACTACCTCCTCTTCTGCCTCCTTCAGTACAGCAGCTATTCTAGCTAGAGAAGCTCTGGATTTTATCATGTAGTTTTGATTCTAGGTTTGATTCTAAGTTAATTTATCTTAAATGTGCCTAGCAGTTCTGCCCGAGGTTCTTTAGTTAGAGCGAAGTATCCTTAAATTTCAGCAGTTGGTGCTTTTGTCTTTATTCGGGTTTGCTACCAAGTTCCGAAACCATGAAAGCATGAACTGACAACTATCTCAAGTCCTCACGCGAGCATGTACTGGTCACTCGCTATGCCATAGCTATCTTGCAATAATATGCAGACAACGTCAAGGCTTGAATGCGGCGGTAACGGTACGTATGCACATGCAGAATGGTTGAAACGAGCACGTGCAGAATGGTTGAAACGAGACCAGCATCGTTTGAAGACTTCAACGACACCCACGACTTTAAATTGAAGTCGTGGGTGTTCGTAGGTGTCGTTCCATGACTTGAACGTGGCGACACCGATGTAACATCGTTGAACATACTTGTACTGCAAACACAACTGCAGTTATGTTTGGAGCCGATCGATCGTGTCACGCGAATGTCGACCCTAAAAGACTCAAGCAACACGACGCTAGATAATATAATATCCAAGCGTTTATTAAAGTTAACGGGTACGTTCCGAATCGGACGTCATTAACGTATCGGAACTTCCGATACGTTAATGATTCGTTCGTTTATAACCGATAGCGGAGCATGCATTTTTATAGTGATTTGCACCTGCAGTCGTATCGCCCTAACAACTCGGATAAAATCGAGAGAACTAGAAGTATGAAGTAATGAACCGGAAAGCAGCCATACATGTATTGCAACACTGTATTGATCGTAAAATGATACTTTTATGATTTTTTTCAAATTTGTTGCAGGCTTCTTCTCGAACACTTGATCGCCTTCTTACTCGCGGTCCGTCCTGTGGTAGCGCGGGCAATTGCCGGGCTTCGCCGTCCACTGCAGACCGTTGTCGCAGTTATGGTTGTTGAACTCGCACATATTGCGGTAGGTGACTCCGTTACTTCCACAAACGGCATCGCGCTTGGTCGAACATTGCTCGGGGCCACATCCGACGCTGCCGGCCGCGGTCGCTCCGGCGAACATGAGCGAGGCGAGTACGGCCACGGCAGCAAACTTCATGGCTCTCGTGGTAGGACAAGGGGAGGGTGGGTGTTCTAGCTTTGGCAAATTTGAAAGTGGGGTCTGTCCTATTGTGCCGAAATGTATCGCATTGGCGTCAGGTGTCTACAATGAATCTGGCTTCCGTGCGTCAGACCATTCATGATTTTCCTCCGAACGTAAAGAGTTTTGCAGCCAAAACCAAATGAGCCGTACACGCGCTGGTTTGTGCTTACATGTGCGACATTCACTACTGTACATCACTTACTTGTTGTTAGCTTGGGACCTGCATGTGATGTGTGCCTGTATATCCGGGCTGTTTATTTTATTTTACTGTCCGCCTTAAGTTCCAGGATATAACGCAACCCGCGATGGCAACTCAAAACTGCGCTACGCGAATTTAGATGGCGACCCCGTGGAGCATTGCGACACTGCATCAACGACAACAACAATGAGATGGGTCAGTCTGACATTGTGAAGATACGCAACACACTTAATGGAATTTTCTAAACTTCAACCGTGGGTCAGCTCAAAATGATATAGCAAACGACGACAGAATATAACAATGATGACCGCTACGTCTGCCGCAAACCCTCTCTTTTTTAATATCGTAAGCTTATTGCGAATGCCAGTTTTTGTTTTTGTTTTTAGGGGCATCCCTTTTTGAAGTAAAATAATGATTGTAAAATGTATAATAATGGTACTTAATTTAAAATGACCAAACCGTTGTACCGAAATTTCGTGAAATCTAAGACATCTTACTTAAAAAGAAATTCCATGCAGTGTACACTTAGTGGATTCCATTTATTTTGCATATCGCTGTAGTGGATCTTTCTCAAAATACAGAACAAACCATCCTCGTGGATAAACTGTCATTTGCAACCGCTCATGCAGACCGTAGCCAAAATGATTAAATAATGGCTTGGCCATTACTCGTCACATCATGTTTGTAGGTAGCCCTTGCAATATCCAGCAAACCGATCCACTCAAAGTAAGAGTCTTGATACCTACCCAGTGCATTACAGGATCAACAGAGTAACTGAACGGTAGAATTATCACTGTCATGAATGCGAGCGTACAGTACATAATTAGATAAACATTTCTTCTAAGGTGTTCTCCAGACGGGCGCATAGGATTGTCCATAACGCCGTTCTGGATGACAAGATTCGCAAGAGATGCTTCCTTGAAGCACTCGTTGCATTGCAGCACTCTACAAATTAAACCCGGGCCATGAGGCCCGGAAATTCGCAGTTCTCATTGACCAATGATTAGAAGCAACGAAAAGAAGAAAACAGGTATTGTTGTTCATGGAAGGAGGAGGCTTGCACCGAGCAAGCGTTCGTCGCCGTATCTTAGGGTTAAAAAATGAATTTGGATGTTGCCACGAAGAAAACAAAAAAACAAAACGGGAAGCAGTCGCGCGCTCGTACGTCTGCAAAGCTCCTGAATGGAGCTACACGTTGGCTAGCGTAAAGTTGTGTCTCGGGGACAGGTACCAGGAGGGCTAGCTCTCTGTACTGACTTGATCAACTCCAGAACAAGTAACCGCGTGAACCTGAAATATTTTAGCATGGAGTAGGAGCACTTGCTCCCGGGGAGTACTCAGGTCAACAACAATTACGAGGTGACTTCGAGTAACTGGCAAAATGCGAAGTCACAAATCTCAAATTTCACTACTAGTATGCGTTTTTTTTCAAAAACGTTTCGCTCAGCACCAACAAACGCTGTTCTTTCTCAAATTGAGAAACCACCAAGAAGAAGATGTGTTCGATTACCGATTTATCTGACTTCTCAATTTATGTGAACTAGGGTGCTAATTACTCGACAACAGTGCGGAACACCACACCAGAGCGGGATATTAAGTGTAGTTGTACATGCCGAACTTGAATCTGTTGTCATGTCTGCCGGCTCCGTGGCATCCGGAACTGTGGTCGGAACGTGCAATGGCCGTGCAACTGGACGAGTTGGTACTGATCAATGTGTATGCACCGAATGAAGCAAACGAACGAGAGGCATTTTTCACTGGTCTACAGAGCTGGCCATGGGGAGGCAGCAACGTTGTTCTCGCTGGGGATTTTAACAGCGTGCAAAACCCTCATCTCGATAGACTCGGCAAACGAAAGACGGGAAGACCGGAAAGTGCAGCGCTACAGGAACTGCAACGTCAGCTAGCACTGGAAGACGCGCAAATTCTAACCGGGCATGTTGATGACGAAGAACCACCGGAACCAATCGAGTTTTACACATTCTGGAGCTATCACGCGGCCAGTCGAATCGACCGATTCTACGTGCCTAGTACCTGTACGGCTGCAGTTCAATGGCTATCGGTAGCAGAGCCGCCGCTTCACTCCGATCATCAGACCGTGCGATTACACATGGCTCACGGTAAAACACCGTCTCCATGCCGGACTAGTCGACGGGTAACGTACCCAATACGTTCGTCCCAGCCCTACCGGGTCATAGATGAGCTTATGAACGAGCTTATTATGGAGGAAGTCGGCAAAAGCACTACCGCAGCGACGTGGGATGCTGAGGCACGCAAATGTGTCCAATGCATCCAGAAGGTGCGGAAACGGGTGAATCAACGACGAAAGCGCTACGGAGCAAAGATTCGCTCACAAGCGAGACAGCACCTCAGCAGCCGACGGGATCTGATTGTAGCCAGTGTGGAGGAACTCAGGGAGGAGAGGATGATGCGAATCGGTCAACAGCTAGAACGAACCACGGAACGACTTAGATGGCAATTCAAACGGGTTTCAGACTGGGAGCGTGATCAGCATGTGACGGGAATCAATAGGATCAACGGCGAGGAGTTCGGGCGCAACATGACTGTAGCGGACAAATTTGCATCAGAGTGGAAGCCAATTCTCAGCAAGTGTCACGGAACGGTACCAGGCACAACACTGGATCAGGAATTAGACGACTTCGTTTCGATTCCACCTGAACGGAAACTGACAGATGACGACAACACGATGCTAATGAGTGATATTTCTCTCGATGAAGTCATAGCAGCGATATCAGCACTTAATCGACACAAGGCGGCCGGAGCCGACGGACTTAACGACTTTTTCAAAGATGCACAAGCGGTGCTGGACCCGGCGATGGTGACAATTGGCAACGAGCTGCTTCGTGGTGGGGACCCACCGGCTTTTTTTCTCGAGGGTGTGATCATTCCCCTGAGAAAGAAAGGTGATTCGGGAGACGCAATGGACTACCGACCAATTTTGCTGTTGCAAACCGGTTACAATATCTTAGCAAAAGTAATGGCGAAGAGAGTGCAGCGAATCTTGGGAAAAGTAATTGGAGAGACGCAACAAGGGTTTGTCCACGGACGCCAGATGATGAAAACAGTTATGATGATGATGGCGATTGTAGCGACTGCGAAAGGTGAACCGGACTTGGCAGCAGAGCTGAGTAGATCAATTCTGTTACTTGACTTCCGAAAAGCCTATGACACAGTTGTGCGAGAGTTTCTCTTCCTTGTATTGCTGCGGTTTGGATTTTCGCCAGCATTTGTGGAGGTACTAAGGAAAATGCATCAGGATACAACGGCGCAATTCCTTGTCAATGGGGAACTATCAGATCCAACGACAGTGCGGTCTGGCATCCGGCAAGGGTGTCCACTCGCACCTTTGTTATTTCTACTGGTTGCAGAAATCTTGGCGATAGCGATAGCTCAAGATACGATCGTCCAGGGCTTACAAGTACCCGGTACAGCCGGCGCAGTGCATAAGTTTTCGGCATTCGTCGACGATTCGACCGTATTCGTCAACCAGGCTCGATACATCCCCAGAGTGATGCAGATCGTCAAAAGATTCGGGGACCTCTCTCCAGCCCACAAAGAGCAGGCTTATATTTCTAAACACGGACATTAGCCTCGAGGAATTCCGCAGCAGCAGCGACGGCAAGAAGCGGATGCCGTGCGTCACGTCGGCAGGTTGTGCGTGACGAGCAGGAAGCGGCAGCAGCAGCGCAGACTGGTGCAGACGGTGATCGTGGGCTTCACGGCGGTCAGGAAGCCGGTGGCGGTGACGAACACGGGCAAGGACGCGCACGAGAAGTGCGTGCGCACCAGCAGCGAGACGAAGGTAATGAAGACGGAGAGGCAGACCGGGGCGGTGGTGACGGCAACGGAGCAGCGGTGGAGATGCTACGGGGCAGAGGTCGGCCTCGGCGAGCAGCGCCCATGCCCGAACTGTTGCAGGTGCCCACTGCTGGGTACATCGTGGAGATTGCGCGACGACGAGTGCGGAATCGTACCGGCAGGTATGAGATGGAGCATGAGGTGCAGTATGGAGTTCGGCGTGGAGGACCATCGGCACGGAGGTGGCTATCAGCAGCGGAGTTCGAGGAGCTGCTCGAAGCCCGCAAGATCGAGGGCGATCTTGGAGCCGGGGATGGCGTGTAGTGTGGTGGCTCGTCCCTCCTCTGAGGAACACGAGCAGGATCTGCGGAACAGCGTCCAGGTCGTGATCGACTTGACGGAGTAGCTGGTGTGGCACACCGAGCAGCAGTTGGTGACGAAGAGTGTGGGGACGGCGGCTAGTGGTGACGGAAGCGAGCCAGTGGGCTACCGTTACGTGCGACAGGAGGTAGCAGTTGAAGTTGACGGCTGCAGAAGATCGCAAGGCGAGGTGATCTGTGAACAGGACAGAGAACGAGTATGCAGAGAGGAGAGGTGACGCTGGAGAGCGAGTGTGAGGCCAGGAGGCCACGAGGAAAGAGATGAGGGTCCGAGAGGGAGAGGTCCAAGTAGGCTAGAAGGCGCCGAGTGGATAGGATAGGGTAGTTCGACGGGGGTGAGAAGTAAGTGGGGGCAACGAGCTGCGGTGTGGCAGCTCGACCCTCAGTTGCGATTTGTTGCTGGATAGTAACGAGTCAAGACTTGTAATACACTCAGTTGCGCCGAAACGCGGGTTCCTGTGACCTAGTACCAGGGAAGTGTCTTGCGACCAGGGAAGTGTCGGCTAGACACGGGAGTAAGTGGCATAAGGTATGCGATAGTGGCGGGCGGTACACAGATGGGGGCGATGCATTGAGTAGGGTGGCGGGACCACGGAGAGAAGCCGTGGGGGCGCGAGGTGCACTCCTGGCAGCACCTTGGCCGTGAAGGACAGCGCTTTCGAGTGCTTGGGCGTGCCCGAGTGACGTGACTGAGATGCTGTTCGACCTGTTTGCATGTCCGGTGGGGGTCGCCTGTGGCTTGCCGGAGCCCAGGTCGATTGCATTTCCCCTCCCAGCCGTCCCTATCCCCGACACGCCTGGTGAAGGGGTCAGTGCCTGTCTGGTTGATCATCGTACTGCCTCGTACCTGCTGGCAGTCGGCGCTATACTGGCCTACCTAGGCGTGGACGCGACGACAAAAACGGTGTAAGTTCGTAAGGGTGGACGCGTGCAATACTATGGGCGACCGGGCTAGACGGGACCTGGTTACCTGTGGTAGACGTGGAACACTACGGGTGGTCGGGCTGGACGGGACCTGGCTACCTGTAGTAAGGGACGACCGGGCTGGGGATAGACCCGGGAGCTTCCTACAATATCAACCATTTACAGCACATTCAGCTCCAACAATCGGCGCCTCCTAAGACTATCAAACTCCGAAGATCAAACCAAGTTCAACTCTCTTTTACAACGGCTTCGGTACTCCAAACATCTAGGCGACTTCATCAGCAGACATGACAACAGATAGAGAGAGGGTCAGACTATTCTATTAACTTAATGTTACTTAAGTGCAAGATGTCTGGTAAGCCCTAAGCCAGGATATCAGCGCCGGTGTCTTCAAAGAGCCCGGTGGCCTTACGTGGCTCACCACTTGCTGTGGTGTCTCATGTAGGGGGCAGTCATACATATCTAGGCAGAGCAGTAGCCATGTGCCCTGGACCATTGTGTGCGGTTTCCTCCGCTCTCGTTTAGCCAGCGCTCGTAAGTGTCGCCCTGCTGCTTGCCTGAATTCGCTTACGCTGCTTTCTTGTGAAACTCGTCCACCTTGGTGGACTACTCGGTTTCGCTGTATCCAAAGTGACGTTACGCAGATCGTGCACAGGATTCGCCACAAACGCTTCCACTCGCCTTCGTATGCCTCCGATTCACCTTCGAAGACGGTGGCTAACCTGGTTCGAATGCGTTGAGAAATTGGAGGTGCCGATCGTGACGCACAATAGCTCTCGAACATCCGCACCCGCTCCGGACTCTGCACCTGACCTGTCCATCGCTGTGCTACTTCCTGCCAGCACGCTTGGGCACATGGACATTGCCAGAATATGTGCTCTAACGTCTCCTTTTGTCCTTGGCATCGATCGAGTTTGCGACAGCTATTGTTCTGCTGTCTTCCATCAAAATACAGGCTTAACTGGCATGTTGCCAGCCTGTATGCAACCCATACCTGATACTCCGACAGCATATTGCCGTGTGACCAGAGTTCTTTCGGTGTCTGTTGCATAACGTGATTTTGCCATCGATTTCGTGTTGCCCGTTCGTCGAGGCGGTGAATGACTCGGCTTAAGGCGGCTTTGTCTTCTCCCCCTTTGTAGCGGCGGTATGGTTGTTGCTTCAGCGCCTGGACGATATCTCTGTTCGCAATCGTGTCTGGAACCTCCCACGGGTATCTGTGTATCCCCGGGTGTGCCTGCATGACCAACCCACCTCTCCGCTGCGTATTCTCGAGCTTCGTGATGTCAGCAGCTAAGCTGTGTGGTAGGGAATGGTGGCTCTGAGTTCCCAATGAATACCATCTTCGTGCTGGTGCAGCCGAAGGGAAGCGACTTTCCGTCGCTGGTCATCGAGAACGACTCCACTAACTGCTCCTTGTGCATTCACTGTCCAGAAATATTGATGTTGTAACTCCGGTTGATGTCGTAGATTCAGCTCCCGCTTGACCCGCATCTCCTCCACAATCGCCAGTGGTGGTGATCCAAGAAGAACCGCCAATCCCCATCGGCCCAGCTTTGGTCGGGTGTGGTGCTTGGTTTCCTGTACTGGAGACGGGATTGCGATGGAGTATGATGCTACTCCAGTTCGCTGAATGTGTAGCTCGGCTAACGCGCACACTCGGATCCGATGATATTTCTTGCTTGTAAGAACAGCTCCCCCTACTTCCCGTAGCCAAGGATTGTCACTCCACAAGAACGTAGGCCAAAACCTCTTGTCTACCTCCCGCCAAGTCGACGCCTGCTCGGGTATTGGCGAATTCAAACTGATTTCGAGTGTGTTGCCATCCCGCCAACACGCCATTTCACTCAACAGCGCGGCCATGTGGCTTTCGCGATAAACCTGCATTTTCAGTTCGGTGGCCGAGTCGGGTGCGAGCCCTCCACCTATCACCGATCGCAGCCTCCTCCCTGAAAGGACCAATCCTCTGTTGTGCTGCAGCAGCAGAAGCTGTGGAGAGATTGACCCCACTTCAGTGTCATCCCCTCAGAATGCCCATGATCGCCACGCCCCATAGTAAATATCCAGTCGTTGGGTGAGCCACAAAAGTGCATGTTTCATCCGCTGAGTTTTGATAGCCACGCCCACCGAGACCAGCCCAATACCCCCGGCTTGCTTTGGCGTATAAAGTAAGGCTGGGCTTACTTTGTGTCGGCTGGGGTCTGAGCTAGTGGAGTGTCTCCAGAGAAACTGTTTCTGAAGATTCCGTATTTCGCGATCCGCCCAGTGTGGCAGGTCATACACTGCTGCTGTAAATAAAATTGCCGGCATCATGATAACGTTCAACAGCGTCACCCGCATTTCAACGCTCGTTGCCAGTTGTGCTGCCGTCACCAACCTGCGCCGTATATTCCTGATGCGAACCGCCCAATTGTAATCCGTCATTGGGCCCGTCCCGATATAATATCCCAAATATCGTACTGTATCACCATGTTGGAGTACCGGTATGCTGTACTGGTGGCTGCTCATCGCCTCCCTTGGTCTTTCGTCCACCGACACCTTCCTCTTCCGACGCCGCTTCTTTTGTGGCGAAGCCACTGCGTCTGGCGCTGCGTCCCTCCTTGTCGCTGGCCTTGCTGCCTCAACAGCATCTCGTCCTGCTATTCCTGGAGTACGAGCTCCCGTCGAAGCCGTTGCTGGCGCCGACCCCGCGTCAACTCTCTGACCCGTCGCCGTTGGTACTGACCCAGCGGTACGCTGACTCATTGCCGGTGCTGCTGCACTTCCAGCGCTCTGCCGTTGCTCACTGGTCTCCGCCTGCGTCTCCGTTCCGACGCCCACCGACTGCATGTCCGTCTGGCCGTTGTCGCTAGCCTCGTCCTGCATCCGCATGCCACTACCGTCGTGTTGTCTGCTCTGGGCGCCATCTCCACCGCCTGATCTCGTTTCCGTCGCTGCGCTATCCTCGTCCTCGGCCAGCTCCCTCAGGATCCGATCCGCCACGTGTCCGAGCGAGTCGCTTGGACACCGACTCGTCACCAGAAATCTACAATGCACCATGAGGTGCTCACCCGTGTCCTTGCGCACCACGCGCCAATTGTCAAAGCCTGCGTCCTCTACGATGCGTGCTGGGCCGACCCACTGGTGGGCAAGCTTGGTAATGCCCTGGTCTGAGCACCCACACCAAATCTCCGACGCCGAACTCCGTCGTCGATCTCTGCCGTCTATTGTAATACTTTGCTCGGTGCAGCTGGTCCTTCGCCAGTACCGCCTTCGCTGCCGCTGCACACCGTGCCATCTGCTGCACCAGTGCGCGATGGTCCGCTGCAAACTCGCCGAGCTGCGTCACGCCCGCCGTGCGCAAGAGATCGTTCGGCGTCCTCAGCTGCCTACCCATCATCAACTCGGTCGGGTTAATTCCCGTCGCCGTGTGTCGTGCCCCGTTGTATGCATACACTGCGCAGCGGAGCCATCTGGCCCAGTCGTTCTGCGCTTCCGCCACAAAGATGGACACCATGTCCTTCCAACTCCGGTGGAATCGTTCTACCAGACCGAGTAACGCTGGCCTGTACGGCACAGGCGAGATCTGCCTGGCCTGCAACAGGTCCGTCAACGCCTCGACCACCTTGCCGCTCAACTCCGGCGCTCCGTCCAACACCAACTCACGCATCGGCCCAAACACTAGGACCAACTTCTCCATGACGAACTTCGCGATATCCGGCGCCGTGTGGCGCGGAACTGCTGCCGCCACCGTGTACCTGGTCGCGTAGTCCACGGCCGCCACCACGTACCGATTTTCGCCTGCCGTCACGGGCAAAGGCCCCGCAACATCTAGAACCCACCTATCACCTGGACTACCAACGCCCTGACTCCTCAACGGCGGAATCACTTCCTTGGCCTTCGCCTTCCGCGTGCCGCAATCTCTGCACGCCTGTACCCACCGGCGGACATGCACCTGCATATCCGGCCACCAGTAACTCCTAGCAACACGTGCATACGTCTGTGGTGTCCTCAGATGACACGCGTAGATCGAATCATGGCTCTCACGAAGAGCACTTGCCCACAGCGCGGTGGGGAGCACCACCCGCTTGCTGCCGTCACGCTCCACGATGCGCACCACTCCGTACTCGACCACGATCTCTCTGTCGCGGTACTTTCCCTTCTGTACCAAGTTCTGCACGGTGCGATCCCGTGCTTGTTCGTCCTTGATCATCTGGTTCGTCAGCTGGCCGTCACTACCTGCTGTTTATCGTCCTTCGTCTCGTTGCTCGACTTCTCCTCGTCCTTGCCGCCGCTGCTCGACTTCTCCTCGCCCAGCAGCTGCGCCGGTGCCCTGGACAACGCGTCCGCCACGACGTTGCCAGCGCCCGGGTGATACACTACTTCGAAATCGTACTCCTGGAGCTGTAAAGCCGAGCGATGCAACCGCCCCGTCAACTCCTTCGACGTCATCAGCCACTTCAAGGCTGCATGATCCGTCATCAACACGAACTTTCGTCCATAGAGGTACGGTCTGAAAAGTTTTACAGCCCACACCACGGCTGCGCATTCTAACTCCGCAATGCTGTACTTTGCCACAGTAGGCGAGTTGATTCGTGATGCATAGGTAATCGGCTGCTCGCCTTGCCGCTGGTCCTGGGTAAGAGCGGCACCGAGCCCCACCTGTGACGCATCCGTCACCAATCTGAACGGCTTCGTAAAGTCAGGATAAGCCAAAAGCGGCCTCTCCGTCAACGCCTTCTTCAAACACTCGAAAGCAGCCTGCTGAGACTCTCCCCAGCGCCAGACCACTCCCTTTCGTAACAACTTAGTCATCGGAGCCGCCTTCGCAGCGAACTCCGGCACGAACCGTCTGTAGTATCCGGCCATGTGAACGAACCTCTTCACCTCCGTCGCATCCGGGGGGGGGGGAAGTTCTTCACGCTCTCGACCAAACTTGGCATCGGGCGCACTTCAGCGCCGTCCAACTCGTGTCCAAGATAATTCAACTTCTTCGATGCAAACGAGCACTTGCTCGCCTTCAACGACAAGCCTGCCCTCGCCAGCCGCTCCATCACCGCTGCCAGCTGCGCTACGCTGCCCCTCGAGAACACAATGACATCGTCTAGGTAGACTAGACAGCTCTTCCACGTAAGCCCCCGTAATACAGCGTCCATCATCCGTTGAAATGTGCCAGGTGCGTTCGCTAACCCGAACGGCATCCTGACGAACCGAAACAACCCCTTCCTTGTGATGAACCCGGTCTTATCACGATCCTTCTCTGCAACAGGCACCTGCCAGTACCCCGCGTGCAAGTCGAGGCTGGTGAAACGCCTCGCTCCATGCAAATTGTCCAATGTGTCGTCGATTCGAGGTAAGGGGTACACGTTCTTCTTAGTGATAGCATTTAGGAGGCGATAATCGATACAAAATCTGACCGAGCCGTCCTTCTTGCGCACTAACACGACAGGAAAACCCCAGGCCCCATTGGCCTCCTCGATCACTCCGTCCGCCAATATCTTGTCCGTCTGTTCGTCAATGACCGCCTGCTCCGAGTGCGAGTGCCGTCGCGGCCGCACTTTGATCGGTGGCTCACTCCCCGTGTGAATCTGGTGACTCACACCCAGCGTAGTCTGAGGTGGACACCCCTCACGTGGCTAGGGTAGTGTCTTAACATCCGCAATAACAACTCCCTGTCCTCCTTGTCCATGTCTCCGACTTTCAGCTCGTCTTCATTGCTCAGAGGTGCGTTCTCGTCGTGTAGGTTCTCCTGCCGTCACTGCTTCACGCGCTCTCTGTCGAATCCCCGGTCACTTCCATGGTCTGCATGTCCTCAGTTGTCGGAGCCGAAGTTCCCAGCTTCTCGCGAGACGGTAACTTCGAGGTACGCCCTATCAAGTTCATGATCGGAACGACCACTTAGCTGTTGTCAATGTGGGTGCTAGCAACAGGTGCGGCTCTACACCGAGGGCGGGCGTGAACAAACCCACAGTGCCCTCAGGTGCTGCCACTGCCAGCTCCACACGACGGCACGTCCGCGTCTGCACTCGCTCCTTCCGCACCAGACGGACCTTTACTGCTCTCCCCTCGCTTTCGCTCTCCGCCGTGCAGCTGAACGGCACGACCTTCTTGTCGACTCCGTCATACCATTTCATCTCACAGGACGTGAAGTCAATCTTGACTCCGTTCGTCAGCATCCAATCCTCGCCGAGCAAGAACTCCTCGGCCGCGCCTTCGACCACCAGCGCGTCCACCAACACTGCCCGTACTGCGTCCTGAATCTGAACCGCCACACTCCTTCGACCTTGGCCACTGCACCCGTGAATCCTTCGACGAAGTCTACGGGTGGCAGCGTGCCGAGCCGCTCGCCGTACTCCTTCCACGACTCGCCGGCCACGCAGAACTGCGCGCCGGTGTCCAACTTGATTTCCGCCACTCGTCTCCAATCTCGATCTTGGCCGTTGGCAGTGAGTCCACCGCCGGGGCCTGCACAGCTCGTAGTCGTCCAACTCGTGCTGGTCTCGCACCGTCCTCCGTCCACACGACGCTCGGGGCCGCGTAAACGCTGCCACTCTCGTACTGGTAGCTTCTCTTCGGCATCCTTCGCCGCGTCACCCTCGTCACCACCGTCGTTGCCTTCGGCGGCGTGAATCCGATCGCCGTCGCCTCTTCGATACTCAACAGTCGTGGCCCGCCCTTGCTGTGCCGCCGCTTCGTGTCCACGAACGCCATGTACGTCTCGTCCGGGTACGACTGCGTCGCTAGCCACTTGCGCAGCTTCCGGTCCTCACGCGCCCTCGCCTTGCGCACCAACTTCTCATACCCGTCTGGTCCTCCGACACGCGGACGAGCTCCGTCGCTCTTCGCCGTCACCTCGGTGTCCGCTGCCATTGCCACAAACTGGGGCACGGGCTGCTCCCCGCGGGCCATCGAATCGCCACATCACCACAGCCTCGCGCCGTCGCCTGTTTCCACCGTCGAGTTGCCCACGTGCAGCACGTCGCTCACGCCGCTCGCGCTCGTGCTCCTTCCGCTTCCGTCGCTTCTGCAGGTGCCGTGCCTCCTCGTCGGCACGCACAGCTCTCTGCATCACTTCAGCCGCCTTCACACGCAGCACCTTGGCCTTGATAACGTCTTGTCGCCGCACTTCTGCCGTCATCACCTTCTGCACCGACTCGGGCGAGCCGTCGTCACCCCCTATGCCGTTCGTCACCGCGTTGTCGGTGTTCGCCACATCGACCATCGTGCCGTCCGCGCCGAACTGCTCCAGCCACTCGTCCAGCTGCTTGGACACCGCAGCCTCCAGCTCCTCCTTCGACTTCCTGACGCTCGCGCACGCCAAGTCGACCACGGCGCGCTTCATGTTGCCCGCGCCCGTGTCGCCCACGTCGCCCACGTCCACCACCTTCTCGACCTTGTCCTTGGCCGTCTTCGCCATCGGTGTCTGCTCCTCGCTGACGAACTCTTCCTCGGCGCCGTCCTCGGCCACCGCGAACCGCACGTGCTTTGTCTCCGTCACCACACACGGCTTCGCACCCGTGCTCGTCAACTCCTTCTTATCCGCCGCTGTGACGGCCACGGGCACTGTATGTGTCGCGCCATCCCCAGACTGCAGAACCGCCCGTCCACCAGCAGCATGCCGCGCACGCAGCACACCGCCATCCCCAGTCTCAACCACGCCGTGCCGGACTTGCTTCCTCGCCGCTCCGGCCGCCACTTTCTTCACTCCGCTGCTCCGGCTTCTGATCGCCGTTGCACTCGTCCTCGCAGCGCCACGCGGGAGCCGTTGCTGCTGCCCGCTGGCCTGCCCTCGTCCTGCTGCCAACTTCTTACCCGGATCAGGTCTTGCGAGCGATAAGACCGGGGATCTTATGCTCGCGGACCGTTTCCCGACCCGTTCCCGTCGTTCTCTGCCTCCTACCGTCGCGCCCCCAGCCGCTAAATCAGCTTGCTTCAGCGTGCAGTTGCGCGCGAAGTGCCCCGCGAAGCCGCAGTAATAGCACTCTGTGCCCTCTCTCGGCACAAACGCTCGCTGTGGCGCCCTGCTTGCCATGTAGCGCTCATGGTTGCGCAGTCGTCCTTCTCGAGTGGCCAGCGCCGGATTGCTCGGGCCGCTACCCGATCTCTGCGCTCCTCCTCCGTACTTACTCTCGACCTTTAAGGTCTTAGCCGGTCTCTTCGTGTTCTGGTCGCTCGCTTGCCGCTTGCCGCTCTCAACACCGCCACTGGTTTGAAATTTTGAACCGCCAGTGGTACCACTTGAAGTACCGGCCGGTACCAGTTGAAAACCAGGTGGGATGGCCTTCCACCACTCACCCGCACCGGCTTTACCGGTATCCACCGGTCTCCCCTCAGTATCGTACCGTGGTGGCTTCGGAGCGGCACCCCAGCCGGGCCCGTACCCCGAGACCACATTCCACGAGTTGCCGCCAACTGCCGACTGCTCTCTTCCGCCGCGTGCCTTCGCCGCCGCCAAGGGCCCGTGCCCGCTCGTGGCCTCGCGCGCGTCCCACGCGGCCATCGCCTCCTCCAGTCTGATCCCGTATCCTTCGCCGTAGTCTCCGACCTGGGGAATCGCCACACTCAGTGCTTCGTCCAGCGTCTTCGGCCGGTGTCCGCGCACATGCGTCGCCCCCTCCGTGCTGCTCATGCCTTTCAAGAACGCGCTGACCTGCCAATCGTCGCCGATCTCGCCACGCTCGGCGATCTCACGCAGCGCCTGCGCGTAGTCAACGAGCCGCTCTCCTCTCATTTGCCGACGCGCGTTCAGCAAGTCGACCACCTCGGGGCCTGACCGCTGCGTCATGTACTTCGCGCGTAGCATCGCTGCTAGCGTGTTGATGCTTTCTTCTTCCGGCTGCACCGACTCCATCACGATCGAGAACCAGCGCTTCGCCTCGCCCTCCAAGTGCGACGCGACTTCGTGGTACAGCTGATTCTCGTTCCACTCGACGTCCATGGTGACCGCCTGCCGACGCACCTCTTGACGCACCGTCTTGAGCCACATGCTCACGGGCATCGTGTCGTCAAGCCCCTTGAATTTCGTCAACTTCAGTGCTTTCGCCTTCTCACGGACGACGATGGGTGCCGCCGCCGCTCTCATTCTCGCTGCTCCAAGTGTCGGTGGTGGGGTCGATGCGCGCCCAGGACCAGCGCCACCGTGTCCGCCGCCACCTCCAGTTCCCGTCAAGTCGACGTAGCCGCCGGAGAAGCTGGTGGCCGCCTCACGTTGACCAACCCGCTCACCGTGACCGCCGTCACCCCCGTTTTCGTCATCACCGTGTCCGTCATCGCCGTGTCCGCCGCCACGTCGACCTCCGTCTCCCGCTGTCGGCGTCGTGCCGCCTCCAGTCAAGTTGCTTCTAGCCACGTTGCCACTGCTGCCGCTGGTGGACCGTTCGCCGTCGTTGCCCCCGGCCGGCTCACGACCACTGCCAGCTCCATCGTCTCGTCCGGGCCGACCACGGCCACCTCCGCGTCCGTCACTCGCCGATCCCAGCGGCGTGTCGCCCGACGTGCTGGTGATTACCGAGGATTCCAGTGTCGGCGTGCCGCTGTCGCCGGTGTCCACAGTCACCTCCGTCGTCTCCTTCGCTCTTCTCGCTGCTTCCGCAGCCACTCGCTCCGCAGATGCAGCGCGTCGCTGCGCTCGTTCGTCACATGCCACCACGTTCGTAGCCATTCTCTTAGCTCTAACACAATTAATCACAATCATCTCAGTCAGTTCCCCATTCCTCACGCTCATCTCATCTAATCCTCTGTCTCTTCCAATTCTCTTTCACGCTGCGGGGTTTGCCCACGGAAAGCTCAGCTCGCATGTCAACTCCTTTTGACAAGCCCAGAGAGCCTCTGTTTATGACCACCATGTAGGAAGCTCCCGGGTCTATCCCCAGCCCGGTCGTCCCTTACTACAGGTAGCCAGGTCCCGTCCAGCCCGACCGCCCGTAGTGTTCTGTGGAGAAGTGCTGAATAAGAATTGTTCTCCGAGAAAGGCGGCAGGGCCGATCGACTGGAGGCGTGGGAGATCGGCGATCGAGAGACAGGCATCAAGGATCTACGGATCAGAAGGGGTTCTTCGGGAGATCTCAGGTGGTCCGATGACGCCGGCGCGTAAGGCAGGACATGTGGCAAGCCGGATTGTGGGTGATCGTGCCCGAACCGCGGCGTGATTCGTGGCCGACCCAAGTCCAGATCAACGACAGAACCCGCGGATCCGAGATGGCCGAGGACAGAAGGTGATAGATCGGCGGCACATGGCAACCGGATCGGGAGTGGATCGCCGATCGAGATCGACCGCGGATCGCCGATCGGGGTCGATCATGGATCGGGAGCCGATCGTGGGTCGCCGATCGGGGCCGATCGTGGATCGACCAGGATGGGACGCACATGGAGGACGAAGTCGGGGCAAGAATCCAGTAATTGTGTGGTTGTAGGAGGGTAAGCAAGATGGTAGCATTAGGGAGAGACCAGCTAAACATAAATCGGAGCAGAATTTGCACCGAAGACCACAAGTCCCATCAAGTCACCAAGTCCCAGGAACTACATTGGCCTCGGCAGCGTCGACACTTTGGGTAGTGAACTAGCGGTACGGTTAAGACTGGATTAATACATTGGCCAGCTTGACCTACTTTAGTGATCTATCTCTTGTGTGCAAGTCCTCGATCGACCGGGTATTGGTGCTTCGCCGGCGATCGTTTCACCTCTCGATCAACCTCGATCTCGCTATAGGAAGCGGCAAGCAACTCAGGAAAGGAAGGAACACACCCGGAAAGGCAACCACAGGCCTTGGATCAACTCCAGGCCGACCGATCGCAGCGAACAACCCTCGATCGGAGCGTATACTCGGACGCAGAGCGAAGACTACCGCGCTGCTCCACAAACTATCCCCGCGTCACGCCAAGACACTCGATCTTCACCAAGCACTGAATCTTCGGAGCCCCGAGAGAGCAGATCCAGCCCGCCGACGGGTACACAAGGTGAGAACAAGTTCAGCCGATCACGGATCGTTGGGGGACCCCCTCCGTTAGTCGGTGTCTGGGCGCTGGTGGGAAGCTTGATCAGGCCTTAACCAGATTTTGGCCGATCCCGCTACACCACAGTTCCGCGTCTACCACAGGTAACCAGGTCCCGTCTAGCCCGGTCGCCCATAGTATTGCACGCGTCCACCCTTACGAACTTACACCGTTGTTGTCGTCGCGTCCACGCCTAGGTAGGCCAGTATAGCGCCGACTGCCAGCAGGTACGAGGCAGTACGATGATCAACCAGACAGGTACTGACCCCTTCACCAGGCGTGTCGGGGATAGGGACGGCTGGGAGGGCAAATGCAATCGACCTGGGCTCCGGCAAGCCACAGGCGACCCCCACCGGACATGCAAACAGGTCGAACAGCATCTCAGTCACGTCACTCGGGCACGCCCAAGCACTCGAAAGCGCTGTCCTTCACGGCCAAGGTGCTGCCAGGAGTGCACCTCGCGCCCCCACGGCTTCTCTCCGTGGTCCCGCTACCCTACTCAATGCATCGCCCCCATCTGTGTACCGCCCGCCACTATCGCATACCTTATGCCACTTACCTCCGTGTCTAGCCGACACTTCCCTGGTCGCAAGACACTTCCCTGGTACTAGGTCACAGGAACCCGCGTTTCGGCGCAACTGAGTGTATTACAAGTCTTGACTCGTTACTATCCAGCAACAAATCGCAACTGAGGGTCGAGCTGCCACACCGCAGCTCGTTGCCCCCACTTACTTCTAACCCCCGTCGAACTACCCTATCCTATCCACTCGGCGCCTTCTAGCCTACTTGGACCTCTCCCTCTCGGGCCCTCATCTCTTTCCTCGTGGCCTCCTGGCCTCACACTCGCTCTCCAGCGTCACCTCTCCTCTCTGCATACTCGTTCTCTGTCCTGTTCACAGATCACCTCGCCTTGCGATCTTCTGCAGCCGTCAACTTCAACTGCTACCTCCTGTCGCACGTAACGGTAGCCCACTGGCTCGCTTCCGTCACCACTAGCCGCCGTCCCCACACTCTTCGTCACCAACTGCTGCTCGGTGTGCCACACCAGCTACTCCGTCAAGTCGATCACGACCTGGACGCTGTTCCGCAGATCCTGCTCGTGTTCCTCAGAGGAGGGACGAGCCACCACACTACAATATCGCTGTTTCAAAGGGTTCCGGTCCTCCATCCTCGAAACAAACTTTGTTCCTCTCAGTCCATTGGCGGTGAAGTGCTGCGCATCTCACTATATTCTATAGGCAAAGCAAAATTGAGAAAACACTAAGAATCTCAATGACATTTTTGCGGGGCACTGGACCAGACAACAACAACATTATAATAATAAAAGATCTAGATTAACTGGGCTTTCCAGTGTACAAGTATTTTGTTTTGAACATCTCGCATGCTTTGAGTGCCGTTCGGTTGGCTGATACTGCATTTAATGCCTTAGCCATGAGTCGGACAGTAGTGCATTGAGTTGCCTTTTAGTTTATTATTACTACTCAGCATACCATCTACTTCTGAACCACAGGCGCTATAAAAAATCTACTAGCATCAAAATATTTATTAACGGACTTCAAAACCTATTGTAATTGAAGGAATGTAGGAATATAATTCAAGAATGTACAGCATCTATATTCTTAACTCGGGCCGCTTCGATGAAATTTGTATGATCCTCAGATCGACACCTTCACCAGTGTAACCAAACATGGCTACCTCAAGCAACTTAAAATCACTGTCCGTAATGTTGCAGGATGTCAAACTTTTCTGGGGCCGCCTAACACAGTTCTTCGAACTGCGAACAGTCTACAGAGCGCGTGCTCGAGCGATCTGATGGGTGTTTCTTGTCGGTTAGTACCATAAGGAGGCTTGAAACTGACATGCGATTAAGCTCATTATCGGGAGCCCCTCTACTTCTATTCTTATTCTTGTATACAAACTTTGGAATAAAATCACTATTTTACGAACTTGGTTCGGGAAGATTGAATATTTCCACACAAGACGAGCTTGAGCACGCAGCCACCGTGATTAGTAGCCGAGGCCAATCATGCGTTAACGGCGCCTCGGATCGATTGCACCTCGACCTCCCCCCAGCTCGCTATGCCTTCCTTCAGGGAGCGCATCGCACTTCTCGAGATCTCGAAGTCGGGCTTGTGCATCTTCATGAACGCTGCTCGCTGCATCACGACCACAATTTCCTCTTCACTATCGTCTCGATCAGCCTCCGCATCACCACGTCTTGTGCCACCATCGCCACTACTTCCGTCGTTATCGCCACTCTGCTCACTCTCCGTCGACATCGACCGCTTCTGCTTTTTGCGCCTCATTTCAGTCAGCACCGTCGTAGCGCTAATATCGCGTCGTACCCTCTCTCGCGGATCGTACGGGTACAGTTCGTCCAAGTCGACACTGTCCGTGACCACCACAGCGCAGGGTCTGCCGCCCATCTGCTCCGACTCGTCAAAGTACTCGGTCAGCACCACTTTGTTCACCTCAGACGTGATCCCATGGCTATCTGTCGACAGCAGCCGATAGTTCCAGATTGACGTTCCGTCGTCCACCGTGTCGTAGTCTTCGCGAACGGTGGTGTGCCCGAGCGCCTCGGAGATGGTGATCTCCATGTTGAGCATGAAGTACTTGATGGCGTCAAACACCTGCCGGATGGACTCCACGCCCGTGAAGTGGAAGAACTCGAACCGCTCGCAGCAGAAGTTGCCCTGCGCGTCTTCGTACCGGTGGTCCATGAGCTGCGGCTTCATCAGGTCCAGGTGCTGGCTGCGAGCTACCACGTACTGGCACCCCCGCGTGATCATATCGCTCTTGAGTCCCAGTAGAACTTGGCGTCGCTCCCACCACTCTCGGGGCAGGTGGATGTGTCTGCACAGCGGGCTGCTAGGCTGCCTCTCCTAGTACAGTCGGCATCGGAACATTAATCCCACGTTTCAGCTCGAAAAACCCACATGAAAAATACTACTTCAATAAAGTAGAAAATAAATTCCCAAAAATAAATTACCTGCATCCCAGCAAGCATGGACCGCGCACCGGCCACCGCCAGCTGCTGACCGTGTATGATATCTCGGAGGGAATTGTTGGCGCGCGCGACGTCCAGGATCTGGGCTCGAGCGCTGCGTGGACGCGCCTGGAGCCGCGTCAGCTTCTTCTGGAGCGCCACCAGCTGCGTCTTGAGCTTCTTCACCTCATCCTGTCGCACGAGGTATGACGGTCTGCGGCGCTTGGGGCCGCCGCGTTCCTGTCTCTCCGTCATGTGTTGCTGATTGGAATACTTTACCCAATCGGTCAAAATTGTGCAATGCAAATAACCCAAAATGGGTTATATAAGCTCTTTGAAAAATATTGAAGCGCGTATATTTCAGTAAACAGAAATAAATTCGCTGTTTAGTTATTGGGGGTGAGGCTTTCTACCATCGTGCGGTGCATTGTTTCACCCCACCGATCCATGTTATCGCGTATTTCTTCCCAGTTACCCGTCGATACCGCGAAGGAGGGTCGATGCAGCTGTGAAAATACCCACCGAGTCAGCACGACAACGCTCCCTTCCTGTCCGGCATTCTGTTGCCCGCTGAATGTGCCACCGATAGCCGCAACTTTGCGTGTGTACGACGTCAACTCGAGAATGGCGTTAATATCGCGCCGAACGCGCGCATGGGGTCTGTACGGATGCCTCTCGTCTTCGTCCACAAAATCTGCAACAATCAGCCCCCTCCCTCTCTCGTGACCGGGTTCATTACCAGGCTCGAAGAACTGCGAGAACAGCACGGTGTTGGACTCCATCAGCAAACCGTTAATGGTCGTAGAAACCAGTCGGTTCTGAGTGACGCCTGTCATCGTCCTCACGAATCGTTATATGTCCCAGCTTCTCTGAGATGCTAATCTCAATGTTGCAAAAGTACTGGACCAGCATGTCGAACACTTGCCTGACGCTACCCACGCCGTGAAACTGGATCGTCGTGAATCGTGTCGAACAAAAGTCTCCATTCGACAGCTCATAGCGACGATCTTCGCACATCGGCTTGCACGGATCCACATTAGGTCGTCGCTGGCGCAAGAACTGATCTGCATCTTCCAACTTCATTGGCTTCAGCTCCAGCAAGGTTTCTTGTCGAAATGTTTCATATCTTTTTAAATGGATATATCTCTGTAGTGGACTCCCGGCTTCAATAGTCTACCTCATTTCACAAAAAGAAAATTAGCAACCGCGGAAAAATGGGCTGTAATCAATAAATCACAAACGTACACATAGTGCATACTCCGACATGATGCCCTGGATATTGGCGAACTCCAGTTGCTGGGTCTGCACGGCATCCCGCAGCACTTTGCAGGCAATGACTCTGTCCTTGTCATTTTGCCCCGGTGTTCCAAAAGACTCTAAGGCCTGTTTCTTGAGCTCCTCCATCCGAGCATGAAGAGCGTCCAGCTCCTTCTCCAGCCGCTCCTTCTCCTCCTTCCGCAACGTGTGGGTGGCTTTGCGGTATTTCCTCTTGGTTGTTCTCCTCTCCGTCTCTTGAGGCTCCGACTCTGCTGTGCCGCTGTCGTTCTCCGAGTCGATGGGTTTTTCACGCTTGCGTCTTCGATTGATTGCTCCGTTTTGGGTGGTTGGGGAAGTGGGGTTTGGGTCGTTAAACGACGTCTTTAGCGCCAGAAGCGTGTGCGCGGATCCATCCTCCAGGCTGCTAGGCGGGGGCGGAGCGGACGTCGGAGACACGACGAGGGCCACGCGCGGACCCAGCAGCAGCGACCTGTAGTAGCTGTCGTCCCGGATTTCCTCGCGCGATGAGCCGAACACCATTGGAACGCCCCTTACAAGACACAAATAGCGAAATGTCTGAGATAACGGTTATTGTGGGTTTTGTGTGGGTTTTACTCATCTGCCAAATAAACTCCTTGTGTTTTATTCGACAGGTGATCTCTGTTAAACCCACACTAATAATTTGCTAACCTTTAGTCTAGCCCCATGTAGGTGGTCCATGGTTGCTCGGGTCCAAGCTCTCCATGATGGTGTTGTGCATGTTTTGGCTCCAGCGATCCATGTTCTCACGCAGCTCGTACCACCCGTCCTTGCGGACGGAGAAGTTTGGGTGGCGTAGTCGGGAGTGCGACCACCGCGTCAGAACGACTACCTTTTCATCAACTCCGCTGTGAGAAGAACGCCGAGTGTACGAACGCACCTCCATCACCGTGTTGACGTCCTTGCGGATGCGCTCGGCCGGTCTGTACGGGTGCCTCTCGTCCTCGTCCACAAAGTCAGCAACAATTAGCCCATAGTCATCGTGCTGATCCGGCCCAGTCGCGCCAAAATATTCTGAGAACACGACCGTGTTGGATTCCATGTGAAGCCCCTTGCCGGTCAAGGACACCAAGCGGTTCTGCGTGATGCCTTCTTCGCTGTTGTCGTCGTCTTCTCGAACTGTGAGGTGGCCCATTTTCTCCGAGACGCTGATCTCGATGTTGCACAGGTAGTAAACGACGAGGTCGAACACTTGCTTGACGTTCTGAGCGGGCTCGAACTGCGAGGTCGCGAACCGGACAGCCCAGTAGTCTCCTTCGTCGCTCTCAAATCGATAGTCCTCGGACATCGACTTCAACGGGTTCAAGTGGGACAGTCGTCGGCTGAAAAAATCGCGAGCGTCTTGCAACTTCAAGGCCTTCACCGAGCGCAGCGCTCGTTTCCTTGACAGCTCATCCTTGCCTAAGGTGAGCGTTCTCTGGATAGGACTTCCAGCTTGAATGTTCTGCAGTGATCCAAGATATAGTGGTTAGAATCCCACTACCAGTGCGGATATTTCGTAAATTTCAAAGATACCAAACGTACACATGCTGCGTAGCCGGTCATCGCCGCCTGGATCTCCACAAAGGCCTCTTGGTGTTTCCTTACAGCATTGTGGAGTATGTTCGAGTACAGACGTCTCTCGGCCTCGTTCTCGTCATTCCGATCGGGCGCGAACGCGCGCTGCTGTAGCTCTGCCATCTGAGTCTGCAGCTGAGCCAACTCTGCTCGAAGATGATCAATCTCCTCCTAAGTACAAGAAACACAGGCGCGGTGTCAATAGTCGACCAATAATCCACCTCAAAAGCAAACAGACAATCCACTGTACCTTTCGGATCGTATGCGTCGCCTTGCGGTACCCTCGCTTCTTCTTTCGTTTAACCACTTGGACAACCTCTTCCTCCTCCTCTCCATCCTCGTCACTCTTGCTGCTCTCTGGTGCATGCTGAGTCGCCCTCCTCTTCGTCGGACGGACCACCCCCGTCGACTCCACCGCCAAGGGGGAATTCCCCCACTGTGGTGAGTCCCAGTTCCTCGATGCAATTGGGCCGCTCTCCGTCTGCCATTGACGCTTAGTAGTCGCCAGGTTTGTGACTGGCAGGAGGTAGTTGTGGTGCGGTGTCCCAGTCATCGGAGCACACGCATTGGCCGCACGCAGCAGCGGCAGAAATCCTTCTCCTCCTCCTCCGGACGAGAGCCAATTGCTGCGATGCGTGGGCTCGGGGTGTAGTGGGGAGGCGGACGTCGAGGACGATGACAGGTCCGCGTCCGTGCGCGGCGAGTTCATGGAGGAAGCGGCCTTCATTGCAGCAACTGAGGGCAAGTTGTCGACTGAGGACTGACGCGCGTGACGGTGATTACGGGGCACTTGCAATGAGCCTGTTGTTTGTTATACCGGAATTGGAAAGGTCTGTATAGATGGATAGTAGAGACTTGTGTTGGCCACAATGCTGTGAGGTACCTGTATGTATTTTTGTTGTGAATGCCGATACAGACTTTCGTGAACAGATTTCATTTTATGTTTTAACGGAGGTTTTGAGTTTGAGACGGGAAGTTAAACAGGTCTCTCTTTTGATGGATGTAGTTGACCTGTTGAACACGGTACAGATACGACCCACAAACTGCAAAGAGTGGTACATCCAAGTTCCTACAGGAAATTATATAATCTAAGGAGATAAGTGATTGAGGTGCGTTACTACCACCATTTCCTCCAAGCTCATTCCCCAAAATTCGTATGACAATGTGGGCCACATCTGAATTTGCGCTAGACGCCGTGTCTGCCATTTTCCAAAGTCTTGATTCGCTTCCCTAATTAATTGTGTGGCTACTCTAGCAAATCGTCTTTCGCACCAAATCCGTTAGACAAGTTGTCGATGATGGGTAGCAAACCAATTTCCTGTGCGCGCTCAAGCGTTCCTACTCGGCCTTGCATACCCCAACAAGGCACGCCTCGCGTTCAAGAGCATTTTCAAGTAACAAGGACAGTAATGTAGCAGTATTACAGAGCGTGCGATTGGCGGCACGCCACCCGCCCACGAGATATTACAATGCTTACGATACGTTGCGCGCAGAGGTGCAGGCGCTTTACAGCGACTTGGCCGTGCGCATGCAGGCCTGCAAGACTGGTGCCTTCGAGTTGCCTGTGCACAAAATGTAATAGACTCTCCCAAGTAATCACAGGCGTTTATAAAGATTCCTGAAAAGCCCTGAACTACTGTACAATCGACGGATTTTACCGCCGGTAATCTACTGTTGGCGCGTGTGTTAGTTCGAGAGGCCCAAGTGGGCCCCCACTGTATTCCAGGCAATAGAGTACATGAGGTAGTTGGGCTCAAGTAGGGACAGATCTGCAGCTTGTCGAAGCCTAGCAATGCGTCTCTGCATGCGTTACGCGGTTAGTGCCGCATTTGCTGAGTCTACTTAGCGATACATGTAGGAGCAATTGGGCGGACAGTTGAGCTGGGCTACAGTAGAGCACTCACCATGAAGGGCTAAGCTCACAACCAAGTCTTAATGCATAGTAGTGGAAACGACTTGTTTGGCTGCAATTAATGGCCACACAACGGCGAGACTGTGTGCGTACTGAGGCAAGAACTCGACCGCTTCAGTGCCAACTACGCACTGCTAGTTGCACTTCGTAGTTGGCACTGTAGGGCAACTGCGGCAACTAAAGCGGTCAAGGGATACCTCTATCCTATCCAACGTCATCAATATCCTATCCAACATCATACGAATTTTCACGTCTGACGATTGTCTAACCAATTCCGTCTAAGAATCCTTTTTACTTCTAAGAGAGAGGTTGATACTCCTCAATAACATCGCACTTCTGCTGGATGGTTAGTCACACACCCTTGGTACGCTTCTGGGTGCCCTTAGATCACTTCTGGTCCTCTGCTCAGTGCTGCCTTGAGTTTGTCTGTGGAAAAAGTGCGCCATGCTTTTGGCGGGATGATTCAAATGAAAATGGAATATGTAGACCACACAGTGGCGGTACTTCAATGTGACGGGCGCTCCCTCCTGAGATGATGCCCCTTGATATCATGATTCCACAAGGGTATCAATTTATACGGTTTGCAGTTTCTGGGTGGTATCTGTATTACTATTATACTAGTAGTCGCGTTCACGTAGCATATTTGCGCGCTTAAGCTGTCGCTTCACTCGACTACTCGCCGACAGGCAGCCCAAGGCCGATATGTAAGTCCTCGGCCAGACTGCGTTGCATCGTCTTGCCGAATAGGTCCATGCGGTCGCGAAGCTCGTGCCAGTCCTTGGTCCCAACTGGGAAGTCTGGGCGGCGAAGCGTGTTCTGGACCCATTTAGTGAGCACCACAGTCTTGCGAGCATCAGCTTCCTTGCATTCGCGCACTTCAATCACTGCGACGATGTCTTTTCGAATGCACTGGCCCGGCTGGTAAGGATACTTCTCGTCCGACTCAACATAGTCCATCACGATCATGCCGTAGTCGCCGTCTCCGTGAGCATTGCTCTTCGCTTCATCACGCTCATGAAACTGGGCAAATGTGCTCGTGTTCGACTCCACCTTTAGGTCGTTGATCGTCGTTGAAACCAGTCGATTTTGCGTGATACTTTTGCTCCCATTGTCGTCGTCCAAGCGGACTGTGATGTGGCCGATTTTCTCCGAGATGCTGATCTCGAGGTTGCCGTAGTAGAACAGCAACAGGTCGTAGATCTGCCTCACGCTCTGGGCGTCTTTAAGCTGGGTTATTGTCAACCTCTCGGAGAAAAAGTCTCCGTTGTCCATCTCGAAGCGCCGACCTTCATCGCAGATCTTCCGTAGGTTTGTGCTGGGCCGCCGCAGCTGTAGGAAGTGCTCGGCCTGCGCCATTTTGCCAGCTTTCATGCCCCTCAGCATCCGTCGGCGTGAGTCTCGATCTCTTTTTAATACGATTGTGTCGTGCAGTGGAGACCCAGCTCGCGCGTTCTGCAAGACATTGAGTACATACGCAGTTCAGAATACGATCTTCATGAGGATACATCAGGACAGCGCCACATCATTTTACGTACACACATGGAGAATTCCGACATGATGCACGCGACCTCGCCGAACCGCTGTTGATTCGCCTGTACATCATCACGTAGCTGTCGGCCAACTCGAATGCTCCTCGCCGTGTCAGGGTCTTCATTGCCCATCGATGCCATCGCTTGCTGCTTCAAGCTCACCAACTGGGCATTTAGCACCTCCATCTCCTGTAGCAGCCGCGCTTTTTCCTCCTTCAGCAGCAGCAATACAGACTCTCGTTAACACTAGCCTCCACCTATTTGAAAGCACGAATCACACACCTTCCGGACAACGTGTGTCGACTTCCGATGCTTCCGCTGGCGCTGCGGCTTGGTCGCAGCCTTCTGTGACGTGTCCGACTTGGTGCCGTCGACTCCAGCATCCTTTTCATCGCTATATTTCCTTCCCCCGCACAGACCCAGCACCTCATCGAGCCCGGCTGGGCTGGTCGCTGCATGTCTTTTCCCCAACGCTGTATGTAGCGGAGCCCCGGCACGCGCCTCGGTCGCTCTCTCCGCTGCTCCATCCGACGTCGTGATAATTTCCATCTGCTGAGGCTCATCCGGCGTGGACGAAATGCCCCAGCAACGATCCATCGCTTCCTTCCGCTCTCTTACTCCCCCGCTAGCACCGACGCGTTCGTTCGCTGACTCGCGCTGGAAGGACTCGAAGGCCTGCACTGCGCGCAATCGGTGCGCAATCCAAATCCCGCTTAAGTACGTCTGTCACGACTAGCAAAAGGCAACTTGCACACATAGTACATGTTCGGCCAAAAGCAGATTGCGGTACAGTGTACAAACAAGTAGCCTCGTCATTTACGCGTGGGTGTGCAGACTCTCGAGCAGTGTACGATGCAGCAGCAGTCCCCAGCTGTCCATAGAGTGACGGAGCTCTCGCCAGCCTTCGACGGCCATGGGGAACTCGGGTCGATGCAAAGTGTTCTGCACCCAGCGAGTCATCACGACGACCATCTCCTGCTCGTCGTCGCTGTCTCCGTCTGCTCTCGGGCGGTTGTACGCCCGCACTTCGATAACGCCATTCACTTCCTTGCGAACGCGTTCATTGCTCCGGTACGGGTAGCGTTCGTCCACGTCGACGAACTCCGAGACCACGATCCCGTAGCCGCGGTCGGCGCACGGGATGTCGTCGCGCTCGCAGAACTCCGAGAACATGATAGTGTTGGACTCCATCTTCATGCCCATGTTGGTCGTCGTGGACATGAGGTAGTTCTGCGTGATGCCCTCGATGGTGCTGTCGTCGTCGTTCTCGCGGACCGTGACGAGCGTCTCGAGCTTCTCGGACACGCTGATCTCCATGTTGCTGAAGTAAAAGATAACCAGATCGAAGACCTGCTTGACGCTCTGCGCGCCCTCGAACTGCATGATGGCGAAGTGGGTTGAGGTAAAGCCCCCACTGTCCGTCTCGAAGCGCTGATCCTCCGTCAAGGCCTTGCACGGATCAAGGTTGGAGCGGCGCATTTTTAAGAAATGCTGGGCGTTCCTGATCTTCCTCTCTTTCATCGCTTGCAGCGTCTCGTGGCGAGAGTGGGAATCCTTCTTGAGCACGATTCTCTCTTGCAGAGGCGTCCCCGCTTGGATATTCTACAATACATGAGTCAAGTCATCAGTAATAATTCTCTGTCTCAGCGCCAGCACTACCAGCTCCCACCGATACGTACGCACAATGTGTAGTCCGACATAATGGACAGCGCCCGGCAGAACGTCTCCATGTGTCCCTGAACTCCTTCGCGCAGAATCTGGCGCCGCGACTTGCGCACGAATCGGTCCACCGGGAAGGTCGGATCAACCGCTCGCTTCTTAAGCGCCGCCATCTCCTGCTGCAGAATCTCCATCTCCTTCAAGAGCCTCTCCTTCTCCTCCTATAAGCGACAATTACAGTCAAAAAGCACCGTCAGTACTGCCATAACGACCACACTCCTTCCGCGTCCATCGCCACCTTTCTGATCGTGTGGGTGCCCTTGCGGTGCTTCCGCTTGCGCTTCGGCTGCGCGCTCTCCGCTGACTCTGTGCCAGTATCGCCTTGGTTTCCATCGACTTGTAGCTCTGGCAGTGCTTCTGTCGGCCGCTTGTGAGTCGTCTCACTCGCGTCTTCCACCTCGCTATCCTCGTCGTGTCTCGGGGCTATTATGGACGCCCACGAGCGCGTCGGGGCGGCGCTGTCACTCAGAGGAGACGAGGTCGTGGACGACGTGCTGGACGACGCCACTCCTGCTCGGAACGCGCCGTCGTGGCGCCTCATTGATGGCAGTCGCTGCATCGGCGGAGGTGACAAGTCTCAATGACAATCCCAGGACCTGTCTTTGCCAATCAGGTGGTTGATGGTTGAGACACAACAGCAGAGCAAACAACGCTGCATCCATGCTGCTGCAGAACTAAGCCATTGTCACAATGATTGTGAGGCTTTACGGATGCCCCCGTAGGTTTTCAGCTACCGTGCGATGAAGAGCCCGTCCCCACAAGTCCATGTTGTCTCGAAGTTCGTACCATCCGTCCCTGTAGACGGGGAACTTGGGGTAGTGCATTCGGTTCTGGACCCACCGACTGAGGACGACAACGGGTTTGCACGACGGAGGGCCTCCTGCCACGCTCTTGGGGCGCTGGGGAGAGAACTCGCGGATTTCCAGCACGGCGTTCACGTCTCTCCGGACGCGCTGGTTGGGGACGTACGGGTGGCGCTCGTCCTCGTCCACAAAGTCGGCGACGATCAGCCCGTAGCTGCTGTCCGCCGGGCCGTTGCTCTTGTCCGTGCTGCGGTCGAAGTACTGCGAGAACATGACCGTGTTCGACTCCATCTTGACGTCCTTGTGTGTGATCGACACCAGTCGGTTCTGTACGATGCCGCTGTCATCGACGCCGTCGTCTTCTCGGATGGTAATGTGGCCGATTTTCTCCGAGATGCTGATCTCTATGTTGCAGAAGTACAACAGCAGCAGGTCGAAGACTTGCTTCACGCTCTGCGCGTCCTCGAACTGCGTCACGGCGAAGCGAGTGGAGCAGAAGTCTCCGTTCTCAGCCTCATATCGGCGCTCCTCGGCCATCGTGTTGCACGGGTCAATATTTGGTCGGCGCATCTGCATGAAGCGCTGCGCCTTCTCCATCTTTTTCGCTTTATCATCGCCAGGGTATCCTGCCGAGATTGCTCGTCCTTCTTTAAGTAGATAAAGTCTTGCAGCGGGCTACCCGATTGGATTGTCTACAAGAAGCAGCATCACAGATAAAAAAACGTGAGAAGATTCAACGAATACCGGGGATTGAAGCCCGACGAAGCTTACGCATAACGTGTACTCCGACATGATCGACGAGAGATGACTGAAGACCTGCTGGCGCTGCTTCACGCCTTCTCGGAGGGCCCTAGAAGCCTCCAATTTTCTCATTATCATCTCCTCCTCCTCGTTTATCGGTACTCTTGTGTGGCTTCGCAACTCCACAATCTTCGCCTTCAACTCGTCCACTTCTTGCAGCAGTCTCTCCTTCTCCTCCTAAGCACCAACAGAAACCACACCAGTTAAACCCCAGACCTTTCGCCTTCACATCGCTGGTCAACCACCACCTCACCTTCCTGATCGTGTGCGTAGCCTTTCGATACTTCCTCTTCCGCTTGGGCTTCTCCTCCGTCTTCACTCCTCTGCTCCCCCTCCACACGTTTCTTCTTGACCACAACCTGCCTCTCTTTTCCTTCTTGGTGCATCACCAGCCCCCTCCTCTCCATCAACGCCAGCCACGGCTGCGCTGGGTCCACCACGTCCGCAGTTGTGGACGATGAGGACGACAGTGGAGACGTTGGCGTTGGCGTTGGCGTTGACGGGGTACGTTCGCATGGACATTCCAGGGTTCACGGGCAGCCCTCCGAGGGGCGCGAACGCGGCCTGCGACTGCGGGAAACTCGCCTCTGAGAGGTGCTGAAAGTCGTGTACTTGCTGTCTGCAGAGCTGTAGGCGTAGCAGAGTTGATCTCAGCACGAAGGTGCGGGCAGAAGACGAACGGAAGGTAGGAGACTGAGGTTGCCTTGGCAGAATGCCGTGGCGGGAACAACCAAGGCGGCGGAGCTGGTTGTGCTCCTGCTGGAGAATGCGGAAGTGAGTGCCGAGCTGCGCAGCAGCTCGGCGCCGCCGCCTTGGGACCCTTGCTCGTGTTGAAGGAGTTTCCTAACCGACCTATGCTTTGCTATGCTGGTAGGTGCTGTTGCTGCTGCTGAAGCTGCTAATGTGCTGCGTCTGTCAGTTGCTAACCGCTGCCGCGCGGGGCAACGAGAGGTAGTGACCTCCCACAGTCGCAGCGGTTTCTGTGCTGGCGAGCTTCGCCTGCGACCGCGTGCCGTCTTTCCGCGCTGCGGAGCACTGCTTGGTGGCGCTGGTACCGCTGGTACCTCACAGCCTCCAAGCCGCCATTGAGACGAGGCGGCGCGCGCTGCCCAGCGGCGTCCAGGCGGCCGAACAGGTCGCTGCTCATGTTCATGCTCGTCAATGTGTGTCTATCGCCCCGAAAATACTGAGCGAAATGGCCTGTAAACATGGTGACGGGCCACATGTACCGCATTTTTGGTACATTTTGCATGTAGCCATGTTCCTGTGACGGGGCGACTGGCGAGATATTTCGTGTTGCAGTTGCAGTTGTGGCAACTCGTGTGAATTTATTCTTCTACCTACGACAGCAAACGACGGGGGAGAGGCGCTCCATCATCGTGTGGTGCAGCGTCTGGATCCAGCGCTCCGTGTTGTCGCGCATCTCGTGCCAGCCCGACTGCGGGATCTCGTACTCGGGGTGATACACTTTGCTGTGCACCCAGCGAGTGAGCACGACGACGCGACCCTCGCTCGTGTTCTTGGACCTGGTGCGTACGCCGTGCTTGATCGGGTACGACGTGAGCTCGAGCACGGCGGAGAAGTCGCGGCGGATGCGCTCGTGCGGGTGGTACGGATTCAGGTCGTCGTCGTCCACGAAGTCCGCCACGAAGATGCCGTACCCGTTCTGCGGACCTGCGTCTTGGTCGCCCGGCTCGTACCGCGAGAAGTAGACCGTGTTGGACTCCATGCGCAGCCCGCCGATGGTGGTGGACACGAGGCGGTTTTGTGTGATGCCCGGCGCCATGTTGTCGTCGTCCTCGCGGATCGTGATGTTGCCCAGCTTCTCCGACACGCTTATCTCGATGCTGCTGAAGTACGCGAGCAAAATGTCGTACACCTGTTTGACCGTGTTCTCGAACTGCATCGTAGAGATGTACGTCGCGTAAAAGTCCCCATTCGACGCCTCGTAGCCGTGGTCTTCTCTCATGGGCTTCAGCGGGTCCACACGCGGCCTCCGGTCATTGAGAAACTTAGCGCCGTCTTGCAGAACCTTGCTCTTGAACGCCAACAGCGTAGCCCGTCGAGAGTGCGTATCCCGATGTAAGTGGATCGGCCGATGTATAGGACTGCCAACGCGAATATTCTGCAAAAAAAAACCAATAAAAACTCCATGAGATCTCCGCTCTCCCCAGCTGCAACATAACGGAGTTGAACTCACAAATAACGAGTACTCCGACATGAGCGCGTGGATCCTGGTGCACTCGAGCTGCTGCTTCTGGATCGCCTGTCTCAGTAGTCGATTTGCGCCCTGCGTCTGACTCGGCGTCCGCGTGTTCACGCCCGCACACGTGGCGAACGCCCGCGCCTTGAGCTCCTCCATCTTGGTGTGCAGCTCGGCCAGCTCCTCCAGCAAGTTGGCCTTCTCCTCCTGCAATAAAAGCAATAAAACCCACGTACTCGTTAATAAAACCCAATAATTCGACCCACCCACCCACTAAATAATTGTTGTCCTCACTTTTCGAACGTTGATCGTGGACTTGCGGAACTTGCGCTTGGGCCGTTTCTTCGGGACTTCGGGCTCGGAGTCGTGATTCTCCCTCAGCTCGCGCTTCTTACTGCACGCTACGGGGCTGGAGTCGGTGCTGGGCGACACGAAGCCGGGACTAGCAGCCGCTGCCTTGGGGGACGGCGCCCTGTCCGTCGCGTCGTCGTCGCGCATCTCGTCCATGGACGCCAGCCACTGCGTGGCCTCGTCCGTCACGAGCCTCGTGGGGGACTCGAGCGCCTCCATGCTTTCGAGCTCTGCGGTACAGTAGGGAGAGGAGGAAGGGGGAACTGAGGCAATCGAACCAGCGGGTGCTTGGAGGCGAAAGGCAATGCAGGGGTAAGTTGATGGGTAATTCAACGCAAATCGCTGGGGAAAGAAACCGGAAATAGGCGAAGCAATCGGTGGCGTGATGGGTATCTCGACTTGAATTCAACTCTTGACCAGACCAGACCGAACACTCTTGAAGTGTTCGGCGTGGTCAAGCAATTCGCCGTAACAATTGCAGTGTTTGAGATGCTGTTGGATCGGAGTGCTCATTGTTCAAGTCGCGGTAGCTATGACGGGTTTGTCTTCTGATGTGACGGTGGTGGAGAAATTGACGGTGTATTGCTCGGATGAGACATCGCTGCAAGAGCTCGAGTCGCCAGTGGTGCTCGGGCCGCTGGACCACATCACGCAGAGCTTCACGCCTATCACGGTCGTGTTCGTGTACCGTCGGGGGGGAGATGCAAGTGCGGAATTGGTTCCTTTCGACCGCTTTCGGAGCGCGCTGAGTCGCCTGCTCGACTACTATCCCCATCTCACTGGACGCCTTGCCATGGACCCGAAGGACCGCACACCGCGCGTTGAGCAGCTTGGAAAGGGGGTCACGTTGCTGGCGGCGGAGTGCAGTGAACCCCTCGCAGCGTTTGAGAAGATGGTGGAGGACGACCAGCCGCCGCGATTGGTAGTTACCAATCTTCCGGATGGAGGCAACGCGTTGCTGCCGCCGTTTGATGCGACTGCGGCAGGACTGACTCACGAGTCGATACTGGCAGTACAGCACACGCGGTTCAAGTGTGGAAGTGTGTCGATCGGCTTTTGTCTTCGACACGTCATTTGTGACGCCTGTGGGTTTTTCCAACTCGCGCGTGACCTGGCTGAACTGTATCGAGGCTATGGAGACGTCGACTATCAGCATTTGGAACGTGCGCATGCTGTAAAGCTGTCCACGCCGCCCCATACCCGCTCCTACATGGCGGGACTGCACGATGTTACAGCCGAGGAGAGAGAAGAAGCGCTCAAGTTTAAGCCGATTGTTTTCAAGGAGCTACCAACGCTGGAAGATGTGGCGGCCGACACTGATGCCTCCAAGCGACCAACTCCTCCTCCTCCACCTCCGCCCATCATCGGTCGCGTGCTCCCCTTCTCTTCGAGCGAGCTAGCTGCCCTCAAGGCTGAAGCCAATCAAACCAATCCAGGCAAACCGCTGTCGACTTTCTGCGTTTTGGCGGCTCATGTCTGGCAGACTGTCTACCGCGCCAGGACGAGTGTGTACGAAGCCCAAGGCTTGACGTCAGGTGAGGCTGCAGGTCGCTTATCGCGCCAGCTTTTGGTACCGATAGACCTGCGAAGTCGCGACCAACTAGCAGAGCTTCCACCCCGATACTTCCCTAACGCCGTTTTGTCGCTGGTACTGTCGCTGCCTGCGGCTGAGCTACTCAACGCGCATCTATCGAAGATTGCTGAAGCAGTTCGTGACGGAATTCAACCACAAAACCCCATGGACGTGAAGAAAACGTTGCGATGGATTGTAGCGCAGCCCGACAAGAGCCGCGTACTGCCTTGCTTCGACTACGAGCAGGAAGGCGTGCTTGTCACGCAGTGGAACAAGTTTGACATGTATCTGGGGGCGGCATTGGATGTCGCACCCGCACTTGTGGCTCAACCGTTCACGCCGCTATCACTTTACAGTGGCCTGGCTTATTTTATGGCCACAGAGGGTCAGCTCACTCACTCAGGCCATGCCACTGGGGTTCCCTCAGCCAGCGTAGATGTTAGTCTCGCGTTGAGTAACCGGCCTGGGATATTATCGATCAAGACGCCCTTTTTCGACGTCACCGCGCGTGAAAAAAGTAGTTACATGGTTGAATAGACTTCCGTACGAATTGTCATGGAAAACACAGCGTATCCGTCTCAAATATCGTGCAAACTGTATTGGAGGTCGTTCAGCGTACCTTTGATGTCTCTTGGCCTCCCAATAGTCTTGGAGGCTTACTTTATTAACTTTGATTGGTAGACTTTCCACAATGCTTTCTTACACGAAAGCATTGTGGAGATGTCTATAGGCAACCCGGAGCGTTGCTCCGAGAGGGTACACAGGTCGGCGAATAATTTCATGGACGATGATAACGGATAGCAATTGAGTAAATCCCAAAGTTGTGTTGTTTTTAATCCAGCCGAACTCTCTAGTAGATTCTAACTTGGGCATCTACTGCGCCTGCTTCACAGCCGCAGCATCTGCCCGGGAATAACACCCTGGTCAGCGTCCAATGGCTGCGTTGATGCCAGCAACGAGAGAGCTATTTCATTCAGTTTGCAGGTAAGGTATACTGTGCTCATTTAGTACTATGTTGTGTGCTAACGATCAGACGAGAGAGCAAGCGGAACGAAGGAGAGATGCATGGTGCGCTGATCTTGACCTTTTAACTTGAGGGTAAATTGCGGAATGAGAAATACGTTAATGTGCCAAGTCCTTGGAAGTGGGCGCTTCAACGCAGTTAAGGAAAGCCTAATTCAAACGAACGATGCTCGTGTCACTGTCGAGTTGAGCTGGTTGGTTTGGCGAGAGACACGAGGTTGGGCATCTTCGGCTAAGTGATTGCCAATCACTGACTGAGTATTGAACAAATTGACATGTAAAAAATGCAGCCTGCAGCTAGACAAGTCATATTTGTCATCTTCAGCTAAGCTTGGCCGATTATGGCGTAAATTGATACAGGCCATGACGCTCTCATAGTGTACTGGAGCGTCCGTAAGTGTTTGAGCGCAGGTTTTGGTAAAGAATGAACGATTAGTATCAACCTTTGGTATTGTGCTTTGCAGACTTTTTGGCACTTTGGACTGTAACTCGTACGACTTATCGAGCACGACTTATCTATAAATCGTACTCGAGTACGAATTGCTGTATATCATGGATGGTCAATCTGCACCAGGTAGAGTGCACAGACCAACTCGTGCATGATTTAGCGCATCCAACACGAGTAAGCATCGCTTTGGCACTTTTAGAAAGTGCCATTTCCGAGCCAAATCGGCTTCGAAACACAATTTGAGCAACTCGCATTCAAAGCCTCTATGATTTATCCTGAAGTACGAACACTAACTCGTGCACTAAATAGGAGGGCAAAATGGATGCAAAACACAATAAATAATGTGCATAAATCTTAGCATTTATCGACGGGTACCCGATTCCGGCAGATATTAGCTTAAACATTACAATTAAGAAAGAGAGACCCGGTTTGGTACCCGGTTTTGGAAAATTACAAGTTTTTTGCCAGGGCCAAGCACAGGTCTTCGACCTGTGAATACTTAAGAGCTCAAGCTCGAGTTATACTCCACGGGTCGCCAGCAATCATTGGCATCGTTGGCACTGTACGGCACGGTGCACGAAATGAGTTTATTGTAAGTTATCACGAATACTACAGCCTGCAAATCCAGCGGTCTACCTTTTTTACAGTGAGCAAACGAATAGGGTAGCTGACATAAGCAATTGCACAGTTCATACTGGGCGTACAGCTCATTTCGAAGCTGGCGCCCCAGCACTCGAGCAAGCGTTTTCCGACGGGGCCATGCGTCTGGTGTTGCTCTTGACGTTGGTCGCCTTGCTATTCTCAGCTACCCTGGCACTGAAATCATTGAGAAGCGATGACTGGTACACGCAGAAATACAACAAGAACTGGATCTCCGAGGTAAAGGACTAAGTTGGTTATAACTATGAACGGCAGATAATTTCAACGGCAGACCAAAGTTTTTCCTACTAGGTAGTTTCGACCCTCTGATTTTGCGTTCTTCGCGTGCAGTACATCCTACGAAATATTACGCACCACAAAAGGCCTTGCCTACGTCGCCTATCCTGCCCGTGCACGTATTGCAGACTAATAAATTATAAAATTATAGTCTAGGATGACATCCTAGACTATAATTTTAACATCCTAAGGATGTTAGTTTTAGGATGCTGTGATTTCATTGGTAGGAAGTGAAATATTACGCGGCGTGACAAAGATTACCACAGCGCACCTTCTGCGAACATTCCTTACCGACCCCCCCTGGAGATATCAGCTTGCAACCTCTAGGACATTCTTCTTCACTTCCGCTGTAATGGAGAAGGAATCCTCGACGGTGGCCACGACGGCGGAGTTCGTGCTGCAATGCGCCGACCCATCTTCCCTCCAAAGCCTTCGATCGCCAATGCTCCTCGGCCCGCTGGACCAGTGCTCGCTGCTCGCCATCCCCTTGGCCGTCGTCTTCGTGTACCGTCAGAAGCCGGACGCAACCCGGGAGCTTATCCCCATCGATCGACTTCGAGCTGTGCTAAGCCGCCTGTTGGACTACTACCCGCAGTTAACCGGTCGCATCGTCATCGACCCGAAGGGCCAGAGACCGCAGATCGAGCAGCTCGGCACAGGGGCGAAGCTGCTTTCGGCACAGTGCAGTGAGCCGCTCAAGGCGTTCGAGGTCGTGTCTGAAGACGACAACCCAGGCTCAACACCTCGGCTGATCGGCACGAACTTACCTGGCAGGGGCAATGCGCTACTGCCGTCTTTCGACCCGACGGAGGCTGGGGCGGCGCGTGATGCGATCCTGACAGTGCAGCGCACACGCTTCGCCTGCGGCGGAGTGTCGATCGGTATCCGCCTCCGCCACATCGTGTGCGACGCCGCGGGGTTCTTTCAGCTCGCGAGAGACATGGCAGAGTTGTATCGCGGCGTCAGAGACCTCGAATTGGGTCAAAGCTCCATAAATGCGACACTGTTGAGCTCGCCCCCGGAAATTCACGCGTACATGTCTGAGCTGCAGATGTCGCTCGAGGAGAGACAAGAAGCTCTTCAGATTAAACCGACGCTGTTTGAGCTCGCGCCAGAGTCGCAGTCCACAGTGAGCAGCGAGACGGTACCTGTGGCAAACGTCGTGCCTGTCGTCGGCAAGATTCTGCGGTTTTCTTCGAACGAGCTCGCTGCTATCAAGACTGAGGCCAATGCTGGCGATACCGACCGCCCAGTGTCAACGTTCTGCGCTCTGGCGGCCCACGTGTGGCAGAACATCTTTCGCGCGCGAGTGAGCTTGTGTGAATCTCAGGGAATGCGCTCAGAGGAGGCAGAACTGCACGCCCCACGGCAATTCCTCGCTTCCGTTGACCTGCGCAGTCGCGGCCAACTGAAGGTATCGCCGCGGTATTTCCCGAACTGCGTGCTTTGCCCCGTTTTCTCGCTATCTGCCTCGGAACTACGAAACGCTCCATTGTCTAGCATCGCCGTCGCGGTTCGTGACGGAGTTCAGCCCCTGGATCCATCCGAAGTGGAGCAGAACTTGCGTTGGCTCGCTGCCCAGCCCGACAAACAGCGCGTGAGACTTTGTTACCGCTACGAAGAAGGCGGCGTGATGGTGAGCCAGTGGAACAAGTTTGGCATGTACCGAGGTACCGAGCTCGACGTCGCGCCAGCACTTGTAGCTCAGCCGTTCACGCCAATCTCGCTCATTGACGGGCTGATGTACTTAATGGCGACCGAGGACCAAGTCGATCAAGCTGAGGATTTCACAACAGGTAGTATTGACGTTAGCTTGGCGCTGAGTGAGCCAGTCTGGGAATTTCTAGAGCAAGACGCACGCTTCCGCCAACATCGTCGGTCGTAAACCACAATAGGACAAAGGTGGAGTCCACTACTTTGCCTCATTCCTAACGAGACGAAATCTACAAACCCCTAACTTTTCCTAAGATTCTGTTGCAGACTTTGGTATCGGATGCCTTTTTCAGTTTGGGTCTTCCGGAGATGATAAACTCCCTTGCAGATGCATGTACGCTATAAAGAGATGAAGAAGCAATCGGACCACGACAACGCAAACGCTGCTTTCTCGCTAATGCAGCGTGATAAATAAGTACGAAGGTGACGGCATTGTGTACAAGCGCGACCAGTTCTGGAACAAGATAGCTACGATTCCGAGCCAGACCAGCGTCCTTCTGTTATGTGGGAAGCTGGACCCCCAAACTCCCCACAAGTTCGCTGAATCCCTGTTCAATGTGCTCGTTGGGAAGAATAAGGAGCTCGTCACCTTCGACTTCGCCCCGCACGGTGCCGTGACGTCGAGGCAAATGGTCGCTGGCGATCCGTGGAGTGAAACCTGCGGCATGAAAATCCTTGCGTCGTATGTGCGGAATGGTGGGGACCTTCAACGTATGGACAAGTCGTGCGTGGACCAGATGCCCGCGTTTAACTTGACGACGCACGAGTTCTACCTGCAAGCCTTCATGAGCACGGATGACGCCTACGAGGGTGCCTTCAACTCCAGCTTGAGTTCATAGGAAGCCTTGCTGAGGTTCCAGGTCAACATTTTTACAGATAGATTTCGGATTTTTTTCGCGAGCTGAAAGATAAAATTTGCTAGATGTTCTCTGACTAGAAGCTGTTCTAAACTGAAAATAATCGTCATTTTGTAGGTCCTACATCTGTACCGTTCTTTTTTTAATCCTCCAATAGAAACGTTTCTACTTAAATTAGAAACGCTTCAGTGGGTGGCGTACGTCACACAATTCAAGCGACCAGGGAATATGCCGCGCGACCAGGATACCAAGCGACGTACGTGGCGCTCTACCTCCTCCCCCGCTGGCACCATTGCCACCTGCCCACCATGTTCATGTAGCTGACTCTCTGCGCTATTGACCGATGTGCTTTTCACCCCTGCAGGCACGCGTCTCGTGGACGAAGATGACGGAGACACGGTGGAGTTCACCACGTCCAAGGACATCACCGTCTACCCCACGTTCGAGGCCATGGGGCTCAAGGAGGACCTTTTGCGAGGCATCTACTCGTACGGTACGAGTCTCCTCTCTTCAACGGTGCTGCTCCGGGGCTCTAGCTCGCTCTGTAGCCTCCAGCACAGTCTCGAGAGTGATTCAACCACCTTTTCTAACGATATTATTGCTGTTTTACTCAGGCTTCGAGAAACCCTCGGCCATCCAGCAGCGCGCCATCAAGCCGGCTATCCAGGGCCGGGATCTGATCGCCCAGTCGCAGTCGGGAACGGGCAAGACGGCCGTCTTCTCCATCTCCGTGCTCCAGTCGCTGGACACTTCCAGCAATGAGACGCAGGCGCTGGTGATTTCGCCCACCCGCGAGCTGGCGGAGCAGACGCAGAAGGTCGTGCTGGCCCTGGGAGACTTCATGAACGTGCAGTGCCACGCGTGCATCGGCGGCAAGAGCGTGGGCGAGGACATCCGTCGCCTGGACTTCGGTGTGCAGGTGGTGTCGGGCACGCCCGGCCGCATCTTCGACATGATCCGCCGCCGCAACCTGCGCACGCGCAACATCAAGATGCTGGTGATCGACGAGGCCGATGAGATGCTGAACAAGGGCTTCAAGGAGCAGATCTACGACATCTACAGGTACCTGCCGCCGTCGACGCAGGTGCTGCTGGTGTCGGCCACCATGCCCCAGGAGGTGCTGGACTTGACGCGCAAGTTCATGAACGAGCCCGTGAAGGTGCTGGTGAAGCGTGACGAGCTGACGCTCGAGGGCATCAAGCAGTTCTTCGTGGCCGTGGAGAAGGAGGAGTGGAAGTTCGACACGCTCTGCGACTTGTACGACACGCTGACCATCACGCAGGCCGTGATCTTCTGCAACACGAAGCGGAAAGTGGACTGGCTGACGGCCAAGATGCGCGAGGCCAACTTCACCGTTTCGGCCATGCACGGAGACATGCCGCAGAAGGAGCGCGACGCTATCATGCAGGAGTTCCGCTCGGGCGGCTCGCGCGTGCTCATCACCACCGACGTCTGGGGCCGTGGTCTGGATGTGCAGCAGGTGTCGCTCGTCATCTGCTACGACCTGCCCAACAACCGCGAGCTGTACATCCACCGCATCGGTCGCTCCGGTCGTTTCGGCCGCAAGGGTGTGGCCATCAACTTCGTCAAGGACGACGACATCCGCATCCTACGCGACATCGAGCAGTACTATAGCACGCAGATCGACGAGATGCCCATGAACGTGGCAGATCTCATTTAGGTTTGAGCACGAGCCCGTTCGCCCTTCGTTTTAAGCTTATCTGAATACATCAGCTACGCTGTTCATGTGGAACCCCCTACGTAAGTTTATAGCTCGTCGCGCTGGAGACTCAACTGCGGAGGCTGCTGGTTCATAGCCTCTTCTCGCTGCTCCAGCAACGTTAGCCGCTCGTCCAGAATGGCGGAGATGGCAGCGCGGAGTGGCGCCGTGCTCTCGGGCGCCGTGAGCAGCTGCCGCAGCTGCTTTGCTGGCATGGCTTGCAGCTCTTCGATCGTCAGCATCTTGGTCACCTTCTTGACTGAAGCCTTTGTTTCCTGCTCTTCGTTCTTGGAGTTGCTAGACTCGGTCTCGGCATGCGATTCCTCCGCAGTCTCTCCCTCACGCTCCCACTTCTCGAACAGCTCGCGACGCCGCTGCCTCCGCTCCTCCACCATCTTCACCCAGAAGCTCTCAATCGCGTCCTCGTCCATCTCGGGGAACTCGTCGATGGCAATGCTGCGCGTGGCGTTGTACTTGCCACCGACGCGCTCTTCAACGCGCGGCTTGCTCTCCAGCACCATCATCTCGAAGTCCTCCACCTCGCGCTTACTCCGGAAATACGGCGACGCTAGCGCCACTTGCAGGTGAATCACATAGTGTAAATCCCCCAGCTACATGTTAGCAACACAATAGCAACCGTTAATCGTCTTTCAGCAACACCAGTATTGATCCTCCATCTTGTACCTCGGTAGCTGCTGCGTGAACCTTCGCGAGCGACAAGGTCTGGTAGATGCCCGAGTCCGACAGGTCTCGAAGCTGCTCCACTGCAAACTGTGCCCAGCACAACAGCAATGGATATTAATATGAAGCTTACAGCACGGCACGAAGCGTGATTATCTAATGTGCGTACGTTGGCAGCGTCAGCGATGACAGGGTCGTTTGGCGTCTGAGCCGTGCGAGCGCTGGAAAAATATGAGCGAGGTGCGATGGATGCAGCGACGTCGAGGTTGCAGTTGTTGCAAACGATGGCAAGCGCGCACACGAAGACCCAACGCAGCACCAGGCGAGGCAGTCGCGTCGTGCCCATAGTGGAGACTTAAGCACGCACACCTCTTCACGCAAAAGATCGCTCTCCTTGTTTGACAAGCATCGAGTAAATAATGGCCAATTGGGTCAACTTAAGTTACGGAACCAAATTTGAACCAATTACAGACTCGCGCAGAGGGTATCGAACTTAACGATCGAGCTGCTACTTGAAACAAAACTTTGAACGACAAATTATCAAAATTCAAAGTCTTTGCGAGTTTGTTGAATGTTCGGATTGAAAACATTCGTGATTCGAGATGCCCGTCCTGGTTGTATCGAGAGGTCTACCTTTGGCTCCTCAGCACACATCCTTGGGAGCTACTAGACAACCTGTTGTCGTAAGCACGGATGCTGCAAACTATATGTAACAAGGTTACATGGAATAGTGACCCTGTCCCTATTCAGGGATGGCTACATCGGTCACTCCCCTGGATAGTGACCCAAGTGGCCTCAGAGCCAACAGATGCATTTTGTATGACACAAACTATAGGGAACTTAGGATTTGTATGCAGGCCAAATCTGTACCAACCTATAAATACATTCAGTCTTAGATCTACCGCTTTTCAAGTCAAGTCGCCCCCTTCAGACCAGGGACACGTGAACGGCTGTTCACTTGGAGTTTGTATACTCCTGCTTCCTCTGTTAAGAAGTGCTGTGTGCCCCGTCACACTTGGTAGCACTTGTAGTCAATCCTACGCCTACGCGGGTAGATTGGACTACCTGAATCCTCTGTGGTCTCATCGAGTGAGCCAAGATGGATCGGACGGAGTTTCCCCATCTGAACGACTGGCAGTACGAGTCCGTTCGTTAGATGGCAGGCATCTTTGGGAAGATACTCTGCGTAGCTTAGCGGCGGCGACGCCGGCTGAGCAGGTTGAGCGTATCAACGCGTTCGACACCTACGAGCGAGGGCTCATCGCCCACGTTCAAGGGCTGCAGGCCACTGCGGCCGCGCCGAAGCCGGTGCAACCGAAGCCCCTGCGGCTGAAGGTTCACCCCTTCGAAGGGAAGGAAGGAGAAAACCTTCACTTCTGGGTTCGAGAGGTTGAGCTCGGCTCTCGTCTCGGACGAGCGACTCCGTGTCGCCTTTGCGCTCTCCAACCTTAGTGGTCGCGCTAAGAGTTGGGCGTATACGCGCGAAGCGACGACGCCTGGATGCTTCGCATCATGGTCCCAGCTGTGCGAGCAGCTGCGGGCCGCGTTTCTTCCGGCGAACTACGAGTACCGCCAGCGTTCGCGCTTCCTCGCCTGCAAACAAGGAAGGCGCGAGCTGCATGAGTACATCCAGGAGATGCGAGTGCTCACTGCCTCTTTGGTGGGGAACCCCCTGCCTGAGCACATCAAGGTGACCGTGTTCATGGACGGTCTGCGTGTCGGTCCTGCCCGCACGCAACTGTTCCGTGTGCAAACAAACACTATGGAGGAGGCGATTCAGATCGCCCTCCAGGAGGAGTACAGCAACAAGCAGGCTCGTACCCCCGCCACGGTATGGCAGAGCAACCCTGCCTGGCGGTGCGCCTAATGGTAACTCCGGCAATGGAGCGATCAACGGGCCGGTTCCCATGGATCTGGGCATGGCCGAGCAGAGCGACATTCGCTGCTACGGCTGTGGCAAGCTTGGGCACCTGAAACGTGCCTGTCCCGCGGGAGGACTGAAGAAGAAGTTCTCTTCGAAGCCCTTTGGCTCTAGGGGTCGCTGGCAGAAGCCGCGCCCCAGGAACCAGGGGAACGCCGGACACCAGTAGGGGCGGGGCGCCCTACTGGGGAAACACTAGGTCTTCATGAGGGGCGTGCGGGTGGCGCACGCCATGGGGACTTAGCCCCTGAGAGTCTCTGTACTCTCGAAGCGGAGAAGGGCAGTGGTGGGCTGCTTGTGGTACACGCGAGTGTACCGGGATACGATCATCCCTTGAGAATCTTGATCGACTCTGGGGCGTCCAAGAACTTTGCGCGCCGCCAGACTGTCGCACGCAATCGCGACAAGTACGCCGATGCGCTACGAGGCAGCAAAGGCAACGGGCTGGTCTCGGTAAGACTGGCCGACGGTACGGTGGTAGAAGTACCTCGGGTCCACATGGACCTCACTGTCAAGTTCGAGGACTTCGACAGCACGGAGCCGTTCTTGGTCCTAGACATGGACAAGTACGACTTGATCCTTGGCATGCCGTGGCTGGAGAAACACGAGCCTTGGATCGACTGGCGCGGCAAGGCCATCGGGGCCAGCCGTCCCCCACGCTCTGACAGAGCTTTGGTGAGTCATGTTCCCACCTCTGGCAGCAGCTGGGGCGCCCGCGAGGGCCGCCAGGGCGCAGCAGCGTCTAATGAGTTCTTGGGGTCCGTCGAGACTGACGACGACTCCGACCGGGCCGGACAAGACCAGAGAGTGGAGGTGCCGGGCAGCACCTACCAGGTGGGTAATGTAGGTCCACACGCGGGTAACGAAGTACCGCAGGCAGCAAGGGCTGTTGGAGAAGGCGCCCCTGGCGTTGGCGTGGGTAACCAAGTTCCACGCGAGGTCACTCAGACCGTAACTGATGAGGAAGGCACTGCAGGCGCTTCCGATGTGGGTAACATAGTTCCACAGGAGGTCACTCAGACCATAACTGATGCGGGAGTCGCTGGAAGCGCTCCTGGTGTGGGTAACCAAGTTCCACACGGCGAGGTGGGTAACATAGTTCCACCCAGCAAGGCGGGTAACCAAGTTCCGCTCATGAACAAGGCGGGTAATCAAGTTCCGCTCAAGGACAAGGCGGGCAACGTAGTTCCGCACGAGATCGAGAAGATCAGTGGTGTCGTCAAGGCGGCGCCACGAGACGAAGACAACCGACGGTCACATCGTAAGCCGGGCCTAGTCGTGTGGTCGACGACACCAGTCGCCAGCGACTCCGAGCCTCCAGCCAAGGCTCCAGCCGCCGAAGAGTGTTATTACATCTTCGACGGCGTGACCGGTCGTCGGGTCAAGACAGGAGCTGTCGAGCTTACAGCTCTGCCCGAGGTTTCAGAGTTGCTGAACCTTGAGGAGCTCGCCATGGAGGACTTCTTGGCCGAGCTAAAGGCCGGGGAGATCGCAGAGTTGGTTCTTCTCCGACCGGAATCCACGTCGGCCGAGTTGAACTCGTCCTCGGTCATGGACCAGGAAGTCCTGGAGGAGTTCCAGAGACAGCGCGCGTCGCGCATGGGCTCTGAGATTCTTAAGAATCCCCGGGACCCGGTGTACCGCTTGGTGAAGGAGTTCGAGGACGTGGTGTCCAAGGATCCACCGTCCAGTCTCCCTCCGGACAGGGGAATTAGGCACGAGATCGATCTCGTGCCGGGCACGAAGTACTGTGTCACGAGGCAATGGCCTCTTCCCCGGGAGCAGTGTGAAGTTATTGATGCCTTCTTTGCCGCCAAGGCGAAGGCAGGCATGGTGCGGGAGTCGAAGTCCCCGCACTCGACGCCTACCTTCTGTGTTCGCAAACCGAACGGAAAGTGGCGTCTGGTTCATGCTTATAACAAGCTGAACACCGCGACAGTGCCTGCGCAGACACCGATCCCGCGCAACGACGTGTTGCTCAACAACATGGCCGGCTGCACGCTGTATAGCGCGCTGGACCTGGTGGACGGATACTACCAGATCCTGATGCGCGAGAGCGACATCCCACTCACGGCTGTGAGCACGCCGAGCGGTATGTTCTGGGAGTGGCTGATCATGCCTCAGGGGCTTTCTAACGCCCCGGCAACGTTCAATCGCTTGGTCACACATCTGTTCCGACCTTTGCGTGCGTTCACACAGACGTACTTGACGACATCTTCCTCCACAGCCGTGCCGAGGCAGGCCAGACGGCCATGGAGGTGCATCTCCAGCACCTTCGACGTGTGTTCGAAGTCATGCGGGCGAACAAGCTGTATGCCAACATCGACAAGTGTGTGTTCGCAGCTGAGGAGATCAAGGTCCTGGGTTGCTTCGTCAGCAGCGCCGGGGTCCGGGCGGGCCCGGAGAAGGTGAAAATCATCGCGGCTTGGCCGCCACCTCGGTCGCAGAAGGATCTACGACAGTGGCTGGGCCTTGCCAACTATTTGCACAAGTACAGTGCAGGCTACGCCGAGCTGGCGCGGCCATTGTCGGATCTCTTGAAGAAGGATGCCGACTGGCGCTGGGAGCGTCGCCACCAAGGTGCTTTTGATGACATCAAAGCGAGCTTACAGCGCGTGCCAGTCCTGGTATTGCCGGACGAGACGAAGCCTTTCAGCGTCGTCTGTGATGCGTCTGACTACGCAATTGGCTGTGCGCTATTGCAGGCCGACGATGAAGGCCGCGAACGGGTCATCTCGTTCCAGTCAAGGCAGCTCAAGGCTGCCGAACGGAACTACCCAGTTCATGACAAGGAGCTACTTGCAATGAAGTACGCTCTTGTCAAGTTCCGAGTACATCTCCTGGGCTCGAAGCCCTTTGTCGTCTATACAGACCACGCGTCCTTGCGAACTGCCGTCAACACGCCCACCTCTCGCAGCGGATGGCGCGCTGGCTGTCATTCTTCGCGGAATACAACTTTTGTGTCGAGTACAAGCCGGGCAAGCTGAACGTGCTTGCCGACGCGCTGTCGCGCCGACCCGACTACGAGCTTGCTCATACTAGTCGGGTCACGACGGATCTGTATGATCGCATCAGGCTGGGGTACCGAGACGATGCCAGTCTCGGACCTCTTGCGCGGTTCTTGGCCGCTGGCTCGGACGCCAAGGCCGAGTGGCTCACGCCCCGACAGCGTGCAAGACTGCACCGCTATGAGTGGGCTGACGGCTTGCTCCACTATAGGGTCGAGCCCGAGGATCCTCCCCGTATTGTCGTGCCCAACGACGAGGATCTCAAGTACGACATCCTGATGGAGGCGCATGACGCTCCATCCAGTGGCCATCTCGGCCGTGAGAAGACGTACGCGTCTGTCTCGCAGACGTTTGGTGGCGTCACATGTACAAGTGGGTCGCCACCTACGTCCGGACGTGCGAGACGTGCCAGCGCGTGAAGCCTGCCGGTCACGCCTCGGCACCATTGTAGAGCCTGCCGGTCCCAGCGGACTGCTGGAAGTCGATGAGTCTCGACTTTGTCTTCGGACTTCCGGCCGATGACCGTGGCAACACCGGTGTTGTTGCCTTTGTGTGCCGTCTGAGCAAGATGGTACACTATGCCCCTGTTCGTGACACCGTCACTGGTGGTTACGTCGCTCGCCTGTTCATGGACTGTGTCTTCCGACACCACGGTATGCCCGAGACCATTGTCTCTGATCGAGACCCGCGGTTCACCGCTGCGTTCTGGCAGACGCTGTTTCGCCTTCTCGGTACACGGCTGTCGATGTCGACGGCGGACCACCCGCAGACGGACGGCCAGACGGAGCGCGTCAACCGCGTGCTCGAGGACACGCTCCGCAGTATTTGCGCGGAGATGCCCCGCACTTGGGCTGACCGCTTGTCCATGGTAGAGTTCGCACTCAACAATGCGGTGCATGCATCGACGGGCTTTACACCCGTATACCTGAACGGGTTGCGCCACCCTCAGGTGCCGCTCACATTACGAGGCAGCATCGGGGCTTCGGTCCTAAGTGGGGGAGAGGCTCGGAAACCCTTTTCCTCCCAAGTCTCGGACGTCAGTCCAGCCGCCTTGCGGAAGCAACTGTCCTCGTTTGCCGAGGACAGGCTGAACATAATCAGCAGGGTGAGAGACACCATGGCGCAAGCCCAAGACAAACAGAAGGAGTACTCTGACCGAAATGGAAGAGGAAACATGAACGTGTTTAAGGTTGGGGATTTAGTTCTCCTAGATACTAGAAACCTACCGCTAAACACTGTTAGCTCGGTCGAGAGCAACAAGCTGAAGCACCGCTTCATTGGACCCTTCACGGTTCTCAGCCGGCATGGCGCGGCGTACACCATAGACTTACCCAAGTCAATGACGACTCACCCGACGTTTTACGTGGGTCGTCTTAAGAGATACCATGACCCTCTGGCTCTGGCTGCCCCGCAGGAAGCGGAGGGTGGCCCGGTGGGGAAGAGCGCAGCTCCTCGAAGCGCGGCGTCGCGTCACGGTAAGGCGCCTAGTACGCGCGCTGGTCATAAGACGGCGCGGCGTACATCGGAGCAGCATACGCAGAGGCCCCGTACGAGCCCTGGCCAAAACTGGGCCTGATACGAGTGGGGCTGCTGCTGCTCCGGGTACGGCGCGTGGCCATGAAGCTCGGTCCGAAGGCCAGCGAGCTGGTTTCGCAGCGATTCGTAAGACGACAGGTCGGCTCGACGATCCACGCGGCCATGGAGACTGCGAGTCTCTTGATAGAGCGAGACAACATCCTCACGGAGCCGCTCCACGGCACCACGCTGGCCAGCACGAGCGGCAGCCTCGCCACCAAGGCCGACGCCAAGCGCGATCTCGAGGACGTACACGCGGTCCCGGAGAAGACGAATCTCCTCTTGCTGCAGGGCCACCATCTAACTCGGGGCCCCAGCATACGGCTGCGTCGCCTCAGGCTCGTAGCCATGGCCGTGCGAGGCTACCACCGGCCCTCCTTGATCGTAATGGACAGATCCACTACCACGTGGAACGCTGGGATGCAGAGAGCCTGCAAAACGAAGATCATGGAGCTCATGGAGCGCGGCGATCGGACGTTACCAATGGCAGCGAACCCTCTCTGCGCCGGGCGAAAGGATCCTCGGGCATATTAACTTTTAATCTTACGGCGAGAGACGTGTTATGCTGGAGTGTCGTGCGGACAGCAAGACGAAGAGCAGTAGCCTCGCATCACTCACTGCATTCGCGTGGGGGGCCAACCTAGCCTTTCCGGAGAACAACGCTGTCGCGTGTGTGCACTCTACTGTAGCACCAAGCTCGTGCTTGCCTTTGCGATGTGTAGCACCCATCGTCCGGGAGCGGCGGCTCCATGGCAAGCTCCAGCTGCTCGTAAAGTGGAGGGGCTACCCTGAGTCGGATAACTCGTGGGGGCCCGTTGAGCAGCTCCAGGCAGACTGCCCGAAGGCTGTTGTGATATGCGACGAGAAGCAACGGCAACTTCGTAAGTAGTCCTTGGCTTCTTGGCCGATACCCGGGGCACGGTAGTAGACGTAGTCGCACCGCGCCCACGCTCTTCACGAGCTTTGGCTCTCGCCTCTTGCTTGAGCTCGTCCATCTTCGGACGGAGCTTGCGCTTGCTCACGAGTTGAGCGAACTCGATGCGGAGCTCGCGCAAGTCCAGGATTGCGGAGAGAGTGCGATCCTCACGGAGTTCTTTGAACTGTTGGTCGGAATACCCTTTGCGCTGGACGTAGCGCCAGAAAAGGTCTTCCACCTCGCTCCAGGTTATGTTGTCATTCGGCTTGACCCAGTGGAAACCTTACACTCCGGCTTCTTGCGAAGCGTGGCGAACTCCTTCAGTGTGAGCTTGTGTGGTGCTAGTAGCACACACCGGGCGACTTCAACGTTGCCAAGAAAGAGTGGCTCTTTCTCAACGAGAGCACGCTCATAGGAACCCCTCGAGGTGTACCCGCCGATAAGGCCACGAGGAGCCGAGAGCTTTTCCAACAACGCTGGCGCACCAGTGCCAGGCTCGGGCGGGAAGTAGCCCTGCGGGTACGTGGCATCCCCGCCTGTAGAAGACTCGATGGCAGTCGTGGTAGTCGGCTGCCTGGCATACGCGCCCGAGCTAGCAGCGTGGTATTGCTGCTGCTGCTCGTCGAGGTTGTTGGAGAGCTCCTTGAGCTCGTGGACGGCACCCTCCTCGTCCTCAGACTCCGAATCGATGAAAAGTTTGGAGCTGGAGCCGCGAGGCGACCTGGAAGCTGAACGATTCTTCGCCTTGGCCTCGGCGGCCTTCGCAGCGGCAGCCGCTTTCGACGCTTGGGCACGATCACGACCTTGCGCCAGCGTGAGATGCATGGATGCCAGCACCTCCTTGGGCTTGGAGCCCGCGTCGCTCGGCGCCTTCTCGGCCACGACCCCAGCGTCGGCCATGGCGACTTCGTCGTGCGACTGCTTGCTGTCGCCTGCGCTTGACTCGGCGTCCTCCGCCTCCTTCTCCGACGAGGCCTTTGCGTCGGCCGAGGCGTCGGCCATGTCGCCTGCCGCCAGCTACGTGCCTGCGGCGGCGTGCGTGCTGCCCTCCGAGACGTTCTCGTCGGCGGGCGAACTCTCACCGGAGTACTGGACCATCGTGCAGTCAAAGACGGCGGCTTCCCAGTCGCGAGCCAGGCTTTTATGGCCCCGAGTACTCTCCTCCTTGCCTTGCGCGACGTCAGGAGACTTGCTCCGAGCCCCGGCCTGACGGCCACTCTCCGGCGTGCTGCTACGAGAGCGCACCGCCTCCTCGGCCGCCTTCGTGGCCTCCATCAGCGCGGACGACTCGTCCTTGGGCTTGGCCGCCCTGGTCTTCGGCCCTACGGCCCGCGGTTTCGGAGGTGCTTTCGCACTGCGCGCAGTGCGCTTTGGAGGCATGCTTCCGGTCGACGTGGAGACCCTGCGGCTTGCTCGGCGATGCGCCAGTTGCCCTGTGAGGCCCGGGAGCCGAGGCGCCAGAGCTCGCGCCGTTGTCGATGGATTTCAACTTTGCGAGTGAAATGTGAGTCGCCGGCGTAACCTCGCTCTGATTGGTCGATAAGATCGAATCTAAGTGGGGGGGATGTAACGGGGTTACATGGAATAGTGACCCTGTCCCTATTCAGGGATGGCTACATCGGTCACTCCCCTGGATAGTGACCCAAGTGGCCTCAGAGCCAACAGATACATTTTGTATGACACAAACTATAGGGAACTTAGGATTTGTATGCAGGCCAAATCTGTACCAACCTATAAATACATTCAGTCTTAGATCTACCGCTTTTCAAGTCAAGTCGCCCCCTTCAGACCAGGGACACGTGAACGGCTGTTCACTTGGAGTTTGTATACTCCTGCTTCCTTTGTTGAGGAGTGCTGTGTGCCCCGTCACACTATGCTTAATACGAGCTCAAGCTGGAGTTAAACACGCCATCGTAGGCATCGTCGGTGCCCATGACGCTCTGCAGATAGTACTCGGGCGTCTTTAAGTCAAATTCAGGCATCTCCTCCACGCACGACTTGTCCATACGCTGGAGATGTTCACCATTTCGCACGTACGACGCAAGAGCTTTCATGCCGCAGGTTTCACTACACGGATCGCCAGCGACCATTTGCGTCGACGACACGGTATCATGCGGGGAGTAGTCGAAGCTCTTTATTCTCGCCTTGGAGCACATAGATTCCGCGTACTTGTGTGAAATTACAAAATCCACATCTATCTACATCTTTATTTCAAACTTCCCAACCTTGATAGGCCTTAGTATTCGTGACGTTCACGGATTCAAAGCAAAACGGCGACCACAATGCACTTTCCTAACAACGTGCTCCAACCATGGCGATCTGGCGATTGTGGCTTGCTCTCCACGCAGATACAAGCCACCATTTCCGATTTTTCCTTCTTCCAACTCCGCAGACACTTGACAAGCAGTCATGATGCTCTGCCATATCGTTGCTGCGTCGGTTGCCTTTATTTTGGTTCTTATGCAGATCAGGTCCAGGATTTGAACATGCTGATTGTGAGACCGAATTGGAAGACATGAACCAAACATTCACAACTTTGGATCATGACATGACTTGTTCCTTCGCGTGTGCCCCGTTCGGCTTCCTGCTCTAGCAATAGTTCGTGGTGCTGTCTCCAGGTGAAGAGTGTCCATTTTGACCGGTTATCTTGGTTCAAGAGGTATTTGGCAGGTAGTTGTGCTCACAATCATTGCGTCCATTGCTATGTACTATCACCTAAGACTTACTATCAAATAGGTAGAACGCGTCGCCGCCGCAATGGAACATTCCCTTCCCAACTGCTCTTGACAGCAAGATACATTAGTTGCAATACCAGACGCAGTTCATGCTTCTATGGGTGGTGCTCAATTGTATTCCATTCGAGACTTCTGTACACTGAGAACTGTATGCGTCTATCAGTCAAAGCAGTGCACACCTGGGTTCTTTTTCGTTCACACTCTCAATCAACATCGACAGTCTACTGTTGGCAATTGGCATATATCTCGTAAAATTAGTTTACCATGGTATATGTACTTTAGAATACCTAGTAGCCACAACGAGGTGATTCCCTTCTGCTTGGCTGAGAGAAAAATAAAGTGCTTCAACTCGTAGCGAGGCGCCACAGCCGCAGCACGGTAACAACCTCTCTGAAGCTAAGACGCTGCACTGCGACCAACCTTGGGCGACCAGCGGCAGCAGCGCTGGCGCGTCTTCGTGACGTCCGAGCCAGCCTTGTCCGATTGCGCGCACACCTCGTCGGGCACCGCGTCCACACGCGTGGAACCCACGCACCGCCAGATGCACCATGGAAGTGTCGTGGGCATCGATACGCGGGCGCCAGTCTCGTTCGTGGGTGACGGCCAAAGTGCGCGCGTTCAAGCTCAACTCGGAGCCGCACGGAAGCGGCGGCCAGCGCACAAGTGAGGGGTGGCGCACGGTGCAGCGGCGAGCTACGCGGGCTTGAACAGCAGGAACAGCAGCGATGCACCCGGATAACCTCCGTGGACTTGACGCGCTCCACACTCATGGGGCATGTAGAGCACCTCCGCCTACACGATGCCCGCACCGGTCTGTGCGTCAACTGCAGTAACCGCGACAAAAGGTGGCTGCCGCACCACCACGTCACTATCCGTGTCCTCGATCCCCAAATAGCACAGCTCGCACAGCACACTTGCACAGCGCAGCATGTCCTGCTGCACGTGGTGCGAGGCGGACTTGACCCGTCGACGTTATAAGCCTTCCTGGTCGACTGCTGCCTGGGCTGCTCCTGACGCAGCTTGCCCACCTGCTGTTCGTGCTGCCGTGACGCATCTTGTCCACCTGCTGACCCCTGCGATGGTGCTGCTGCATCTTCTAGGCCTCACTCATGCCCATTTGCTGCTCTGCTCGTGGGGCTTGCGCTCGTTTGCGTTGGAGCTCCTCATGGCGAGGATCTTGCTCGTCTTCCTCCGACGCACTCCGTTGCGGTATTGCCGAGGGCGGCGACCCAGGGTGCTTCAACGGCTCGGTCTGTGGAGGTGTGACTTTGGCATCACCGAGGAGCGGGCAGCGTTAGGTAGGCTTGGCTTCCCAGCATCATGGCTGAGGATTCAAAGTGAGACTTTTTGCGTCGTCACAGCGTGGCAATTGTGATCCAATCACAAGTTCAAAGAAAAAGTACAGTCTGATCAAATCCAAGACCTGTTCTGCATAAGACCCATTTAAAAAATCTTCCGCTGTGTCAATGGTGGTTGCTCACGCTTCAGCAGCGTCCAACTCAACCTCGAATACCGACCTCAGGGGCTGGTACCCGTGCTCCGACTACACCTTCTCGGACGAAGGCAGCTCGAGCGAAGACGCGGAATGCGCGATGTACAACGCTCCTATGTGCTACCCTGGTATCTGCGAGACCCCCACGTCCGCCAACTCCAACGTCGACATTTTCTTCAAGCATCCGCCAGCGACGAACGGCAACCCAGAAACAGCTCCCCATGTGTGGCTGCTTCAGGGTGGCCCGGGCTCTTCATCGACGGCATGTACGTAAATTCTGCAGTTGTAGAGAGGGATACAAGTCATATACTCCTACTGACTATGATAATGCTTCTGTCGTGCAGTGGAGGTGGACATGGTGACGCTGCACTCCCAGCTGGAAGGAGCTGTGAACGTGTACACTATGGACCACCGCGGCACCGGACGCAGCACGCTTTTGGACCCAAGTCACGACCACGGGGTCTCCCTGGGGGACCCAAATCGATCCGTCCGAGGTGCCTGCGTGTGCTCAAGATCTGCACAAAAAGTACGGGGACCTCGCCTCGTTCTCCGTGACGACTGCTGCAACCGACCTCGTGACCTTCATCTCAACGTTTACGAATGGTGCCAACACCACGGTGTACGGCGCGAGCTACGACACGATCTTGGCTCTCGCTCCCCTTGAGGTGACCGGGTATGTTCTCGATGGAATTGCCACTAGCTCTGGGGCACCAGGCGATGAGTTCCTGTACATGTCAAAGCGGGATATCGACTTCGGAGAGGTCGGTGATGCACTCCTTTCGCTGCGCGAGCAGGACATCGAAGTGAAGGCCCGTTTCGAGCACAAAAGCCTCAACAGGACTCTTGACGAGCTATTTCAGCAGTTTGACAAGGACCCAAACGCAACCTGCGCTTCACTCATCACCAATGTGGCAATGGGCGAGGTCGAGGGCGAAGCGCCAACGGAAGACATGGGTGACTACCCGCCATCGTATTCCTTGCGTCTTGTCTTGGGTTCCCTTTTCAAGCACACGTACCTGCGGACACTGATCCCGCCCGTTATTTACCGACTCCAACGCTGTGAACCGGAGGATGTCGACGTTTTGAGCCAATTTGGCACTGCTTTGGGCTTGCTTAGTTCAGGGAAATCCCAAGACGACGCGTTTCACTCGACAGTGCTCTACAGCCTCATCATCTTTTCAGAGAAGTGGGAGACGCCTTCACTCTTCGTTTCCCACTTACGAGCAAGGTACGAGAGCACCAAGATGAGTGACGGAGGGGTTTACCCCATGGATGCGCTGTACTGCGCCTTCTCGAAGGAGAAATCGGCTGCATGTGATGAACTCAATGTTGGAAACTATGATGGGGACGGCATTGTCTACAAGCCCGACCAGTACTGGAACAAGACGGCTGCAATTCCGAGTCAAGCCAGCGTCCTTCTTTTAAGCGGCAAGCTGGACCAATTTATTTATCTTTTGATCCACAACTCAAAAGCAAATTATGGAGATCAGCTCGTCATCATGATAAACGTGTGTATGGAATATATACCTACGTCATTTCTGACGGTGAAGACAGTAGGAGCTCAATTAGTGGCCGCCCACTACTAGGGGTACCGGCATCCTCCGTTCTTTACTGACGTTCGCTTATTACTGACAATCAATTTTAGCCAATCAAAATACCTTATTGCCATCCTCCACGTTTAACTGACAACACAAAAATGGGTCATTTCCCAATCCTCAAGATGCTACCTGCTCGCAGACGCACCGCAATTACGGCAGCAGAAAGCTCGAGGTGCTCGATGCCTGGGCACAGTGCGGTGACATCACCGCGGCTTTTAACGCCTTCTAACAGTGCGGTGACATCACCGCGGCTTTTAACGCCTTCTACAGCGGTCTAGATGATTTTGTCCACGAACCGCGGCGAAAGCTCATGGACAGACAGCTCTCAAAAAGAATGCTCGGACGAGCGGCACAGGTATGGCCCTCCCCACTGAAGCTGAGCAGGAGCTCGTGGTATGGATGAATGAACTGCGTGGGAGGGCGTATTCGGCTTTGATGCTGCACTTACAGGCCCTGGAAGCAGGCGATGACTACATGTATGTCACAGCCTTTAGTGAAGAAAGTAGACGTTCTAGCTAGTGAAATTATCGCTCAGCTTTCTAGCCTGAGTCTGATAGATCATAGAGTTTGAGCTGTGGCTGTCGAGCATGATACCATCGAGAGTAGCTCGGTCTGCGATGAAACAATGAACTTTTTGTGTGTTTCACAATGCGCGGCAGAAATCACTTTTTTTACCCACTTTTTGGGGACGAAGTCCCCCTATAATCATGAGACTCGTTTAATGGAGTTTTTACGTCTCTTATTTACACTCCGCTTTACTTTTTACATTTATTCTGCGAATGGGTTAGGGTCACAATTTAGAATCGCTCACACGGGGACCAAAAAATGAAAAAAAATACCTCGGTTGAACAACATTTGGATGCTTATCGGAAGGTGGTATCGGCACGGATTTTTCTGAGCTGAATCGACGTCACTATCTTTAGATGCCATAAAACCAGAGGGTCGAAGTTATGAAACAGCAAATTCGACCGTTAGTATGGAGGACATCAGAAATAGACTTAAACGTGACATTTTACCCTTATTTGGACCCTCTTAGGACCCTTTATTAAGTCTATTTGCCCTTCGAACCTTATGCTGTCGTAAGAAGGGCTTGCTCTGCGGCCGTCGGTAAGAAGTCTGCGCCCCTTCGGGATCGCTTGACCAGCGCACAACAGAGAGTCCAAGCATCAACAAGCAGAGCCTCAAGGAAGCGCCAACGCTACACCAAGTAGCAAGCAGCTTTGCATGCTGATGACCGGGTACTGTCGAGCAGCAACTTCTCTAAATTACATTGAAGGCTATGCGCGGATGACGAGCTGGACGATGAGCTGGGGTGTACGAGCCGGAGTCCGTGTCGGTGCTTCTTGGTAGCAACAATGGCTCTCTTTTGGCCCGTTCGAGCTCGCCTGCTACTTCGCTGTGAAGAAATCAGACAGCTGCAAGTCCTTCCTGCACGCTATAGGTGCCGATTATTTGCTCCTTTCCAGTCTGCGTTAATTCATTCATTGCGTTGCTCATGAAAAGATGTTCGACTAAGCAAATGCATTAGCCCACTCAACTACAGTTCTGTTGCGTCGATCTCGGGCGTCGCAGCTCTGCTTTGATACCCTACATGCATGTGTGATGGTACGATATCAGGGTCAACTACATTATTTTGAGCTAGTTATCGTTCATTATATATGTTTCCTTATTGCGCTCAACGTGCATGAGGTTATCTACCTACGCGTACAGACTAACAGTTTTGAACGGCCGTGCATGCCATAGTCGCGGCAGCAACATTGGCCATTGCGGCTGGGTGCAGATGACATCTGGAGGAAGAATTTCACCATGGATCGCGAAAGGTTACTGGAATAATTCGCTCGTATTTTCACTCTGAAAATGAACACACCACGAAATTGAAGCATCGAAAGTTAACCCCTTATTCACATTCACAAGTAAGTAAAATACAAGTGTACTGGCATTCGAACCACAGGTCAGGTGTATCCGTCTACCGTTAATAACAACGTATGAATGGTACTTATGTTGTTTGCAAAATAGCCAGCAAATCGGGGAGCGTGAAAGGGGAAATAAAGCGCTAGAATTTGAAAGCGGCTTTGTACTCAAATTCCTCAAGTGGGGACGTCGTCCAAAACTCTGTGGTCAGCATAGTTTTGGGGGTCGACCCCTAAAGCAACATGAGCGCAGCGACCGTGATGCTCCGCTAGTTGTAGCCAAACATGACTGACAGTAAAGAACGGAGGATGCCGGTAGTGTGTGTGGACCACGTTTGGAGAGTGTAGATCACTTATTCCCTGAGCGTAAGGCGCACTAACGTTCACAATATAATTTCCAGTCCAAACTGGGACAGTCTCCAGAGCAAACTGGGACGGGCGAGAGCCGGGCCGCGTAATTTACCCAAGCGTAATAAAGCGTGTAAATTATCCCAGACCATGTTGAGACTACCCATCATGTAGCATATGCCTTAGAGAAAAATGCAAGCAGAACGAGAAGGCGAGGCCGTAGCTCGACTCATTCGCGCAGCATTTCTTGGTGGTATTAGCAAGACAACATATCAAGCTGTCGAACAAGCCTACAATCATGCCCCGTAGATGGATGTGAAAGCAGATATCGAGACATTCATCGAGCCATGGGGTGCTGCCATTGGCAACCACCGCATCTGTCACTCCTCGAGTGGGGCTTGACCGCTATTCTTGGGATTGTCCCGCGACCAATCGTCACCAAATGCCAGCATCGGCGACCATCTACCAGCTGTCCTTCATAATGTCCCGTGGGTCCCGACTTGTCCTAAAGTGACACACCCTCTATTAATAGTTTAACTAAATGAACCCACACGGGGAGGTTCATGACATCTATCCGCATATCTGAAGTGGCGGACTCGTCGGCATGCCCCACAATACGAGAGGCGGCGCGCTACTAAGCCACAGAACGCGTGCGTACGCATGCAAGCTAAGGAGAAGACGCTTGTCGCGACGAGGAAGAAGGCGGGCAGAGGGTAGCAAGTCTTTGAAGGTGAGAAGCTCACTGTTGCATCGCTTTATTCTGCGGCATCATGACGTGTGTTACTGTACTATTATATGATGTAGGCGCATGGCCAAGATAACGATGGATAGCAAAACCTGGTTGGAAGTATCGCTACAGGGCGCCTCCAGCCTAACGACGGCGACTGTGAGTGCCGTCGCTAGCTGCGGCTAATGCTGAATCGCAAGCACTGTCCCGTGTTGTACCTCGACTCAGCCGAGGACTTCAACACGTACACCAAGCAGCTGCAGACGTGCGCGCTCGGCTCCTGACGCCCTGTCGTCGAGGTTTGCTCGCTGCACTTAAGGTACTGTGATATTTACTACAGTGATCACGGTAATTAGTCTGAGTTTAAAAATAGTCTGTGTTCTGAGTCAGACTATTTATTGTGCTAGCGAAAATTTGGAATTCATAAATAGTCTGACCACTTCAAGTTCAAAATTAGTCTTACCCAGTCCGGGAAATCTACTGCCCCGTGTGGGGGATGCGGCGAAGCTGCGGGTCCAGTTCATCGCTGCCCACGTTGCTCCAGTCATATGCACCCATTCTGCGGACGCCCCACCGGGAACGAAGGGTTTGGACAACCGGTAGTCTGTCCTAAGTGCGACGCGCTCAACCAACGTGGCCCAGCGACTGCTCCAACCACTTCTGACAACTCCGCTGCTACGAGCACCCCCGGTTCGGCCACTGATCTAGCTGTGGAGCTTTTGGACAGCGAGTCAGACATTGAGCTCGACGCATCGCAGCCTCCTCCTCCTGCTTCTTCACACGCGGTTGGACGTCACACGCAAGCAGTGAGCAGTATCTCAAACCGTCGGAAGGTTGTTCGGTGGATGGAAAAGCACGAGGAGACGCAAGGCGTTAAAGGCATGTTTGCAAAAGCTGTCGCTGCATTTCCTACGATTTTCAACTCAGAGACAGCGTCGGCCAACCTAGCCAAGGCGATAGACTGGTGGGCGAAAAAGGACCTGATTTTGGGGGCCGAACGAGGCGTAGTTGCCGTCTCGGCGCGACGACGTGGTGGCAGGCAGCGTGTCAGCACCAAGGTGATCAGTGGACGAGGCCGCCCTCGCAGCGCATGGGTTACGTGGCTGTACTCGAAACTTCTTGACGAATTCGATCGTTTACGCAAACTTGGCGTTAAGTTTGAGCCACCACTACTGCTGTAGCTCGCGAAACAGCTTTTGCGAGACGGGGAGGGCGAGTATACTCATATGAGCGTCGATGCAAAACAGGCTCTGATCATCGAGAAAAACAAATCGCGTTGGATCCAATGCTTCATGGAGGCCCATCAGATTGTTCTGAGGCAGACCGGCAAACGACAGCTCAGCCAGCTCAAGATCCTGCATATCGAGAAAGAGGTTGCATTTCACCTTGGAGAGTTGCAGCGTGGGTTTGCCGACGGGTCACTGGACGAAAATGCAATCGAAAATATTGATGAGACGCATTTTGTCATTGATTTCGACAATGGAATAACTTTGGGCTTCTCAGGCGAAAAACAGATTAAGTATGCAGACGTCGTGTCGGGTGGCGAAGGAATGATCATGGTGGTGCGGCTCTCGGGAGGTGCAAGCGCAAGAATCCCCCCCCCCCTCAATGATGATCTTTATGAATGCTGAGGGGAAACATCCTATCCGAGGCGTACCCGATGACACTCCGGGCGTGTGTTATCGATCCAGTAAGAAAGGATGGATGACACAAAGACTTTTTCGAGAGTATCTGAGTGAAAGGAAAGCAATGCGAGCAGATCCACATGGCCGCAACAAGACCATCTACCTCGACAACTGCTCTGGCCATCTCGAAGCCGACCAATGTCAAGATGAACTCAACTCAATCAATGCAGATCTCCAGTTCTTCCCTCTAAATGCCACCGACTTGTGCCAGCCAGCAGATTCCTTCATCATTGCGAAGATAAAAGACGCAAGGTGGAACGCGAAAAAGCTGAGTCTGATCAAGGAGAACTGTTGGCAAAATAATATTCGCATGGACGGGTCGTGGTCGGGCAAGCTTCAAAACCCTGGCAAAACGTTTTTCCTTCAGCTTGCAGCCGACGCAGTCAGAGATGTCAATCACCAGAAAGACAAGAACGGCATGTCCTACGCTCGAAAAGCGATGATTCGCTGCGGATTGTCGCTTGGAATCGACGGAACCTGGTCTGTAGCCCAACTCTATCCTCATCTCCAAGATGTAGTGGCGAAGCATCGTGCCCACTTCGAAGGCGAGCCTGTGACTTCAACTCCAGATACACAAAAGAGCAGTACAGCTCCAGGTGAATAAGAGGTGAGACTATTTTCGTGCTACATAAATAGTCTTAGTCAATAAATAGTCTCAGTCAGACTATTTAATGTAAATAAGCCCAGACACCACTTACAAAAAATAGTCTCAGTCAGACTAATTACCGTAGGTACTGTACCGTAGTCTAATGGTTCTAAGCGGACTAATTGATCAGTTGTATTCATTTGTTCTGTGTTGTTGGTCATGTAGAGCCTTCGTAGGCTGACGTAAAATATGCACTGATTGATTTCCCACTCTGAGCTTTGTACTTACAGTACTTGTTGTTGCCTGATGGACCTCATCTTTGTTTCAACTCGTAGCAGCTCTTACAGGCTGACTGTTTTGAGTACTTCGCAGGGACGACGCACCTGTGCTGATCACTGCTGCGGGAGTCTTTTGGTGCGTTTGGCTGTGTCTGGATTATCATCTTCTTGCGCGGAGAGGGTTCTTCGGAGTAATTGGGAGCAGCTGCATCGGACTGAGCTGCTGGTGACACCTTCCGCCTTTTGGACCGATTTTCAAGGCGACAGCGGAGAGCATTGATGGACAGTGTCGACCCAGGTTTGATACGTTGAAATTCCTCGAAGATCATCCTCCATTTTCCAGGTGTATTTTTTCAAACGAATCCGCATAACTTCGCAGGTGCTGTTTGGTCCCAGCATCCATGACTTCGGGCAGCACACGAGGGGACCCTGGTACTGCAGCGACTACAGACGCAATCGTTTCACCGTTCGTGACAGCGCTTTTACAACTAGTCTCTGGAGCCAATTGCGCGTTGGCAGCGAGAAGTACAGGCTCGCGCAACGCGGTACCACTCGCCTCGCTGTTCGACAACTTCAGGCCTACGTGTAGACGAGGTGAAGGTGCATTCGCCACTTCGGTCGGCTCTTGACCTTCATTATCACGATTTCGGCGCAACTGTCGTTTACCTAGTGACTCCCAACGCTTTTTCAACCAGGCCGTCGACTTCGGTCTAATTTCCGGACAAACACACGACGCCAATTGGTACACATTGTAGTACACTTGCTTCACCTTCTCAGACGAGTAGCGTAGCATCGTGAATACCTCCTCCTGCAACACTCGTTCATCTCCGGACGAGGTGCTGTCATCAACAGCTTTCACGGTGATAGGGATCATGGCTGTACTTGCTTTTGGCGCGGGGCTTCGTGCTATCTGCTCGTCAACGGCCGACAGGCGACGAGAGATTGATCTAAAACTTCGCTTTCGAAGATCGAGCGCGGGATTGTCGATCTGGTCAACAGCACAGTTAAATAGTATAGTCGCGACCACCTCGCACGTATTCCACGGTTGACTCGACGCCAATTGCTCCCCTCGAACCTCCTTCAGCAAGGAGAACTCGTGTGAGGAGAATTCATTTGTGGATTCGTATTCTGGGTCCAAACGAAGAAATGTTACAAACTCAGCTCGAGAGGTCTGCTTTCGATTCACACGTGAGCGCACGAGAAGCCGCCGGATATCTGTAGTCGGAGCATGCTGATCTAGCATCCTCCCTTCGGCTCTATCAGTTCGCAGGCGGATTAGATCACTCAGTCTTTCCCATGGTCTGTTCTCGTAATTGCTGGATACTCCAGCACGATACGACGGATTATACAAACTGGAACCTTGGCGCATAATTAGCTCGTACATGAACTCAAGCTGAGGAGAGACAGGAAATTGCTCGCGACCCAAAACTGCAGCAAGGCACATCGTCAAGAAGTCAAACTAAAAAAAACTCAGGATTTCTTCCGAACTTGGCCCCTACTTTCAAATTGTGCTAGACACCACAGCATTAGATACGCATATAGTAGAATATTATCTGCATGCAATTACCTGCAAGAGGAAGATGTCGAGTATACGAAGGCCCGTTTCGTACGATACAATACGGTCTAAGAGCTTGCGGAGTTTGGAATGAACTGCTTCGAGCTGACTAGTCGAAAGTACTCGTACCCTGCCGCCATTCTCGACGTATTCAGCCTTGCCAACAAATAAATCTCCTACTCGGATCTGGTTCAGGTTGCTAGCTATGCATCCTTGCCACTCAGGCTCTTTGACATTGAGGCTTGAAGCTGGAATCTTGCCCAGAGCGGTTGAAAACAGTGTAGCCATTTCTTCGGGCTCTCGTATCTTGTGGTCGGCCGTGTAAATAGCAGAGGACAGCTCAGTCGCTAGCCATCCCCGCATGACGTGATCCTTTACCTTCTCTGTGAGCCTTTGGATTACGTGGAAAGGGTCTTGTTTGACTACCAATGCACCGTTGAAGACCTTGTCGATGAGGCTGCGTGTGCCGTTGGCGTGGTCGGTTATACAGATGCGAGATTCAAGTGGTTCTGACGCTAATCGCGCGGCCACAGGTTTTAGAATTGCCGCAGTTTCAACGTGATTTTCTGAGTACGTCAGGCCACGAGCAACAATTTGACCTATTTCATTTTGGGCAAGTAGTAGCATACGTACCTCGCTTGATTGATCTTTCTTACCTTGAGCACCAAATACTTTGAGTTTGCTGCAAAACTTTTCAGAATGATCTAGACGAATCACTGGTTTGATTTTGCACTGTGTCATGTGGGCTTCAAGCAAACGAGAGCATATTTCAGTCTGGGTCAGCCATATCTTTTGAAGAGCCTCATCATCAAGACATGCATTCGCTTCCATGTATTGCTCCAATGACACTAGCATAGGAGGCGAATAGTTTGTTTATTTTTGCCTTCGCTTCTCCACCTCGACACCTGCAACAGATAAGAGAGCATAATAGCGTCTCTGACGACAACGGGTACGCTGCTGCTTGCCCCAGATATGCCTCTTGTCGTTAGCATGCTATCATAAACAAAGTTAAACAGCTCGCGTGATACACCCGTTTGATAGGTTAGAAGGTAAGGGAATCCTAGCAAGAGTTCTAATGATGATGCTAGATACTCATCGTCGATAGTTGAAAATGTGCGTGTTGTATGAGGCCCGGTACAGCGATACCTTGCATAATACAAAACAGTATTGTGATCGACGTCGTGTACGTACCGCTGCAAATACTCCTTCACTTTTGGCTCACACAGACACCCCTCAACAACGCATTTTGGAACGCGGCTAGTGCGAAGGCACTCCGGGGCCCAGGCGAGCGTAGGGTGGCCGTGCCATGAGGAGAAAAGTGAGTCCTTCTTCTTCTAGGGAAGCTGCAATTCAGGAGGGAACTTCGTCAGGGCGATGGCGTCCCGCACAGCAACGAGTGCTGCGGACGCCTTCTTGCCCATGTGAAAACAAATAACGACTGTTCCTAATAAAAAAAGCGGCGGGCCGCTGGCCTAGCGGCCCGGGAATAGGGGTTAAGCCCCTCAAGTTCATATGCGATTTAATAGAAAAGTCCCACTTGCTCCGGAGCCAATCTCGCTTGCGTTGGAGCTCCCCAATTTAACCCAAAATTCAACCTACCCAAAATTATTTTTGAGGATAGAGCCGTGCGACGTATCTCGCCGGTCTGGACTGGAAATGGTGCAGATGTCTCCGTTTGGACGACAGTCGTGTACAGAGTAGCTAAAACGTATTGTACCACAAAAGCCGAGGTCTACGTTTAGGATTAAGCATACTGTAGCTAGTTGATGGCTTTACCAGCCTTGTGTATCGAACGTTGCTAGCTACTGATATCAACTTGTCTAATGCCCCCACCACAATGCTGTAAGAAAATGTGTTTATGGTCTTCTAAGTATCGGTAGTCATCATAACAAGATTTCATCCGGATCTTCCGCACACAAACTTGCGAGCTAAACTTACAGCGGATTCGGTTGACTCTACAAACTTGTTGCTTTGTTTTTGAATTGAGGTACATTGTTGTCACTTAGTTCTTCCTAACGACTACAACGACCGGTCCCGCAGATGCTAACCCGTCATCTGCAGGTTGGGGCTCCTACTTTGCGTATCGCCTCTGTTGTGTCTTCCTTACTCTGCGTCCGCGTCAGGCTCTTCAGCCCCTCCAGTGAAATATGCATCCCGCCAATGCCTGAGGTCACCGTCTAAAAGATGGGACCCGGCAACAAACTTGCTGCATTATATGCTATCGCAGAGAGCAAACAAGAGGAACACTTAAGTACTTAGTGAACTTCTCATTTCGCTATTATAGCAAATATCAATGTAATTGATCAGCTGCAAAACAACCTCTTCACAAAAAAAGTTGCTGGACACGCATGCCCTCGCTGTAGTAACAAGCCAAACCCATCAAGTTGAAGTCCTACTGCGCGCTCAAGCGAGCGTCATCTGCAGGCGCCGGGGCCCGTACGTTGCGTATCGCCGCTGTCGCTTCTTCCTTAGTCAGGCTCTTCAGCTCCTACACCGCCAGTGACTGAGGTGAGGTCTCCGTATAAAGGAGAATGACTTCGGCCCAATGGATAGCTTTGGTTTTTTTTGCTGATCCCAGCCTGTTGCAAGGGTGTTCTACAGCGCACTGCATGCACTACACGCAACTGTTTTGACATGCACATGGAGCAACACTGCATGCACTACGCGCAACTATTTTGGCATGCACATGGAGCAACACTGCATGCACTACGCGCAACTATTTTGGCATGCACATTGAGCAACACTGCTGACACCCACACAACCAGGGATAACTCACTAACCCACTATACTGCGGTGCTACCGACGGTAGCTAACCGCCCGTCACGTTATCCCCCCGCAAAACAGAGCTCCAGCGCATTCGCTACGAATCTCTCTCAATTCAAGCCGAGCAATGCGTCTACTGTACCATTTTACATTACTAGATTGCAACACTGGCTTGCAACCCAAGCCGAAGCCGATGGGCTGCAACAATAGCCGATCACGCTACTCACCGAAAACCGAAATCCTCACAATGCACTCACCGAAACAACTCTCATAACAGTATCATTGATGTATGGAATATTCCGAAACGTGACTCAAATTGAATCTTTGTGCAAAAGGCGATACCAATATTACATTGGCATACGCTTCTCAAGTTCAGCCGCCACGGCATTAAGCCGCAAGATTGTTTTCTAGCGGTGACATAGAGTAAAGCAGCAATATCTGTCGGCGATGCTTCGTGCAGCGTCGGCTGTGCGGGCTCAAGGGACGTTGAGGTCACGATGGGCCGGCAGTATATTTATTGGTAGGCAACGACACCTAGACCGGCACTGCCGTCGTTTCGTACACGCAGTGCCCTAATGACATCATTGGCTACATTAACGATCTGTGTTGTGCTCGCGATGGCCAAGTCCACACGACACAAATCCTTGTATCACCCACCTTTTTGCACAATTTTTTATTTATTTTGAGTCGCCTTCCGAAGTTTTCCCTTTCCTCAAACCAAAAATTTGTACAGGTTCAAATCTGCGATCTACGTATCACAAAGCACGTGTATTTATGCGCAAGTTTTTGAACAAGTTCATGGATCCCTTTCAGTTTGATTATCCAACACATTTTTGGCTCAATCAAATATTTTAGCCTTAGCCAATCAGATCAAAAATGTCCAGACTTTTTTGAAACAGAGTAACACTTGGCCAAAAACTAAAATATGTGGCGCCCCGCGTCGGTACCTGTTGCTGCAGCGGCCGCTGCTGCAATCACGGCGCTCTCCGTGCGTCGCCTCGCCTCCTCCTCCTCCCTATCGCGCGTAATTCGCCGTGCTCCTGGCAGCGTGGGGGACCTTGTCTCGTCCTTGGAGACGCCCTGCCTGCTGGTGGACCTGGACGCTCTGGAAGACAACCTCAAGCGTCTCCCAGAGTCGCTGAAATCTTATCCGCACGTCGCGATCCGTCCACATGCCAAGGCCCACAAGTCCTCCTCAGTTGGACAGTTGCAGCTGCAAATGTCTCACGCAGTGGGACTCTGCTGCCAGAAGGTCGGAGAGGCCGAAGCCATGTTCAACGGCGGCGTGCGCGACCTGCTGCTGAGCAACGAAGTGTACGGCGAGAGGCGCTACGAGCGCATGGCGCGGCTGGTCCAGGGCGGCGCCCAAGTGACGCTCATCTTCGACAGCGTCGAGACGGTGCAACAGGCCGCCAAAGTCGCGGAGGACACAAACGTCCACTTCCGCGCGCTGGTGGAGGTGAACGTGGGCCAAGACCGATGCGGAGTGGACACAGTGGAGGAAGCTGTCCACCTGGCCAAGACGATCGACTCCTTCGCCCCTCGACTGCGGATGGTGGGCATCCAGGCGTACCATGGCGCGGCGCAGCACATTCGTAGTTATGATGAGAAGAAGAAGGTGATCGCTGCTGTGGCTGAGAAGGCCAAGACTGTGCGTGACGCATTGCTGGAGCAAGGCTTGAAGTGTGACGTGGTGACGGGCGGAGGCACGGGCACGTACCTGCTAGAAGCGGCCAGCGGAGTGTTCACCGAGGTGCAGCCGGGCTCGTACCTGTTCAATGACGCCGACTACGCGCGCAACCGTGGACAAGACGGAGAGTTTGTGCACGACTGGAAGCAGAGTTTGTACGTGCTGACGGCGGTCATGAGCAAGAATGACAAGGCTGCGGTGCCGCGTGCTGTCGTTGATGCTGGAACGAAGGCGGTGTCGCTCGACTCTGGATCGCCGCTGGTGCACTCGTTCGTTGGTGGGGAAGAGTTGGCCACCACGCTCGAATACCATGGCGGAGGCGATGAGCATGGAATTTTGAAGCCTCAGCTCAACGCTATGGGGAAAGTAACGCTTCCAGCTCTCGGCAGCCAGTTGCTCCTCGTTCCTGGGCACTGCGATCCTACCACCAACATGTACGACCACCTTGTGGGTTTCCGCGGCGACCGCGTTGAACACGTCTGGGAGATCGAGGCTCGCGGGCCTGGCAACTAAGCTATACGACTACCTGTACGTGGCCAGCTCGTGCGGCGTCGTTCCGTTTGCTCTTAGATGTGGGTTTCTCCAAGGTGACACGGCCTATCATGAGAGCTGGAAACCTGAACGTAAAATAAAAGGATGCAAATACTATTTACATTGAGTAGCAGCCGCTCACTGACTACCCACCGATTCCTTCATTTAGCCGGAACCAAATGAAATTTCCGAATGCCTCTTTTACAAAGCATGGATGTAATTATCTTCCCACATACAGCGCCACTGATGTGCCATGTTGTACCAGGCGATAATTACGACGACGCCATGGTACTGCTGGGGTGGTCAGCTACAGTACATGTACCGCCGCCACCTATGAGACGCATTATAAGTTATAATTTATAGCCAAGCATTCGTCAATAACGGACTTCGCAATCGCTCCATGGTTGGTGCTACGGAGCTCACATCCTGGTGCATGTAAGGCTATCTAACTGCTAGAACTTCTATAGAAGCGCACATGTAGGCCTACTGGACAGCATCCATTGCACAATGGATGCTGTCCAGTTCTTACAAATTCACGCGTTTATTCGCATCCTTCGCTAGTTTTTCCCAACTCCAGCAGCACAACATTAGTACCGTCAACGTACTGACCGCCAAAACATCCCCAATTCCGGTGCCAAACCACAGGCCTTCCACTCCGAGATGGCATTGAAATGCCAGGTACACTTCTACAGGTATTCCAACGCCGTAGTAGGCCAAGGCGTTTGTAATCGCTGCCGATTTCTGCTTTCCAGCTCCCCGAAAGATGCCTTGCGTAACGCAATTGAGACCATCAGCAACTGTAAGAGGGGGACCAGATCGCCATCACCTTGGAGGCAAGCTCCGCGCTGTCACCGGCGGAAAGGAACAAGCGGGGTATTACGTCGCTGAAGCGGTACAGTACTAGCGCAAACGTAGACGCCACCCCAAACGTGATCCGGAGCACTACGGTTCGCGCTAGCCTTGCCTTGTTTGGGCAGCAGGCGCCCATGCAGTTGCCTACTCGAATGTTGGCAGCGACCGAAAGTCCTGAGAAAATCGTGTAGACGAGCAGATTCACGTTCACCAACACTGAGTGGGCCGCCACAGCCACGACACTTTCCGGCAAAAAGCCAGACAGGATCGAGAGCGCCTCCAGTCCCCACATTTCCATCGCATTCATCAGCATCCCGGGGACTCCAAGGTGCAGGAACACTTGGAGGTGACTCGTGGCGATCTTGGAACTCCAGGGGGAAACCCACCACTGCTTCAAATGGTGAGGCCGCCACATGAAGTACGGGATCAGACACAGCGGCAGAATCATATTCCCGAGACTCCTCCCAATTGCAATACCGTCGAAACCAATTGCAGTGTGGTACGCCAACAAGTACCCAGATCCGATGTTGACAGCGTTGCCTACCACCGCGATGATGACGAGGGGCGTCAAAATATTTTGTGCTTGTAGCGCCTTTCGCGTCAGCTCATAGGCGTAGAGGAACGGAATCCCAGGCAGCATCCAGCGCGAAAAACTGGCCGACAAGCGCGCAACTTCAGCGTCTTGGCCCAGCAACGTGAGAATTTCTTCAGCGTACCAACTCGTGGTGAAGACCAGCAAGAGATTGGCGGTGAGCACGAGGACTCCAGTCTGGAGTACTCTCCGATTTTATCCAGGCGCTGCGCTCCGTAGGCTTGAGAGCAGAGCGTATCGAGCGCGGATGCGAGTCCCAGCCCAACCGCAGTCGACATGCGCGTCAGCAGCTACGTTCAAAGTAGAGTCACAAGTCCAAAGTCGGCATTAGGATACGACCTGGTCTCCTGCATGTGTGAGTAAAATACAATATCATACCATTATCGAGAAGGTGGCAGCATTGACGTATTCGGGTGCGTCAGGCGAGTCCATGTTACCCGCGAGAACGATCGATATGAACCCCGGTAAAAACAAGAAAAAGGTCGTCACCATCCACAAACGGAGGTGTAAGTACAATAAATGCAAGAATTGTGTGGGTAGATGAGCAGTATACACGCACCACGGGTCCCACGAGCTTGAGCAGAGTTTTGACCTCCTCGGTCGTCTGGAGCTTCAGTTCTTCCGACCGGTAGCGCTCGCGATGACACGAAGGAGACGTAATCGTAACGAAGGGCTCTCTGTCATTGCCTTCGCCTCGGTCTACCAGCACCTGGATCATAGGTATCGGTACACTATCACCTTCCCGGAGAAATCCACAGTGTGGGGCAAGGAGCTCGACAAGCACTCGACAACCAGCCAACCATCAGGACGGACATACCACATCTCAATGCGAGCATGTGTAACATGCGCGTTGGTTTTAGATACCGTACTTGTCCAAGGGAAACGCCTGGAAGATCCTATACCCCGGCACCGTCGGGATGCCACCCGCTGGCTGGGATTGCTGACCGCTTTCTCGCTCACTACGGATTCAGAGCGTGTGCGTACATTTCAAGTGAATGGATAGCAGCATGAAATCGATGCGCTTTATCCAGTCCGAGCTGAACGTGGCGGATAAGGGGCAACTCATCCTACACTTTCACGGGAGCAGTGAATAGTTTGAAGCATGTACACGTCGGACACTGAGCGCTATCTCAACTACGTTTTAACTGCAGTACAGCAAGCTTCTCACCAGATCTCAGGCAGTAATTAACGGCACCAAAGTTTGATGTCGCTACTTTTCGATCTAGCGAATGCGCCATGGGTTCACAATGTGCTATTGCGGGCGTTAAACACTGACGGCCGCAACCTTTGTCGCCTTCAGCGAGACCGAAACTCACGTGCAACCTATCGCGTGCAGCTACGAGCTGCGACGTTGAGTGCAAGATGAGCATTTGTAATGCGATAGAGTCGCAGTTTAAATGCTGAGGCAACTTCAGTCTTTCTGTTTCTCGCTGTTGGGACCATTTCCCGAACTGAAATCCTATTTTGACTGGTCCTGAAAGTTACGTTCAGCTTTGGTCTGGAAAGAAACTAATTTTAAAGTTCTGTATGCAGTCTACGCAGCAAGAATTTTTTTTTGCTAGTGCGACGGTCATATAGGAGATGAACTACCTACAAGTCTGTAAGATCTTTTGCTTCGCTCGCAAGCTTCTCCCAGCTCCAATAGCACAGCATGAGCGCGGCCATGGCGCCAAAATTCACGGCACTACCAAATCCCATGCCAAGCCAGAGACCCTCGACGCCGAGGTCATACTGGAAGGCCAACAGCGCCCCAAGAGGGACGCCAAATACGTAATATGCCAGGCCGTTGGTGATAGCAGCAGCCTTCTGCTTGCCTGCGCCTCGAAGAACGCCTTGAGTTACAGCGTTGAGGCCGTCTACGATCGTCAGGGGAGACCATATTGCCAGCACCTTGGACGCGAGATCAGCACCGTCCCCTGCGTTGAGGAACAGCCGAGGGATCTGACCGCTAAATCCAAAGAGCACCGCGGTAAAGGTCAGTGCTAGGACGAGTGTCATCAGCAGCACAACGACACACGCCAGCTTCGCCGTCTTCGCCAATCCAGCGCCGAGACAATTGCCCACCCGAATGTTTGCAGCGACCGAGAGGCCGTCGAACACTGTATACACCAGCAGGTTCACGTTCACGAGCACCGAGTGAGCTGCGACGGCCACCTCGTGATGAGGCAACAGCCCCGAGAGGATCGTCAGCGCCTCGAACGCCCACATTTCCATCACAAGCATCAGCATCGCTGGCACTCCAAGTCGCAAGAACACGCCCACGTAGCGAGTCGCAGCCTTGAAGTTCCAGGGTTGGCACCACCACTGTCGTAAATGGTGAGGCCGCCACATGAAGTACGGTGCTAGCAGCAACGGAAGTACCGCATTGCCCAAACTGCAGCCTATTGTGATGCCGTGGAAGCCGATGGATGTGTGGTAGGCTAGAATATAGCCTGCGGCAATGTTGACAGTGTTCCCGATCGCTGCGATGATGACAAGCGGCGTCACGATGTTCTGAGCTTGAAGCACCTTCCGCGTGAGCTCGTACAGATAGAGAAATGGGATCCCTGGCAGCATGTATCGGGAGAACCTCCCGGACAAGCGGGCAACCTCTGCGTCCTGGCCCAACAGCAGCAGGATTTCGTCCGTGAACCAATTGATGATGAATACGGGTAGCAGAATCGCGCCGAGGACGACAACTCCAGTCTGGAAATACACTCCGATCTTCTCGAACCGCTTGGCCCCGTACGCTTGTGAGCAAAGCGTGTCGAGTGCTGCTGCCAGTCCGAATCCGACTGAAAAGCAGGAGAGATTAATCAGCTACAGGGGAGAGTTAGAGGAACGGTAATAGACGCTGCAATGGTGGATTCGACTACGTTACCATGATGGAGCAAGTGGCAGCATCAATGTAGTGTTGAGCGTATGGGGAGTCAATATTGCCAGCGAGAGCGACGGCCACAAAACCCGGTAGAAATTCTAGCAGTGTTGTTATCATCTACACGCAGACACCAGCACAGGTTAGAGACTGCATCATGCAGTTCCCACTGCCAGAATTGAGTGGTTAATTACGCACCACCGGGCCGACAAGCTTGAGCACGATCTTGACTTCCTCCGCTGTGTTGGGTCTTGGTTCATCGTACAGTTCATAGTCCTTCGTACTTGGTGGCCAATCGATACTTAACAAGCAGTCGTCTTGGCGGGTGCTCTCAGACAGCCTTGGCGGCTTGTAGGTGTCTGCCACTTGAGGTGAATACAGCAGTGTCTGTTGCAGTTCACAGTAGCCAAGGGGTTTCTGCGGGCTCGTGGAAACACGGACGTCGAAGAGCGACGATACGTTTCCGCCGCGTGTAGACAAGGAGCTAACGTCGAGGAACTAGCACGCTTCGACAACAATACGGCTCCTATTCAATTTCCGGAACCCCCGCCCTACAGCGGTTGGCCCAGAGACGCTGTTAGTCACTGCCATGGACATGTGTCGTTCCCAGCGGTTGGTTTCCACATTGCGCGAAGTGTGTGATCCTTAGTAAGCTTACATACGTGAGCTGTGGGGCGTTCCCTTTTAGAGAAAATGGAAACTCTTCCAGACCCTTCTGATGGTTACTAGTGTAGGTTGTCTGCGCGTATTTGGTGTTCGTTTGTTGGACTGAACTCTGCACTTAAAAGACTGAAGCAAGGGCTCATATATTTGCGTGTTTACTGTACTACCGGCAGTCCGAGTGCTTGGCGTACGCAGTTGAACATCAAATCCGCCCACCGCACGTGAGAATTGCGCAGATCATCCCACACTTTATCTGGTGTAGCCATCGCAGGACGTCGAACAATGTTCAGCGCCCACCGCGTGACAACTACAACGAGTTCACCTTCAACGCTGTCAGTGTCTCGATAGGAGGTCACCATGGTCATGGTGGTTGAGTCTCGCCTTACTCGTTCCAATGGTCTGTAGGGAAATCTCTCGTCTTCATCCACGAAGTCCGAGGCCATGATGGCATAGCGCCCATTCTCCGCCATGTCCGTATCCTTGGCTTCACACTGGCTGCAGTCCGAGAACAGCACGAGGTTCGTCTCCAGTGGAACGCCATGGGGAGACTGCGACACAAAGCGCATGTGCGATAAATTCTCGTCTCCGAGCTCGTCATCCTCCCGAATAGTAATATGTCCCGACGACTCGGAGATGATGATCTCCGCATTAAACACTGCTTGTTGCAGCGCCGCAAACACTTCCTGCACGCCGCCTTTAGCTCCTCGAAACGGGGTCACGTCGAACCTCGCGATGCAGTAATCTCCGCCGGGCGTGTCGTACCTCTCCTCCTGGAAGTACGGGGCCGTGGGGCTGAGCCCGCGCCTGCGCTCCATCAAAAACCGCCTCGCTTCCTGCAGCTTGGGGCCTCTCAGGGCACTCAGCGTCCTCATCCTCTCGTACCGGTCTCTTCCAAGCCGTATCTTGGTCTCCGTCGGGTACAGTCGGAACACACTCTGCTGCGAGTGGCCCGCCAGCATGGCCTGCGCTCTGGCGAGCACCAAGTGCTGCTCCTGCACTGCCTCTCTCAGTACGGCAGTCTTGGCGACGCGTTTCCTGTCGGATTGCGGGGCCTCGCCGCTCTCCACCATGATCCTGAATTTGAGCATCTCCAGCTCCTTTTGGAGCTCTGCGATCTCATTTTCCAGCGCGATCTTCTCCTCCTTGCGGATCGTGTGCGTGGCCTTCCGCTTCTTGTAAATTCGCTTCCTTTTAGCCTGCGGGGGCGGGGTTTCAGCGTCGGAAGTCTCAATTAAGGGCTCCGACTTGACGCTTTCTTGTTTCTCGTCTCTTGCGCGAACGGAGAAGCCCCGCAGAGCCGCAGCGGCGTGGCGGTCAGCGCCGTACGCTTCGCCGTCGTCTTCGGCGCTGTCTTGGCGCTGGAAGGAGCCCGGGAAGCGGCGCGACGAGGCCGGAGGAGGGAAGTGCGCGCCAACGGATGCCATGATGGCCGATTGCGTTCTGACGGGACCAGCTTTTTAGCGGCTGGCGAGATGGCATTGGCTGGAATTGGAGTCATGTATTAACCAATGAGAGAGAAGTTGAAGTGCGTATGACTATTGGGGGAGATTGACCTCCAGTGTCTCCTTGACGCAGTTGCGGATGACGTCTGAGATGGACACATCCCGCATGGCTCGGAGCGTTTGAGTGGGGACGTTGAGCTCGGTGGCGTGGATGCGAGTGAACGTCCAGCGCGTCAAGACGACGACGGGCTCGGCTGACTCGGCTGGTTCCTTGTGCGACGTGATCAATGCGATGGCCGTGGCATCCCGGCGAATGCGCTCCATTGGGCGATAGGGGAAGCGTTCGTCCTCGTCGACGAAGTCGGCCATAGCCAGCGCGCAGCTGTCGTCCACCAGCTCGGAGAAGTGGACGAGGTTGTTCTCGACAGGGACCCCGCATGCCGTCTGCGCGACGAGTCTCATCTGGGAGAAGTTGTCCAGGTCGTCCATGAAGTCGTCTTCGCGGATGGTAATGTTGCCCGAGGCCTCGGACAGAACGATCTCGGCGTCGAAAACAGCGTGTTTTACGGCGTCGAACACGGTGCGCACTCCTCCAGTGACGCCACACAGAGCGGTCCGATCGAAGCGGACGTTGCAGTAGTCGCCCTCCGGTGTCTCGAATCGCTCCTCCTTGAAGTACTCGGCACTGGGATGAAGCCCGTGACTTCTCTGTGTGATAAACCGCCTCGCGTACCGTAGTTTTGGCTCTTTCAAAGAGCTCAGAGTCACGTGACGCACGGTTTCGTCGGCCGCGAGGTGGATGTACATATCCGCTGGACGCACGGTGTACGAGTCGACCAGCATCGCCTGCGCACTGGTCAAGACCAAGTGATTGTTGTGTTTTGTTTTGGCATTGAGGTACATTGTTGTCACTTAACTTCGTGGCTAACGACATCGATGACCTTGACGGAGGTCGTCTCTAACCGATCTCCCTGCTTTATTACCCCTAGTGGCTACACACTCAGGGCTGCCCCCAACCGTTAAGGTGTGAAGGCCCCGAATCCCGAAGCGTTCTCATCGCTGATGTGCTCCAGCCAGTGCCCCACGTCACTGGCTGCGTAGGCATGAAGATCTTCCCAGATCGAGTCGGAGCCGATGACTCGAGTGGGTTTACATTGCATGCTACGCCGTGTATTCATCGCCAGGTTGGCGAGCGCATCGGCCATCTTGTTGAAATCGCGTATGTGATGCTGCCAGCTGATCACCGAGAGTTGATCCGCAACCCGCCGACTTTGCCAGTATAGCTGAGTGAGGTGTTTAGCCTTTGGTGGTCGCCGCTTCTGCTGTTGATGGATGATAATTTTGCTATCCCCAACCACGTGGAGTGGTCTCCAATTGTGGCGATGACAGGCCTTTAACCCCATAAGCAGCCCCATGTTCTCTGCAATGTTGTTCGTTGTGGAAGGTGCCGCGTATGACATGCTGATAACCCAGCAGATTTCGAAAACACCCCACCCTTCGCCGACCCGAACCACTGCCGCTCCACTCCCTCCAGGCCCGGGATTACCACGGGAGCCGCCATCAAAAAAGAGGAGATACTTCGAACGTCCAACAACGGGTGCTGGGGTTGGCACGGCCGGAATCGAATGAAGCGCTTTGCGCGCCACTTGTGCCGCTCAGTCAAGCATAGGAGCGTGTGGACCTCGGGCAATGTGGAGGTGCACAGTGGCATATCCGTGCCGCAGTCGAGTGTTGAAGATATCCAGATGATACATTATTGAGCGGGTCGAAAAAAGCAACTCGCCACCTCCACACTGCGTGAAAATAGAGGGCCGCTCCGATTCTCCAGCAGCTCTCCATCACCCGCGTGAGTGCGACAGTGAGATTGTCCAGCGCGAGGCCGGCTACGGTCGGGAAGAGCTGCTGCGCAATTGTCCATACCCCGCAGGGATCATTGGCAGCGTGAGGCCAAAGACAGCCTCCTCCAGGCCCGACGTAGGCAATCCCAATGCCAGCCAACTGTAGGAAACGCGTGCGCATCCGAACCGCTGCTGGACAACTCCAGAATACATGGTAGAGATCCACTCGGTCCTGCCGAACGCACACCGCATGAGGACATCCAACTTGTTGACGACTGCGATCGTATGGCGATAGCGCCTGGTGTTTGAGCCGAAACAGGAGCTGCTCCCCCCACGGGTTAAGACCGACAATGCGCCGGATCCGTGACCATTCAAGGTGAGAGAGACCTGTCGCAGCCGAAGGACTTTGCCGCTCCCAGTGTTGTTGGCGCCGCGCTCGACTGGCGAAGCCTCGCCTCCGCGATGCAGCAGCAATAATAGTTCGAAAATGTCGACGCGGTTTGATCCATCGCCGATTACCCACCCATAAGCAGACCAGACGACTGACACGCGGGTGCGGATGTACATACTGAACTCGAATTTCGGGCCCGACCGTCGCGGACACGAACTTAGACAGTCGAGGATGACTGCTGATAACGTGGTCCCGTGAGAGAGCCCTCGATCCTGACGTCAGCTGTACAGATGGTGGCGAACTGGAAGTCATGCTCCCGAGCACCGGGTGGTCCGCTGGTGCTGCTTCAATCCGTAGCTCCGAGCCGAAGCCACCTCGATAAAATAGGCGGGGGTAATTCGTGACCAATAGTAGAACGAGGGCCTCCACCCTCTTGCGAATTGCCGATGTACGTCTTCTGCGGGGGAATAGCAGGGTGAATGTGATAAGTCCAGCTCCATGACATCTCCAGTGAATGATATCACGGAGCCGGTCACCGTACGTAAGCAAGCTTCGAAAGCATGTCCGGTTGGCGATAGCGCCTGTTCGGCCATCGATCAGCTGAAGATCCACCACTGAAGCGTAGGGAAGCCACTCCAGACACTGTTGGCCATGGACGGCAGCTTCAGCCAAGAGGAAAGACGGCAGGTAGTCGACCGTAAAGCTGCCCCGTCGGCGACTAGCCTTGCGCCGTTCCATTGAAGATCGACACATCCGAAATGTCGGGTCAACTGGTACAAGGCTGAAACCATCGGTGCCCGAGCGGGAAGGTCAGCAGCGCCACCTGCCGTGGAAACGATGGCCTTCCCAGTTGACCACATAGATGAACGACGGCGGATGCCGCCTACCAGTGGGACTCTTGCATTTGGGGTCACGAAGGTGGCCGGAGCACGGGCACCAGGTATCAGCTCCTTACACACTAAGATGTCGCCGACGATATGATCGACATTAGATCCGAGGACCGTCCACTTTGAGACTGTGACTGCAGCCATCGCCATCAGTTCCACACGCAGATCGGGCACAGCCAGACCCCCTTGGGTCCGGGGCAAGGCTGCGAGATCCGCATCCAACCAAGCCTTCGCCCCTTGTACTTCTGAGGTAAAAACGCCGTGCCACACGTCATTCTTGATCTTTGTCGTCAGCCGATTAACCGTGCCAGTTGTAGGCCAGGCATGCTGGCCGATGTATAGCAGCTTGGGAATAATGACCGCTGAAGCGATCAAGCTGCGTTGGTCGACGGTTGTTGTTTTCTGACTGGCCATATACAATCTGGTGGTTAATTGTCGCTCTGCCATGCTCCATGTCCTCTCGGGGTCCCTCGTGCTTTCAACAAAGATACCGAGATAGCGTCCTTGGTGCGCAGGCTCCTGGAACCGCAGGGGAGGTGGCAGGCAGGCGTCCCCTGCGGGACCGTCCGGCCGTAGTGCAATCACCATCGTTTTCTTGTGGTTAAGGAGAAGCCCAGATGCTGCCCCAAATTCTGTGGTGACCCTCAAGAGCGCCGCCACTTGAGATACAGATGAAAGGTAGACAGCCGTGTCGTCAACATAGCCGGCCACTTTGATCTCCACCTCGCCACCTTCCGACGTGAGCTTGACCCCTTGTAACTCGGGACGCCTATCGAGCTCCTGGTACAAGGCCTCGAGCGCCAAAATGAACAGTAACGGTGCAAGGGGGCACCCTTGCCTGATGCCGCTCGTCACCTCGACTCTGTGAGACTTAAAACCATTAGCCAAAAACGTAGCAGTCGTACCAGCATGCAGAGCCCCAACCGCCTGGATGAACTGCTCCGGGTACCCGTGGCGCTGGAGTGCCTTCAAGAGGAAGTCTCTGGATAACGAGTCGTAGGCCTTCATGAAATCTAGCAGCATGACCAGCGCTCCGTCTTGAGCAGAATCTACAGACACAGTCTGCTGAGAGGCTTCAAAGATGTGTAAGGTCTCGTGGATCGTCCGCCCCGGGACGAAGCCATTCTGGTGAGGATGCACTCGGTCGTCCAACGTCTCTCGCACTCTTGTCGCTAGGATCCTGGAAAATATCTTGTAGTCCGTATTCAGGAGCGCGATCGGCCGGTAGTTTAAAGGATTATGCAGATCCCCTGACTTCTTGAGGCAGAATATATCCGCCTCCAGAAAGGACTCAGGGAACACCTGCCACGTACCACTTGTTGAGCATCACTGACAGGATCGGTACCAGTTGATCAGCGTAGGAACGGTACCAGCTATTGCAGAGACGATCAGGGCCAGACGCCTTCCCCTCTTTGCAGGCCGCGATTGCCGCCTCGATCTCCGCTGTCGATATCTCCTTCACTACAGCAACTTGTTCATTCGTCGGTTCCGCGACGTCCTCAATCCATCCGGCGACTGCATCTTGCGATGCCGCGTTCGTCACGTGTTGCTGCAGTATGGGGGTCCAGGCATCAGCAAGGATGTCCGCCTTATCGTGCACCCCTCGTACCGGCGAACCGGGGGTTGGGTCGAGGCAGTGTATGGTATTGTCCGTGAACTTGCTGGAGATGCGTCTGAAGAAGTCCCGAGTAGTTTTCCCTTCCCAATGAGTTGCTGCAGCAAAGTGGCGGCGCTGATGTAAGGATGCCCTCGCTCGCTGGCAGTCAGCAATGTCACTTCGGAGCCGGGCCGCCGGGGTCGAGCCGTGGATATCCTCGAGCGTCAGCGCGTCTAGTGCATCTGTAACGGTCTCCATCGTTACTGGTTGGCCATCATCACACTCACGGATGCGGGCTTGCTGGTTACGAAGTCGGCGGAGCTTTTGGCGGTAAGTGTTGCGCCTGGTACGCCTCCGTTGGCGGGTTATCTTAAGAGTGTCCGTTACGATTCGGAGCTTGAGTTCGTCCCACCACTTGGCCATCTCCCCAGCCTCGACTCCGTCAGCCGACACGCGCTCCAGGAACTGTTGGAGCAGTCCCTGCGTATGTTGTTTGACTAAGTCTTCAGCAAAACGAGGAGGGGGGGTGTACGGTTGCCGCCTTGCGTACCCGGACTGGGTCGTCCGGCTGCTGTAAATGCAACTTGGCAGCGTGGTGATCGGCTGAGACCGCAGGGGCGACGACTTCCCAGCCGACGACCCATGCACGTAGCAGTCTGTTGACGTACCAGCGGTCAAGACGGGATGAAGCGTCCCCATGACCAGCCACCGGATAGTGATAGGTGTGCGTCTCGGTATGGTGGCGGCGAAGTTGATCCGGCCGCCATTGCTTGGGTCTGACAGCTGCTACCGGATCGATGACGCCCCATGTCACGAGCAGATTTCTGAGAGCAATAGAATCATGCGCCCCCGCACGCGTAGTGTAGCTTCGGTCAGCCTCCTCGTCCAGCGTACAGTTGAAATCGCCACCCACTGCAACAAGCGCGTCACTCGGAAGTTCTATGGTTACTAAACGACGGAAGAATCGCTCGCGTTGGGGGATCTGGTGAGGCGCGTACACGTTGATGACGACCAGCGGGCGACCATTTAGGTGTCCTCTGACCGCCATGAAATGCTGGCTCCACTGATCCTCTAGGCATGGTGTCACGTCCTTGAACTCCCCGTAAGGGTCTACCAAGATCGCGACACCAGCTTTTTTTCCTAGTGCTGGCGACCAGAAGGACCTGGTGGGGCACTGAGGACCGGTGCGGAAACCCCAACCAGAGGCAAATAAGTCCGTGAACTTCTCTACTTCTGGCCCTTCCACGTGCGTTTCCTGGAGGAGAATAACTCCATTCCTGCCATGATCACTTTGCGTTCTGAGACTGCGGAACCAGGCGTCCCGGTCGGAGGCCCGAGCTCCAAAACCATTCACAATTTGCGTAACGCAGCCAAACGTTTGGTCTGTAGGATGCAGTCCTGTGGATCGAACGCTCAGCGCGTCCATGACCACCCTCTCTTCTTCTCGGAGTTGCATGAGCCGCTTTCGGCGGTCCGCTCTGAACCGGTTCCGCGTTTGCTTGGCCTTCGCGACGCCTGTGACGATAGGAAAGAAGTCGCCCAGACGCCGTTGTCTTACTTGACGCTGTCGAGACTGTGCTGTCGCGAAATAGCCCGCGGCCCAGCGCTGGCCCCCTCTAGCGTATCCATGCCTCGCCCCTCTCGAAGCGGGGCCCTCTGATACCGCATGGAAATTGCATCAGAGGTGTTGTGGCACATTGTGCCTTTATTTGCGGCTTGGAAGAGCAGCACGGAACTTCGATGTGTCCGTCAGCTCATCCCAATTCAGGCCTGTGTGGAGCTTGATCACTGCTCCCCAGTTTCCTTATCCAATGCCCATACAACATTGCTCCACCAGAGGATCCACTGCGTACCAGTGCGCTAAGGAACCGAGAGGCGCTCTCCCCATTGGCGTAGCTCCCCACTGCCGCACAACGTGTGGGAACACGTGTAGGGTGGTCCATATCGAGTCCGGCATCGACCGCGGTTGTCCCCGAAGGTATTTATCCGCCAGCCATTTACTGAGGGATGCCCACCCACTATCAGCCGCGGCCATCTTAAAATTGTTCCCGAGGTCAGGCCCATTTGCATTTTCTAGCCACTGTTGGCTCAGCTTGCGGAGGTCAGCCGGGCGATCTTCATCTTGGCTCAGCCTTCCCAGAGCTTCCATCTGCGTTCGGTAAGCTTCGAGCCGGCCCTGCGGAACCGACTTGGCCGCCAACTCCGGGAAAGGTACAAACGCGAACAGGTCTCGAAGCGCCTCGACATTGTCACCGTGGTGCAGCATGAAGTGCTCCATCGACGGGACCTCCTGACCTGGCGCAGGAAGTGAAAATCTCTCATACACCTCGGAGTACCACCTACTAATAGCCGTCGTGTTGTCATGGTGGGCAGTCTGGAGCTTTATCCGCAGCGCTGGGGTCAGTTCGTCAGGACTTTGTGCGTTTAGCAAGGCCTGATAGACGCCTGCGTGGATCTGACCTCTCGGTTGAGAACGCTGCCGTGGAGGCATCTCAGCACCGACGGCCATCCCGGGAATCCTCTTGCCGATTGCGTAGTCGTCCATGCCCGCAGCGGCGAAAATCCTGCGTTCCGCTTCATGCATCAAGACTTCCATCTCGTCCACCTGATACTCGCAGTCATCCAAAATCGGCCAACACATGCGGAGATGGACGACATCCAAGCGCTGCCGCATAGTGAGGCTGCGTTGAAGGTGAGCATTGGTATCTTCGGTATCGTTGAGCAAATCTAGCGGGATCCCTCCGACTTGCACTTCAAACCCGACCTGCGTCCGGCTTTTCTCCCCAATGTTCCTCACCACCACGTCAGCAGGCCTGGTGAGGACGCCGTCACGCCACTCAAATGGATGCGCGACCTCGGCCGCAAAGCTGGGATCGCCTTCCGCTTGCCATTTCAGGAAGAGCTCTCCATGATGAACTCCATAGAAATGACTTTCGTGCGTCCGGAGCAGCAAGATCATGGGGAGGACATGAAGCCTCCGACACATGCGCAGATATGCCGTAGCGTCGTGATCTTCCAGCGCCGTGTAGCTCCCTGTCTCGTGGATCAGAGGTTCAGAGCTGCCCGGTGTCTCCAATTCATATTCCTGGTAAGTGTAGATTTGTACATGTCCGTCACCGTGGACATCGACGTCCATGACCATCAATGGCTGTCGGAGGTACTGAGCATAGGTCCTCAGCACATGAGGGTTGACCCAGTTCGTGCTGGGAACTCGGGTATCGACCGACCGGAGACGTTCATGAAGAAGATAGGTGCACACAATCGCGATCGCCGCTTCCTTAGTCTTGGGGTGCTCGCAGCCCGGGTTCAGGCGGTCGAGTTCCGTAAAAGGGTCCAGGATCCCCAACTTGCAGTCAGCCTGCAAGTTTTCCACCATCAGCGCATAGATCGCCCGCTTGTGAAAGTTGGCGTCAGCAATTACTTCCGGGGTAAGTGGTAAACTGCCATGCTCTTGGTTCGATACCGTCGCGTATAGAGCAAGAATCGCACACTGCCCGTTAGCAGGAACGTTGACCTCCCTGCCTTGAAACCAGGACAGCCAGTAATTGACCTGTGTTGGGTTTGTGCGGGGGGGGGAACGGTTTTCTCGTAGACAACACTGGTGTCCGACGCCTGGCTCGCATCGGACGCTTGGCTTTCCTTTCCCCCAGGCACCCGCTGAGCAAGCTCGTCCGAAGGCAAATCCGATGCGCTGGATACGATAGAGTAAGGAGCCTCCGAGCCTGGTGTAGGCGCAGGAGGTGGACTTTGGGATGGGGCCGATGAACCAAGATAGCTCGATACTGGGGAGGCCGTCTGAGCAGGAGCTGGAGAAACCCTTTGAGCCTCTGAAGAAGACCTTACCGAGGAGATACGTGAGGCAGCCAGCTCAACGTACTCCGTGCGTTCTACTGCATCTGCCACGGCTCGCTGGCGGCGACTGGCGCGCTGTGCACTCCGCTGTTGCTCGGCTGCAGACGTGTCCGGTGGAGTCGTCTTTTCGGTCAAAGCATGCTCCTCGCCTTCCTCCGCGACCATCACCACATCCTGGTCCGTAAGGACCTCCTCGTCCGGGAACGCATAACCAGCGTCGTCTGGTCCCATGTCCTGATCTTCGTCTCCAGTGTCACCATTGGCGACCGAGGCAACATCCGACTCGGACTTGCTGTCATCGTCCATCAGCGCCTGATATTGGCCGTATTCTCGGGCTTGCTGGAAAAGTTTGAAGGACGTTTGGTGTCCTTGTCCTCCCGGTGAAGACGCGGTTTTTTTCTTGGCGGGCTTGGGGACCAAGATGCGCTGCGGGGGTATGGCCGCTTCGCTCGGGTGTCGCTCCCTTCTTGTTATCGACCGAAACGGCTGGTGAGGTCAGCTCCTCCTCCGCTGGTGACTTCTTCTTGGATCCCTTCCGTCGCACAATGATGAAGTCCCCGTCCGTCCTGGTTTCAGTCATCGCTTGGGTCTGCACTGCGGTGGTGCCTGCCCTGCGGGTTTCCCGTTGTGGACTGGGTTTGGTCCCTTTCTCGGGTGCGACAGCGTCTGGCTGGGTATTGCGCTGTAACGTTGCCGCTGTCAGCTCCATCTCCTTCGCCATCGTCGCCCAAAACGTGTTGAAACTGTCTTCATCCGTGTGGCAATAAGGTCGCGCCGCCCCTACCTGGAATGGGGCCACATGTCCCTGGAAGATCCTGTATCCACGATCCCTAGCATCCATGAGATGTTCCGCTTTGACGCGACAGTACCCGGTTGTATGCTTGGGGCTGTAGCAGCGGCCACACGGGAGCCGTTGTTGAACCAGGAAGTGGTGAAGTACTACCTGCGTTGCTCCGATAGTAACTTGCGTCACTCCTTGCAATGCGGCTGGACACTGCTCTTGGGCGAAACGGACTACGAAGTAGCGGTTATCAATCACCGTTGTAGCGTCCGCGCGCGACCGTTCTGCGTCAAGCACTGGGACACCCGCTAGCTGGGAGAATGCACTTACCATCGTGGCAATGCCAAGTTCCGCCGCCGCGTTTAGAATCCTAATCGAATAAAAACGTCGGAGCTGAGCCGAGTTATACACCCCATCTTCCAGCCCGCTGGAGTCCTCCAGGTCGATGACTACCCGTTGTAGACGCAGCGAAACCCCGTTGTAGAACTCGGCCGTCCGGCGCGAGTGGAATACGAACTTCAGCGTATGGTTGCCGTCAAAAAACAGCATTTTGACATCCTTCAGCATGCGATCGATCATCTCTTTGCCATGCCTTACGTTTTTGTTTGAGTTGAATAACTCCTCGAAGAGCGCCAGGTGGGGCATGCCCTTGCGCAGAGGCACATGTGGGGGAATATCCGCTGTCAACGTAGCCTCCACGTGAGTCTCATGAAATTGTTCAACCATGGCTCGCTGGAGGACGGGCATTGTCGCCTTCAGAAACAATGGAGGGTGTCTGAGGTCTAGATCGCCCCGGAAATAGGCCATTAACGCCTGCGTCTCCACGGGCGTCCGCTCCCTCAGCATAGAGTCAGAGTGCACACGCGACGCCTTCAGTGCCGCCGCCTGAAGGCTCTTTAACTCCTCCGATAGCTGAGGCGGTCTTGGGGTCGTCCAGTCTTTCTCTAGCGTAGTGGCGAGCTTCGCGAGCACAGCGGGCGGTAGGTCCGGCTTGAGCTGGCGAATGGTTGGCAGCCCCTCACTGGAACGCTCGGCCGCAATTGCCGAAGACGTAAGCGCGGCTGCGTACGTTCGAGGCGCAGCGCTAGTCTTGGGGAGAGGCACCGGAAGGCTGGCTCCCGAAGACGTACGAGCGCGTCCGATGGTGTCGTCACAGGCGGTCCCGCTGTGCGCCCTGGTTCCGATTCCGGCGACTTCTCAATCGCAGAGGAGTCGGCTCGTGCCTTACCCCGTCCCCTGGGTCCGGGGGGCGGCGCTGACGCGGTCCACCAGGTGGAGGCGCCGGTCGAGTCACACACAGAAGGAGGGTCGAGCCCACCGCTCAGGTGCTAGTGCACACAGCTAACGGGTGGTCGGTGGGTGGTGAAGGCAAATCCTCTTGGGGGAATTGCAGAGTAAAGAAAGACCAAGTGATGGTCCTGAATGATACTCCACAACAGCGAGTTTTGAGCTTTCTTGGAGTGGAACGAGGGATCAACTTCGCCGCGCTGGACCATTTCCGTGAACCGAAGTGCGTCCAGTTGGGCCTCCAAGGCTCTGATCTCCGCTTCTAGCGCTGTTTTCTCCTCCTTCCTCACAGTGTTGGTGCACTTTCGTTTCTTCTTCGCTGGTAATGCGTGCAGTGCAGCGTCAAAGGGATCTTCCTCGATTCGTACCGCATCCGACCCACTCGCTCTCACCGCGTCAACAAGCGCTTGGAATTCATCCAAAGGTTCCCACGAAATCGTCGATTGGTCTTCTGTGTCGTTAGGGAGTGCCCAACCTTCACCTAGCAGCGAGGTGAGGGCGGCGCTTTGGGCTGAAGTGCAAAACGAGGAACTCATCGTGACGCGGAAACCTCACTACGGTACGAGTTAGTCGCTGGTAGACGACGACAGCAAAATGCGATGCGTTCTGGGCCGCACAAACGAGAGTGACTAAGGTTCAGCGTAATCGCCGGATGAGGCGGGCGAGGGGTGCTCGCAGAAGGGCTCAAAGATTTGCCTGGCTGCTGGCTTGAACAAAATTACTTTTTTCATCACCATGTACTGTAGAGCGTTGGTTGGTGTCGTCTCCACCACACACTCGCAACATTGCCATCGTTCGAGTGAAAAAAAAGAAAGAGAAAAAAAAAGTTGGGGTAAACTTGCGCTTCTAGTCAATATTTTCTCAGCACGATGCAACTCAAAACTACTTAGTCTCCTATTTTGCCAGCCCCACGGTCTCGCGTACGCAATTCAGTATCGTCTCCGACACTCGACCCGATAAGTCGCGCATTTCACGGAGTACTTCGATCGGAACGTTCAGCTCGGTGCGGCATATCCTTGTGAACGCCCAGCGTGTGATCACAACCACGGGTTCTCCCTCCTCCTCAGAAGCCGTATGATCACTATACCCATCCATGTCAACCGCCTTGTTCGTCTTCGTATCTGCATGAGACATCACTAAAATCGCGGCAGTAGCGTCACGCCTGACGCGCTCATGAGGGCGGTACGGGAATCTTTCGTCTTCGTCCACAAAGTCTGCCGCTGTTACCGCGTAGCTGTCTTCTCCATCAGTACGCGAGAAATCCGCAAAATGGACCAAATTGTTCTCCACAAGGATGCCACGACTCGTCTGGGTCACTAACCGTAGCTGAGAGAAATCTTCTTCGGTAAGATCGTCGTCTTCACGGATAGTAAGGTTTCCCGATGTCTCCGAAATGATGATCTCCGCGTTGAACGCAGCGTTCTTCAGCGCATCCAGAACCGTACGAATCCCCCCTCTCACACCTCGCAGCGGTACTCTATCAAAGCGTACGTTGCAGAAATCTCCTTCCGGAGTCTCGTACCTCTCTTCATGGAAATACTCGGTCGTGGGGTGCATCCCCCGGCTCCGCTCCATTATAAACCTCCGTGCGTAGTACAACTTGGGCTCTCTCAGCGCCTTCAGTGTCTGGTGTCTCTCGTCCCGATCTGCCGTCAGACGGATGAACATCTCCGTCGGACGCACCTGGTACGAGTGCCGCAGCGCGCAGCCCAGCATCATCCCTTTCGTGTGCGTCAGCATCAAATACTGACCTTGCACCGCGTCTCGCAGCGCCGCATTGTGCGCCATCTTCCTGTTGAGCGTGGCGTCTTCGTCACCGCGCTGCACGAGGGCCTGCAGCTTCAACGCCTCGAGCTTGGCCTGCAGAGCTTGGATCTGCACCTCCAGCGCCCGCTTCTCCTCCTTGCGCACCGTGTGCGTGGCCTTGCGTTTCTTGTACACGCGTTTCTTCTTCACCGGCCCCGGCGCGTCGCTGTCTTCGCTCTGGTCGGGCTTGGTACTGGATGGTGCCCTGATAACCGAGGCTGCATGAGTCTGCAGGTCGCCGGAGCGTGTTCGGGACGAAATCGGTTGACTGCCGTGGATGGTCATGGTGGACTGCACTGCGTTCATAGGGTCGAGGATGCTGGAGTTCCCTCGTGGGGTGAACAGAGGTATATTCATGCTGGTGTTGGGTATCCGATCAGCTAGGTGGGGTCAAGATGGACGAGTGCGTGGTGCCACCTGAGCCCGACAGTGATGAACTGCGAATGACGATTTGTGTATGAGAAGTAATGTAATCGATAATTTTACTGTTTCAGAAAAGTGGGACGATTCAAATTTAGCGGATATCCAAATATACAGGTGTATTGGATACTTACCAGAAAATGACGATATCGTTTCTGGAAAACTATACGTGGTGCAATGTTTAGTAAAGTTACTGAGTGATCTTTTGTGCCTGTAATCACGAAATCGGATTGCGCGGCACGTATGAAAGTGCAACATGCCACGCGGAGAATGCAATGACAGGGACAACATCTTGCTCTAGGTTGCACTCACTGGGAGCCCAAGTGTCTCCCGCACGCAGTTGAGGAAGATGCCTTGGGACCGAATGGAGCTCTCCCGCAGATCCAGCAGCGCCTCGCGAGAGATGTTGAGGTCTGTGTGGCAGATTCTAGCACAAGACCAGCGCGTGATCAGCACTGCGGGATCACCCTCGCTCTCATACGACGTCAATAGCATAGCAGCAGTAAGATCCCGACGAACTCGCTCGAGCGGTCTGTAGGGATACAGAGCGTCTTCGTCGACAAAGTCCGTCGTCGTGACGGCGTGCTCCTTCTCCTCTCCGCGCGAATACTCGGTGAAATGTACAAGGTTGTTCTCCAGCAGCATTCCTCCGTTCGTCCGAGACACCAGTCGCATCTGGGAGACACTGTCGTCGTCGTTGAGGTCGTCGTCCTCACGCACGGTGATGTTGCCCGACGTCTCCGATATGATGATCTCGGCATTGAACGCCGCCTGCAACACGGCATCAAACACTGCGCGGACGCCTCCTCTCACGCCCCGCAGCGGCGTGATCTCGAAGCGAGCGACGCAAAAGTCCCCGTCCGCCGTCTCGTACCTCTCTTCTTGGAAGTATGGTGTGTTCGGGTTCACCTCACTGCTCCGAGCGTTCAAGAAGCGCTTGGCCTCACGCAGTTTCGCTCCACGCAGCGCATGCAGCACTGCTCTCCGTTCCGCTCTGTCGGCGCTCAGACAGATCTTGGTCTCCATCGGCCGCACGCCGCTCAGGTGGTGCTGCGTGTGGCCCGACAGCAGCGCGCGCACTTGCGCCATGACGAGATGCGACTCCTGGATCGACTCCCTCAGCACCGCGTTCTCCACGGCTCTGTCATGGTAGGACTTGGCCGCTTTGCCCTGCTGCACGAGCGCCTGGAACTTGATCTCCTCGAGTCGCGCCTGAAGCTCCGCGATCTCCTGCTCCAGCGCCGCCTTCTGCTCCTTCCGGATCGTGTGCGTCGCCTTGCGCTTCTTAAAGACGCGCTTCTTCTTCTGCTTCTGAGGCTCGTCCTGTTTGTGAGGTGGCGGTGTCGAGGTCGAAGCCGAAGACGCGGGCGAATGGGTCGCTGATGGTGCCTCCTCTGCAAGTGCACCATTGCCCGCTGTGAGCCCCATCAACGTGGCTGCAGCGCCGTGGTGGTGAGGGTCCTGCAGCGGTTGTGGCCAACCGTTGAAGCCGCTCCAGACCTGCAGCTGGCGGTTGTCCACGACCATGAGCGCGTCCTGTGGCTGCTGCTGGAGTTGATGCTGCTGGTGTTTGGCAAGCGGTTGCTGCACGATGAAGGAGCTTGTGAGCGGATCCATTCGCGCGCTCGTATTATATATAGGCAGAGTATTCTGGTGGCGGAGCGCAGCGCAGTGAGTCGCTTAAACTCGCATCAGCGAGGTAGAGCCAAGTGGTGGGTAAAAGGCGAATGATGACGACGGTGATGTGTGTTGGACGCGGATGGTAGCTTGGGGGATTGCAGAGGAACAAAATAGGTGGGTTTTACTAATTAGCACCCCTTTATGAAGTATAAAATTGTGATTGAGGAGGATGGCCGCTCTCAGAGTAAAACGCGATTACGCGGACAAGAGTTGCTGATGAAGAAGAGATGCGGCGATCATGTGGAGCTGATAAAGGCTGGCTAGCCAGTGGTGAGGGCCTGGGGCGTGGCGGTGGTGGCACCACTGGTGTCCACCCGCATAGATGTACTTGTAGTCGATTCTCGAATGCCGTACAGCGGTGCCGGTCGAACGGACTCGACAGGAGATGGCGGGCGACAAGCTCGAGGCGGGCGGGACCCGGAATCGCAAGCTGAATGGGACACGCTGCGCACCAGCGGCTGGGCCTTCAATGGGCTTGCGTTCTACTGGCGAGACTGCTCACCAACTGTTTTGTCACTGTGAAGCATCGGGGATGCAGCTTCGACCGTGTCGACCCGTATCGGGTCCCGATACCACCGCACAATAGTCGAGTGGCCCATGATGCTCAAGCTTGGTGGTGATCAATGAAGTCCTATGCGGACATATACCGGTATCGTGATGACCACGAAAGTCGGACGTTGCTCGACAAAAATGCTTGGTTTACTGGTTCATGTAGACGCGCCGGTACTGTAAGTTCAAGGTAATGGTCACTTCTTGCCTAATACACGAGAACTAGCGGTTTGAATTTCATTTCGGTGAGGATACCTCCAATGCGCACAGGCCTACAGGTAGACATAGGTCTACAGTCTCGGGCTCACGATGCAGAAGGGCTATCGTCGAGAGCCCCTCGAGCTTCCTGCAGCCTTGATTGATGCTGGCAAGCGCCGCCCCTTCCATGCACGACTTTCGGTCTCAAGTCCAAGTTCGTCGCAGCGTTCAGCGCGTCACACGGCTAAGTGCGCTCCTCGCTTCGCTTCACTTCCTCACTTCGGCGGCAGTAAGCAAGATGCGTTCACCCTACGGCATGACACGCGACGCCCGCGGCTTCCCATCGCGCGAAACCAGCTACAGCTTGACGGCTTTGCCTCGTCGACGGCCTCTGCCGGGCAGCAACTTCGACGTCACGGCGATGAACAATCCCACCGCAGTAGTGTGGGGACCGCCCGAGACCAGAATAATGACTCCACAGGCAACAGCAGCGTATCCGCAAGCGATGCAAGTCACGGCGGACGCCAGATAGCTCCATAGCGCCACGAGCACCAGCGGCGACGAAAGCAGCAGTGACGACGCGAAACCAACGGCGAAGAGACCACGGGCGCAACGCAACGGCAAGCGCACAGCGGAGCCCAAAGACGCTGCCAAGCCGCAGCGCAAGGAGCGCAAACCTACTCATATGCTGCGCAAGGAGCAGAAGATGGAGCTGTTGGCACAAATCGAGCAGTTACAGGGCCAACTGGAGAGTTTCAAGTCGCAGGCGATCGTGTCGAATGCGCTGCACGTCAAGAAGCACACGCAGGCGCCCGTGATGAACGTGATTCTACGCGACGCCGTGCAATCCCGACAGTCGACGCTGGCCGACGTACAGGGATTGATGTCAGGCTACGTGCAGCAGCAACACGACATCAGCCCCATTAATACGTTTATAAAGCTCGGGCTGGACCGCAAAAAGCGGCATCGCGAGCTGGTGGCCATGAAACACGACAAACGGCAGCTGACGCACGAGTTCCTACTACGCCGAAGTCGCGGGCTCGAGCCGGGACGACAATACTGTGAAGAAGAGCGGTTCGAGACGTCCAGAGGCGCCTACTGCGCGCTGAGGTTCGCTGTATCGCATTTCCGAGGTGCCGTCAGTGTTCGAGCTGTGTTCGACGCTGCACTCGTTCAGATTGCGAATGTTGAGATGATCATGTCCTCAATTCCTCCTACCTCAAACATGGTTGAGAGACTCTTCAGTATTGCGCGCGCTGTGCTGCGCCATGAGCGCCACCGCCTCTCCCTCGGCAGACGCGTGAGCAGCAGCGCCGCTGTTACGTCCTTGCGCATCGGCTCCTGCGAATTGTACGGGTACAGCTCGTCCTCATCCACGAAGTCCGCCATGATGATGCAGAACTCGCTGGTCGCAGCGCCGTGCGGGCCGCCGGAGCTCGTCGCCTCGTGGAACTCGTTGAGCTGCAGCGAGTTGGTCTCCAGCGGCGGCGCCTCGGGTGCTGACCCCGTCGAGGTAACCAGTCTCAGCTGCGTGACATTGTCGTCCCCGTTGTCGTCGTCCTCTCGGATCGTTATATTCTCCAAAACGTCATTAAGCAGCTCGTACGTGGCCGGCGCAGCAGCTACCTTGCGTCGCTTGAGCGCACGCACAGCGAACCCTTACTTGTCCGCCGGCGTGCAGTCCACGCCTTCCACATGAGCCTGCGTGCGCTTGAACGGCTCTAGCGCAGCGACTTCGTCGTCCGTCAGCAGGGCCGCCTGGTCGTCCAGCACCTTGACGACCGCCTGCATGAAGACGGCGGAGTGGACTATATCCGTGTCGGTAGCTATGCATAAATAAAAACATATAAAACGCAGTAGTTAAGTAGAAATACCATCAGACGCAGAGTGAGCGATGATCCTTACCGAGATACTTCGCGAACGAGGGGTGGCTCTTGAGGAGCTCGTCGAAGGGACACGAGCGCCCAGCAGCGTAAGGCCGTCGCCCTGCAGGTGCTTGGACACGGACTCGACATCCCGGAGGCTTGCCAGCAAAGTCTCCAGCTTGCGGTGGACTGAGCGTGACGGAAGGAAGTCCGCGAGCTCCTCGTCGTCCGCCGAAATGAACGGACGGAGCCGAAAATAGCGCTGAGCATTGAAAAGGTCGACGACCAGCGCGTGTCTTGTCTGAGGACAGCAGCCAATGGGGTCTTGGCACTAATTTCGAACAAAACCCAAAAACAAAGACCAATTTAGTACCAATACAAAAACAAAATAAAACAGCAAAGAGAGTACTTACCGCAACTTGGCTGCTTGCTTTAAAGTCCGCAACTTACGCATAAGCTGCTGGACCTCTTCGAGGATGCTGTCGTGGGGCTCCAAGTAGTCTCGCACCGCCAAGTTCAGGCGGTGGCTGGCACAGCCGATTAGCGGCACACCGAGTAGGTTCGCCAGCCGCTTGTTTACTCCGCAGTTGTCACCAACCAGGAATAGACATCCGGAGACAGACTTACCAAAAAAGGGTAGGAACCTTTTAATCGCCGTCAGATGGCCGTCAGCGCTTAGCTGGTCGTCAGGTTCATCCATGACGGGCGCTAACGACAGCAGCGGGTACTGGGGGCCTGTCGCCGTATCAAAGCAGCCATACACTGCCATGTAGTGCTCCGTGCCGTGGGTCCACCCATCAAGGACCAGACCAAAACGCTCGGGCATGGCGTCGCCGATCATCGTCTCCACGGCTTTGGTCACGGCCTCCATGATGGCGGTCAGCGTCTCCACGGAGATGGGATTTAGCTTCGTGTATCTACATACATACGGCATTAGCACACATGTATATCACCAAAATAGATATGAAAATACGTACTGTCGCGTTTCCTTGGACTCGCAAAAAGACAGCGGTAGATTGCCCGTGACGACCCAGCGCAGCCACGCGTAGCGGTTCGAGGCCTTCTGGGTGACCCACGGCAGTAGGGTTCCCGTCGCAGCGACACTTGCGTCGCGCATGTCGCTCTCGTAGTTGGGGTGCGCCGCCCGCACGTGCGACACCAAGTTGCTGTAGCCTGACTTGGGCGCGTGCTTGCGGCGCTTAGCGCAGGTCTTGCAGGCATAGTAGCCCGTCGTCTCTCCCTCCTCGTCCAGGCAGGGCTTGAAGTAGAAGGCAGCAATCTGTCTGGGCGAGAAGGTAGGCCTCGGAGCGGGGCCAGCGAGGAGATTGTCGGTCATGGTGCTAACGTCGAGTCGTGATGCGCGTGCTGGGTGGTGCTTGTTTGAAAGTGAGGGCTAACGGCAAAGTTACGCTGGTAGAGCGCGATGTTTGACCACAACTAATGGTTGGAGCAGGATGAGCAGAAGTAAAATACCGAATTTTAGAACTCGGCTACATAAATTTCGGATAAAACAAACGGCGATGCCCTAAATAAAGTATTGTATCCGAAAATACTGTTATATTTTCGGGTAATATTATTTTTCGGGATGCCTGAGCAGCACCATGGGAGAGTTGGCGAAGACAACGAACTGGTGGTCAAGGTCACGCTCTGGTCGCTCATCAAGCTGCACCACTCGAGGCTGCAAGTGTCCTACGACTGCCTGGAGGAGACTCGGCACGAAATCGGCCGCTGGGGCAAGGAGCTCGTGCGCGGGATGCAGCGCACGCTCTCGCTGAGACGGACGCAGGGGGTACAGAAATCTGCCTCAATACCGAACGGGTATACAATACATAACCTCATATAAATAATACCTCAAGGTCCAACAACAGGACGAACGGAGATGGGCAAAGGTACTGATGTAAAAATCCAGGATACCTTTGTTTGGCTAAAAGTACTAAGCTGTGCAGTTTGAAAATTCGCGCCCTATTGATTGTCTGTGCGATCTTCTCTGTATTTACGATTCCACTTTCACATTTGTGGACTACCCGCTAAGCCCTCTAGGAGTAGTACAAAGTAGAGCTACTAACCGCACTGATGTGGTGTGAACACGCTTGGTCGAAGGTCAGCGCTGAAACAACTCAGCACTGTTTTACTCGGGTTTGATTAACTAAGCAAGCGTCAAATCCCGTCTAAGATAAACTAATTCAGTACAGCCGTTTCTCTGGTAACGCTGAGATCACTTTATAAACCTGGAGCCCTTATATATATCAGGCGTTCGGTATTCAGGCAGAGTTCTGTATTTGTACTGGTATCACAGCCCCAAGATTCTGGATGCAACCTCCGCAGATTGCAGTGCTATTGACGGGAATGCATCAGCGTCCCGTCAACACGAGTTTGGCTCAATCATCTACCGGTACGAGAGTCTCATGGCATGACGAAGAGACCTCAAGTGTGCCAGCATTGCGGCGAGCGTCCATGAGACTCGAGTTAAAAGTTCTCCGAGGTCGTCAGCCACGGTATGTACCGGTAGACGAACGCCATGGACATGCGCGCGGTAAAAATAATAGAGCCGGTGGGCCGATTATGGGCACACGTTTCGTAACCCATTTGTCAATTCCGCAACTAGATAATTAGTAGTCTGTCCATTATAACAAACCTCTTCTCAGTAGTATAGGTCACCTAATGCGGAATTATCCCCAATCTCATCGCTGCTCAAGAAGCAGCCACCGGTCGTGCCCCAGCATGGTTCTCTACGAGCGCCGCGCCTTCGGTGGCGGCAGCTCGCAGCGTCGCCCGCCGCCCTTCGCGCCGGCGCCAGGTCCGTCTTTCCTGCGCCCCGCCTTCCCCCAGGACGACGTGCTGCGTCCTGCGCCGCTTCATCAGCCGCCGCCTCCCAGAGCGAATCAGGACAGGGCGGCCGCCGCGGACAACCTGCTGTCGCTCATCCAGTCCGCGCGGCCCCGCGGCAGCTATGAAGGAGGTCCGAGAGGCCGGGAGGAGTCCGGCAGCACGTCCGAGGACCAGACGCCGCCCCTGGGACGCGGGAGGAAGCGGCAGGAGCTGCAGGAGCTGCAGGAGCTCAACTCCAGTCCTATCATCAAGAAGAAGAGGCCCGGCAGGCCCGCCAAGCCCGTGAGGGAGGAGGACATGCAGGACGGGGACCAGCCCAAGAGGAAGAGGAGGGACAAGAAGCCCACGTATATTGTGCGCAAGGAGAAGAAGGCAATGCTGGAGGCCGAGCTCGTGCAACTCAAGCAGCAGGTGCTCCAGCTGCGCAGAGCCAGCGGCATCCCCGACGCGTTCTTCATGGAGAAGGAGCGGCTGATCGCCAAGGCCCAAGACAACGACAGACTCCGGGCCGAGTCCAGGAAGCAGGACATGCTGCTGAGGAACGCCCACGCCATCTTGTCGGCCGAGTACCTGATGAAGCGGTCCGAGAGCCCCATCGAGACGTTCATCCACCTCACAGGGGACCTGAAGCAGCGCAGAGCGGCGCTCGTGGACATCCGCGAGATGAAGCTCAAGCAGGCGGACGACTTTATCACCGAGAGGTCCAAGTTCCTCCCGCAGATCTCGCACTGGTGCCAGGAGAACAAGTTTGAGTCGGAGGAAGGACACTTTTACGCCGAGAAAATGGACAACACGCCGTTCCATGGCGCGAGATCCGTGCGCCAGGTGTTCGAGGCGCTGCAGTTTTTCTTTAGGAATATGGAGATCAGCATCTCCGAGATGCTCGGGGATATCACAGTGAGGGAGGACGACGACAGCACGGCAAGCAACTCGTTCTCGAACCATCGGCTGGTGAGCACGATGGCCCACGGCGTCAAAGTGGAGAAGAACATCGTCAAGTTTTTCCAGCTGGTCGAGCCTGATGTGGATGATGACAACGAGGGGAGCGCGTCCTACGCGCTCGTGTCGACCGACTCGGTGGATCTGGACGACATGTACCCTTACGTCCCGGATGAACGCATTCGCATGGATATCAATGCGGCGATGAAGTTCACGGAGCATTTCTGCAAGAAGCCGCCGAACCGGAAGAGAAAGACACGCACCAGACACCCTCTGTACGGTAACGGAGGCTTCCCATACCAGCAAGACCCTGAGGAGGAGGAGGAAGCGGAGGACGACGAGTTCGAGCGAGTGGTGGTGCTCACGCGCTTCTTCCGCGTGAAGCTTCACCACACAGAGATGGACATTCCGCCTCACGTTCTACAGGAAATCCGCCAGGGGCTCGCCTGCTTCTCGGATACCATGGTCCGCAGCATGCACCGTGTCATTTTCGAGTCCCTGTAAAAGGCATGTTTCCTTCCCGAGCATATGAAAACTATCGTGTAGAAATATTTTAGACGTTTGGGAGGATAACCACGCGAACGTGCATGCAGTTTTGAAGTTGAAGCCTTCTCTCGCTCACGGAGCGCCGTATAGCGACTGATTCATGCTGTGGACCATGCGATCCGTGAAGGGCGACGCGGCGTTGAGTTTCTTGCAGGACGTGCGGTAGGAATTGAAGCTCCGAGTGATGCAGCTGCACTTGGAACCATCGCGTCAGCACCACGACGAGCTCGTCCTCCGCAGTCCCATCTCGTTCTTGTGACAGCTTCTTGCGAGTAAAGGACGACAGCTTCATCGCCGCCGAAACATCCTTTCGAAGGCGTTCAGCTGGAAGAAATGGTTGAATATGGCTGGTTATCCGACTGTACTACACGTTTGTATGTACTTACAGCCTATCACATGTAGTTTGAGAATAATTGTCCAATCGTTGTAGATGTACCAGCCACAAGAGCCAATAGAAATTGATAGGGGTAGGGGAGTCCTGTAAGCCAGCAGTTCCGACGTATCGGGTCGGAGCACTCTGAAAAATATGTGTATCGCCATTCAAACTATAAGTCAACAACGTATCACTTGCATATTTTGCTTCTTTCCGACAAGAGGCATGGGGTTAGAGGAACTAGAGCCTGGTAACACCAAACGAGCAAAGGCAACTGCCGTACCCACGTTTCAGAAGTTTCTGAAGTCTGAGGATGTAAGTGATGAATATTGACGATAGTGGTAAATGTTTCGTATCCGTAATGGATAAGTTTGGTATGTATCTTGCATTTACCGAGGGCAAAAAAGGCAAACCGTTGGCTCGAAACACCTCGATGCAATACTACCTGCAAGCTAAACTTTGGCTACTCGAACAGTTCCCACAGCATCGTGCTGCACTTGAGGCACGGTTGCTTAAAATGGGGAAAACGCTTGACAACTTTTGCATGAAGAGAGATGGTGGTGGCTTTATAACAAAGGCTCCACCGTGCTCAAAGCGCGATCTGAAAAGAATGCTTGTGTATTTGTATGTTAATGCAAGTTGCTCAAGTGACTACCAAGACGCTGCCTTACTCTGCCTGTTGTGGTACCTGTTTGGCCGCGCTTCCGACCTCGCGCTTCTACGCAAGCAGAACGTGTCGATAGACGCTGGTGAGATGCTCTTCGTTCGCTTTATACGCATGAAGACTTCCGAAGAGCAGGGCCTCTCGCTGTTCCCGGACCCCGATTTCGCCACCTGCCCGCTGCTGGCCATGGCCCTGGCAATCATCACGCAGACAGCACTGCCACCCGATGTCATCGACAACTTCCCCGAGCAGCCAAGTCAGGTTGCCGTAGAACTGTCGCCAGACGTGCCGCTTTTGGAGATGCTGGACCACCCGATAACGACACTTGGACTTGCCGCGCCGACGTCCGCGGGCTTGGACACGACCCCGACCATCTACACCCACGTCAACCGCGTCCTCGACCGCATTTCCAAACCTGCCGGCGTTGTCGCGGCCCTGACATCGCACTCGTTTCGGCGGGGCGGGGCTCAGCACGCAAACGCCTCCGGAAGCTAGACGGCTCGCTGGATCTTCGACTGCGGCGCCTCGAACATGACGACAACCAACAAGGGATTTAACTACATCTTCAATACGAGTGAGCAAGACCACAAGATCAGCAAGATACTCAGCGGTCGGGATGCGGAGGCGAAGGTATCAATCCAGCAGCTCAAGGCGTTCGACTCTCAGACACGGACGAAGATCGACGCGGCTCAGCGACTTCTGTTCGCGGCCTGTCAAGACCTGGAGACGGCAAGGTACAATGTCAATCAGCCCGTCCTGGATGTACTTACCGCTTGTGTGCTTCGACACTACCCGGTACTGAAGGAGCTCAATCCAGAAGCTGCTGCGATCAAGCGTATCGAAGCTTGCGTTGTCCACAGCGGCAGCTTCATCGCCGGCCTCCTCGCCTGGTTGACTCACTTAGCGTCCGCGCCGCAAACTGCAACAAGAAAGCCAGCACCACAGAGCAACCACCAACCCAGCCCAGCAAACCGATAGAAGATACCGAAGCCCAGAAGATCATTCGACACCAAGCCACTGTCATTAACCACTTTATCGAGCACTCGCAACGCCAAGACGCACGCATGGACGCGCTGGAGGCCAAGCTACACGGTGATCCTGCACAAGCTACAGCCAAGCTAAATAAGCCCGACAGCACAAACACAGAGGTGAGCAAGCCAAAGAAGAAGCAGCGCCGGTCGTCAGCCACTCACCTTCACGCAACGTGGTTCGCGTGGTACGCGCAGGAGCCGCGGATGTGGCAGGCGGCAGTCTCCAAGCAGCAGAAGTCCGATGCGAAGCTGCTGGTAGCCTTCATGAAGCTCTTCTTGGAGGACGGCTTCGTGCTGGACTCGACCGCGTCCTGGACTTGGGCAAGCGCGCGGAAGAAGCCATCTTGCGTTTTCTTGCGGAGCGTGACATCACATCACGTGGCTCCGGCGCTGTCCTCCAGCGCTTACGCGCGCTTCATCGCTCAGGCGATCTCAATGCGAAGATCGAGCACCACCAGCGTCTGCTCTAGACTCCCGCAATTCGCGATCCTGCCCCTGGCTACACGCAAGACGTACTAGAAGTAGTGAGTCAGTAAGTAGCAAAAAGCAGACAATCTTACATGTACACCCGTAATTTACGAAGCTTCTGTACGACGACGAAGACCTGCAAGCGTAGATAACTGTTATGCGCGTGCAAACAATTAAATAATACAGCCGAATATAAGCGCAAACATAATTACGATTATTGAGTTATTGTTGCCTCTACCACACATCAGGAACCCAGTGCCCCGGGCCAGCAATAGGATACTAAACGTGGGAATCGAACCCACAACCACCCTTTCGGGAGCTCCTCCATTGAGCTACTTTAGTGTAATTACTTTTTTACGACGTTTTACAGGGCACATGCAATAATTTGTGTCACAGTACCTGTCCGCCGTCGGCATCCCTCTCATGTCGTCGACCCCGCTGTTGGCCTCCACCTCCACCACCTCCTCGTCCTCCTCAGCCTGCTGCTGCTGCTGCTGGCCTCGACGGCCGCCACCCCGCCCGAGGACCAGCCGCAGTACGACCCGCCGTCCCGCACGGCACCGACATCCCGCACGTCTTGCTGGTGCTGGCCGCCACCTCCACCACCTCCTCGCCCTCCTCAGCCCGCTGCTGCTGGCCTCGACGGCCGCCACCCCGCGAGGACCAGCCGCAGTACGACCCGCCGTCCCGCACGGCGCCTACATCCCGCACGTCTTGCTGCTGCTGCAGCTGCTGCTGTCGGCCGCAGTCCCCAAGCCGTTGTCCACTAAACAGCCGCTGTATGACAGAGGATTGCAAAAGATTTTATGTGCACCACACTTCACGGAGCATTTAATAGCATTTAGTTTTAAATATTGTCCGAATGTCCGAGCCGTCCGAACCTGCACGGTATGGTGCTTGCTATGTAAGACTGGGTTTGCGGTAATCTATCTGCGATTAATTACGGAAACTGCAAAAGTTACCGAGCGCACTCCAGAATATCACAGCAGACATCTAGAATCAAATGGCTGTTGGTGCACACTAAGCGTGAAAGAAGATGGAACCAGGCGACCTTAACAGCGATGCTCTGCCGATCTCACCGCTACCGCCCACGACCGACGCAGGCACGCGTCTATCGCGAGCTCACAGGGCGAAGGTTTGCAAGGGTCTGTTGATGTCTAGGCTCAAGGCAATTGAGGCTATGGAAGACAGACTGGACAAGATCGCCAAGTACTCGTTCAAGCTTTTAAACGAGCGCGACGAGCTGGCTACAATGCTCGCCAACGTGAAGGAGGAAGCTGTCCGTCTCGCAACGGTCTGTGCGTGAAACCGGCTACGTGGTGTCGTACGGCGTAATGCTGCAACAGTGTTTCGAGGCTCTACTCGAGCAAGACTAGACCAATATTTCGCGCGTGTTGTGAGCACAAAGAAAACATCAAGCCGATAACAAATACAACTGCTTTGAGGTCACAATTGAGCTATATTCAAGTCTTTACGGTTGCCATCAACTCGAGGTCGGTTGCATCTACGGTCTTGGCTACTTGGTTCGCTATTGTACTCACTTCAGGTTGCATAAGTATCATCCACATAATACGTAGTCGCATGACGGCAACGTCATCGGCTGAAACTGTGGCCTTGGTAAATCGGAAGTTATCCTTCAGCATGCAATACACCTGGGCTATCACCATAACGCCGCACGACGTTCCATCGGGCTGTCTAGGCGCATCCAGCCACACACCATTCTCCACAACAGGATAATCCACTCCAATCATTGTTTTCTCGTGCCAGCCCAGCAGAAATGGCGCTACCGTCTCTTCGTAGGTATCTTCGATAGTCGCTCGATATTGCGGATCACACAGCGGCTCGTAGAAGTAGGGTGTGATTAACGGTGGTTCAGCCTGGTGCGTGATACTGACAATGATGACACCCCAGTGTATGTTGCTCAGATAAACTGGCAAAACAACATAATGCATGCTCGAAATGCGGGTCTGGGGCGGGTCAGGACAGCAAAACGTAGCTGCATACGTATCCAACGCGTAGCAATCTCCGAGCGCGTCACAGATATATCTGACAGCGAAATCAATGATCGTATCAGACAGCATCTCCTTGCGAGTAAGCATCCCAACCAATATGTCCAGCTTTACAGTGCCTGCGCCGCTTGCCAATCAGAATGTGGAGCTCAGAGAAGCTCCTTCAAGCTGCTCCAGCACTTCGTTTGCCAGGGCCACGTGCTTGGCCCCTGTGGTGTCATCTGTGAGCTCGTCCGAGTCCGTTTTCACGTCGAAAAGCTCAGGATTGTCCGTCATTGCGTCCCATTTAGTCGACAGTAGCCAATGCACATCCTCCTTCCACGCATCAAGTTTGCGGACAACGTTGGAAAACTCGCTCATCCTGTACACTGCGGCGCTGAGCAGTACCAAACATCAACACAAAGCATAACAACATAACAAGCAACATTGTGAGCACCGCATAGTACAACATAATGAGAAACTTGGTGACTACAAACCTGGTGAACTGCGGGGTTCCTCCGGGGAAGTAGACGATGATCTCCTCGGTAGTGCCCTTCGGATGATTGTCGTCCGCGGTTTGGTTGAAGTACTTAGACTTTGATCGCTTCTTCTTCTCCGCTTTGACCGCGGCTTCCAACTTGACGACGAGATTCTTTGGAATCACATAGTTGTAGTCGTAGTTGTCAGTGTAGACGTGATCGCGCTTGCTGTGAGCGACGCGCGAGTTCATGAAGTCGTCGTCCATGATGGTTGGGTAGTTTGCCAGGATTCCGCTGACATGGTTGCGGTCAATAGTGTTGTTTGCCCACTCTAAAACACGCGACAGCGACGGCACATTCTTGTCTGGGAGGACAATTGCAGCCAGCTTTTGAGGTTTCGCCCCCTTGACCAGCTTGGTTTGCTTCAGTTTGGTTCGGGTAGTGTAGCGCACCTTAGGTTTCTTGGGAATACGTAGCACCTCCAGGATCCCTCCCTTACTTGCAACTTTTGCTGCCGTTTTAACACGTACGGCAGCTTTGGTAGGATAGCACTTTTTCTTCGAGGATAACACCGCTTTGGTTGGGTACAGGTTCGGCGTAGAGGGCGACGTTGCTTTGGGTAGAAGCGGAGGGGTAGCCTTGGACATTGACGCCGACTTAGTTAGCATTGCCCCACTAGTCTTGCTCGATGTTGCCGCCAATGTTGCTTCATTGTTTTCTGCTGTAGCCTCTCGTTTAGAGGCTGAAGCCGTGCTGTCGGACCCGCTTTATCTAGCTCCAACTCCTGGACGAAGTTCATGCTGTCAATTAAATCAGCCGGCGTGATGTCGGATGCGGTGTCAGACGTGTCGGGATCGTCGGATTCCTCGCTTTCGTCAGGACTGGTAGTAGAATCTGCCTCAACGGTCTCCAACCCGCTTCGAACAATGTCCTTCCAGGACTTCAAGGCTGCGACGAAAGCTGGGGTTGCCGATCCTGCTAGGTGCTCCATCACAGGCTCGAACACAGCTTTAGCATAGCAATATTTCTCTTCTGATGAGAGAACCACAACGTCGGCACGCTCTCGTCGACGCATCTTGACATAAATAACACCACGTTGCATTCGACGGCGGCGCCCGATCTTCTCTGCGGCTTCTACATCATGTTCATGTTGGGGTGGTGGCTGTGTTGCACTTTGTGTTGCGTCTGTTGCACCTTGTGTTGCTTCGGACCCATCCAGGAAGACGTCGTATTGGGTCAGACCGTCACGCGCCCAGGAATCTCCAGCTTCTTTCATTGACGCTTGAACTGCTTGTAGCGCTCCGACACCATCTCGAAGCTCTTTCTCCAGCTCGGACATTGCGACCATATCCCAGCGCTGCGGGACAGTCGACTCAGGTAGATACTCGAACCGATGAACACGATCCGCGATGAACATCTAATGCTGGTATGGCAGGTGATGACTACAATAGAATAGGCATGTGCACGTCCACTCATAGTCGTTGCATACGTAGGCATTCCTCCGAGTACTGAGTTCCCACTCGCCCACAGCGTCCAGCTTCGTGCACTTAGTGTCCGCCAGGTACACCATGAAGCGGTCCCATTGAGAGCGCACTTTAGACAACGGGTAGTCGCTAAGACGCGCTGAAACGCGTGTCAACAAGTCAGGAATTGCACCTGGGTGTCGCGATGTTGACACGTGCTTCCTCATCGTCGCGAGCACTTGGCGAACAATAGTCCCCTGGTGCGCTAACAGACCGCTAATAGTCGCATCCAGACGAGGTCGTTTGCCGAGAAGCAGCTTCACTTGGTTCCAATTTGATTCAATCCTGTTGGTTGTAGTGTTGCCAGCAGAGAAGAACTTTCCCCGGGTATAGTTAGCCCACATCGAGTCGCACTCTTTCCAGTTTGCCGTGAAATATTCCAGCAAGGCTGGACATTCCTTCTCACAGACCTCTGTAAACGATTCCAGCTCTAAATTGAAACTTCTTTCTGTGTTGCTGATGGTAAACGACATACAGAGCAACCTAACGAGCAACACAGTCAACAACACAATAACATAGAACAACATTGAGTAAAACATGGCAAGTAACATTGAATATTCAATCCCCTCGTACCAGTAGATGAGCTTTCCGAATGCATGCCCCATCCGCTCGCGTTGAGACATCGTCAGGTTGTACTTCGGCCGTCTGCAAACCTTCCTCCAGTACGTAAGGGCGTGAAATTAACACAAAAGAACCTTGGCGTCAGGAAACACTCTCTCCAGTACTCGCCACTCCACGAAATCCTTATCAATCGAGAACGTCTCAATTGAGGTCCGTGACGGATTGTGACGCTTGAAAAACTCCAAAATGCGTTCCATGGTCCCGTCCTTCTGGTCGAGCGCGAGAAAGTCAGCCACAGAAATGCCTCTTCCAGTTGCTGACGTCACTACAAGACTTCCTGTATGTTCAGCAAATGATCGACAAACAATAACATCTCATTAGTATGCGAGTTAGTTTATACATAGAAAATAATAGGAGATAATACAAACCAAGATGGTAGCCTAAGTTGTAGTCCCGTGCGTCCAATCCATGACTAAACTGTCGCCCCATTGCTTGAAGCACGCCTTCTGCACTGCAGTTTGCATCGCAATGACGCACGTGATGTCCATCTGATCCTGCACCAGCAGAACGTCATGATCATCGACACGAACAAACGTATCAAGCAGCAATCGGGTCCGTTCGAGAGTCGTAGACCCTAGTAATTGTTGCAGTATGTTTCTCGTTTGCTGGAGGGTGATGATCATACCTGTAGATATTAATCAATCGAAATACAAGGACGTTAATACCCATTCAAATTAAACAGCTAGAAAAAACAACACATCAACAACTCCAGAAGTAGAGCGTTCACCAGGAACACCCACCACGCTTGTCCTAGAGGTACCGGTTGATCGCCGGCGTACTGGTTTGCACCTCGGCCATGAGACCGAGATCCTTGCGAACGGCTGCTGGTAGTGGCAGGGAATTGCCGCGCTTGTAGGACTTGTAGATGGTCTTGGTGGTCCTGTGGTTGCGCATGTAGATCTACAAGGTGCATAGTTGTACAAGTTAGCATCTAAGCCCTCGAAAAAATATAGATACGAACAATACCTCCGTCTCTGGGTCGATGCGCACCTTCCTCAACATACTTGACAGAGCGCACAGTGAAGCTTGCCTCGCAGCCTGTGTACCGCTGGCCACTCTCCCGTAGGCCTTCACCTCGCGAAGATTGTTTAGCGCCTTGGGTGCACCACATCTTCTTGAACTAGTGGGTGAAGTGATCGGGGAGCTTTTGGACCCCGGGTAGACTTAACAACACAGTTAACTACATAAGAAACAACATTAATATAAATAGAAGGACCATACTGTAACAGCAACATAACCCGTACCCGTCGTGGCTCGTTTTCGATTGCGAGCTCCGAACGCGGTAGAGCACCAAGTTCGCATCTTGATAGGCATTGAGCGCTGCCTCCAACTCGCCCCAATTGGCGAAAGACTTCTTGGCAAGAGGTGGCTTCGAATTGTCGACTGCGTTGTGCGCCTTGACTATCTTCTCCCGCTCCTCCCACGTTTTAGTGCGGCGGCGCTCATGATGACGTGGTGGCGGCTGGTCACTTGCCGACGTGACAACAGCCTGCGTCTTCTCCTTCCTCCCACCTTTCCCACGTTTGGGAGGTACAACAAAAACGCTCAACATTGCAAACAACACATAGCACAACATACCCGTCACTTGCCGCTTGCTGCCAGCGCTTTTGTCGTTGTCCTCCACCTCCGAGTCCTCGCCCACCACGTCGTTCACCGTCTCTTCATCGTCCTCACTACTGAACAAGTCATCATCGTCGATGACGGCAGCAGCCATGCCACCGTCCGACTTGGCCTTCACGTGCGTGGCGGTGGTGTCGTCATCGCCATCATCACCGAACAAGTCATCATCGTCCACTTGTTTCTCGTTCGGACCGACCGCATGTTCGACGGCGGACATGGCGCTGTTGCCCACCATCTCTTCGCCTTTCGCCTCCTCGTCGTCCTCCACGCCCCCCATGGCCTTCGCCTTCTCGTCATCCTCCACGTCCTCCACCTCCTCCTCCTCCTCCACGCTCTCCTCCTCCGTCTCCTTCGCCACCACTTCGTTCGCGTCCTCGTCGTCCTCCTCCTCCAAGTTCTCCGCCTCCTCGCCGTCCTCCTCCTCCAAGTTTTCCGTACCCTCCTCGTCGTCGTCCACCTCCGAGTTCTCCGTACCCTCGTCGTCGTTGTCCACCTCCGTGCCCTTCGCCTCCTCGTCGTCCTTCTCCACTTCCTCCACGCTGATCTCTTCCTCTTCGTCCGGAATCACCTCCTCCTCGACATAGTCTTCGTCGCCCTCGTCGTCTTTCGTGTAGCCGTGGGCCGGTTGGACGTAGTCAACGGTCTTACGTAGAGTGCTGAGAACACAATACGGTACAGAAAGCAGCGTTGCGTCAATAACAATTGCAATACAGATTGAGAAAATTGAGGTCAACAATTACAATTAGAAAATCGGTTGCAATGATTTTGTTGTATTGGATACAGCAGATGACTTGGTAACTGTATGTAGCATGGATGGCCAATTAAATACCCCTATACAAACGACATTTACATTATGATTTTTCAGGAAATTTTTAATAATAATTTTGAAATTATTATTCCCGAATTTTTAGGGTTCAAATTTAATGCCTGCTTTAACCCCTTAGTTACTTTATGTTGGAACGCTCAACATAAGCGGTGTATACCCTAATTCCCTCTTGTCGCAGCGTTTATGCTATGTTGGATCACTCAACATAAGCAGAAATTTCACTTAGAGTTTGTATGGATCATTTTTCGTTATCCTGGTATACAAAAAGTAAGATATTTTTCTGTGTGTAAAATGGGCACATGTACAGGGCTAGGTTTGCCTTTGGTGCGGGCTTTTTCCAAAGTGCAAGAGAAAGGATAATGCCACCCATCAAATTGGTGGCCGACGGCCACTGATTCCCCTCATTCGAGAAAACGACCGCCAGACAAACAATGGTCGCCCCCGTCGGGAAGACGCCGCGCCACACGCTCACGCCGGTGGAGAAGAAGAAGAGCCTGGAGCGATGACTACGCCGCGCGGAAGAGAAGGAGGCGAGGACACGAGCTGCGGCGGCAGCACCCCCGCAGAAGAAGAAGGCGGCGAAGATGATGGCTGCAGCGGCTGCGAATGCAGCTCCGGCGGCGAACCTCGTGTCTGCAGAGGCGAAGCAGACCGTGGCGGAGGCGACGACGGCAGCTGCGGAGGCAGTCCCCGGCGCGGAGGAAGAGGGGGCAGCCCCAGCAGAGCCGAAGACGACGGGCAAGACGCGGAAGGCGCCAACTCGGAAGAAGGCGCCTGACCAGACGCTAGCTATGTGGAGGAGCGGGCCAGCGCCGGCCGCGACCGCCGCACGCGCTCACGACACCGCACCAGCAGCAGTCGCATCGGAGGTTGCGGGCGCAATGGCCAGTATTGTGGCGACGATTGTGGAGGAGGCGACACCGGTGGACGGAGCGACGCCCCGTGCGGCACCTGACTCCGTGACGAGCAGCACTCGGCCAGGCACGAAGACATCCAGCTCCGGCAAGCGCAAGCGCATTGCGACAACGGAATCGAAGAAGCGCCAACGCAGGATCCTTGATGAAGACAGCGCAGATGATGAAGGAGACAATGATGAAGAGGTACGCTATGCTGGACGAAGGCAACATAATGTGCTGGATATTGTCTTTTATTCAACATATCGCTAACATAAGCTTACTGTTTATTTGATTCTAGGTGGATTCAAGTGAGGAGGCGGATGTCAGTGCAGACGCTGCCGGTGTGGACGCGCATGTTGATGTTTCACTGGATTGCGTTGTCGACGGTGACCCCAATTTGATGGACGACGGGGCCGCCGCTTGTACAGGCCTCAACTCGGACGAAGATCCCGACGTGCGCGAGGAACCGGAAGACGAAGAAGACGCAGAGGACGACGGCAGCTGGGACGGCGACTGGGATATCGGCCAACTGACTGACAAAGAACTGGAGGAGGAGCGGGAGGAGCTTCCTGAGTCTGTGTGATCGTTTGCCGCGAAGGACAGCAAGTACATCACGGCGATGAGAGATATCGGGTGGGAATGTGGTAAGTTCGACTCACTCAACATAAGTGAGCGGCTGTGTATTTGTATCCAACATATTTACTAACATAATGTTTTGGCACTATTTACAGATGAATTGAAGTTTGGACCAGACCCCACGTATGCCAACCTTTACGATGGCCCATACGGCCCAACACCCAGCGTTCTTGAAGTTGACGAAGACCCATTGGCACTCCGGTTCTACTTCATGCTGCCCAAGCTCTGGGCTCAGATTGCAGTGAAGAGCAACACGTACCACCGTCAGTCCATTCCCGAGCGCGCGAGGGCGATTCGAAAGCAGCAGTGCAAGTGTAATGGGCCTACCTTGGCTCACTACTACGGCTTACACGTATGCGCACGTGTATGAGGAAGCGTAGGTTTCTTTTACTTGAGTTAAGTATACTCGAGATCCACGAGTATACTTTAAACAACATAAAGACTCCAAGTAGCGGGTTTTTGGTAAAAGATGAGAACTGCTATTTTTGTTTTATGTTTCTGACTTCCTCTAAATGTAATATTCTAAGATAGGTATCTGCCAACGGCTGGTTGGCAGAATTCCAATGCTATGCATGTCGCTCATTGGCTAAGAGATGCTGCTCTCAGCCAATAGGAATCCTAAGTCTCTATGGACCACCCGTCGTGGTGGCCGTAAATGTATGTAGCCTTTGGTGTGTCAACACCAAGGTCGAGAAAGTCTTTCGAACCTCAAACAGACGTCGTGTCTGTTAGAGTTACAAGTGACTGTAGCCACTTGTGCGTGTAACCCTGTTACAGCAAGAGTGGTGGCGAAGCTGAAGACCTCGGCGACATTCGGCGTCGCCTCGCTGGTGTCAAGGAAATTGAAGCCTATGAGGTGCTGCAGGTGATGGGCCTGCTCATTGCCAGGATACTGGCACCGATTCGCAAGGGCATTGCAGCGCATTGGTCAGTGGCGAAGGTGGGCGCCATGCCTGCGAATCGCTTGAGCCTGTTCATGAGCAAGAACCGCTTCTTCCACATAATGGGCTACATGCACTTTTCCAACAACAAGTCTCCGAACGCTAAGACCGACAGAGCCTGGAAGATCCGTCCAGTCGTCGACGTGCTACAACGGACCTTCGCCCGCGGTTACCGTGTCCCTCCCATCATCAGCTTCGACGGAGCAACGCTGCCGTCGCGTTCCCGATACAACCCCACTCGGCAGTTCAACAAGGACAAGCCCCACAAGTGGGGGACGAAGGTGTTCGTCGCTGCGTGTGCCAAGACAGCTTACTGCATGAGGTGAGAAGACCCGTGGCGAGTTCCGACTCGTCACGGGATTTTTTTTGCCTAAGTCTTTATGTTGGATGGTAACCAGCATAAGAGCGGCTTGAAATGTTATTGTATAACATAAAGCTAACTTTATTGATGTGATTGCTATACTACCAGAATTAAAGTGTACTGTGGGGCCAAGGCGCACTTGCAGACGCCCGTGCCGGCGGACAACAACTCTGGAGAAGCTGCAGTGCTGCGCAACATGAATGCGCTATGCCCGCCGCCGCCAACTTCCCCGTGGCGACTGGTGATTACAGACAGGTTCTACACGTCGGTGAAGCTGGCGCTGGAGCTGCTGCATCGCCGGCTGTACATCACCGGCACGATCCAGACGGACCGGTCTGGCTACGCCAAGAACGTCATCACGAAGAAGAAGACCAAGCAGCTGAACAAGCGAAAAGTGATGGTGCCTCCGCAGGGGACCACGAAGCTGGCGGAGAACAAGCAGTTCCCTCAATTGACGGCAGTCATGTGGATGGACCGCCTTCCGGTGCACATGCTGTCGACAGGAGACAGTCGACGCACCATCTCCATCCGTACGTATGCTCTTACTTTCTACAATGGATCGATTGCTAACCTATCTAATGATGTATGCAACAGTGCGCCGCACTCATGGCTTCATGCAGTCTGTTCCGGCGCCAGAGATAGTTCGAGACTATCACCGCTCAATGGGCGGCGTCGACGTTCATGACCAACTGAGGATGCAGCGCTACAGTTTCCAGCTAGCCTACAAGACGTGCAAGTACTACAAGACCCTCTTCTTGGGCTTCTTTGACATGGCGCTGGTGAACGCCTTCATCATCTATCGCTTCTTCAGAAAGGTGAACAACAAGCGGCCCAAACACTTTGCGTTTCTGGAAACGCTGATGGAGCAGCTACTCGCCGTCGACTCTCCGGAAGCGATCGCTGTAATCGAGGTATGTGATATGTTGCCGGTTCAACATAGGCGTCCACGCTTACGCTGATATCCAACACATCATCGTGTTATGTTGTTGCTTTTGATTGCAGCCAGCGACAAGTGCTCGAGAACGGACGGCGGCTTCCCCAGTCCGAGATGGAGCTACGCAGCGGTCAGCTGCAGACGAAGGGCTTGCATCAGCGGATTGCGACCACCGCCTTGAAGAGAACCAGATACAGTCGACTGTGAGCAGGGGACGAAGCGCCGACACCGCACATGCCAGGTGGGCGCCATCCTCAAGGTGAAGCCAAGGAAATTCACCAAGTACTTCTGCCCAGAGTGCTCCACGGGCGATCGACGGTGCGTGGCAGCGCTTTCTACTGCTATGATTCTGTAATGCAGACTAACGTGTTATGTGTTGATGCAGCAAGTATCTGTGTAATATAGCACGGGGGGAGAGCCAAAACTTGCTTCCAGATCTGGCACACCGACTGGAGCAACGGGAACGACATCCCGAAGGCGCTCCTGCAAGAGCACAAGATCCGCAATCGGCCGCCACCCTCGCGCCCTGGTAAGAAGTGACGTCGCATCGCGCAAGGGGGGCGTCACGCCGTCGCGGAGTCCGAGGGAACGGCGGGAGTAGGTGTCGGCTAGCGAGGCTGCCGAGGAAGAGAATGATGAAAGTGCAGGGGAGGCAGACGGCGAATCGTCGTAGGCAGTGTGTCTGTTCTTTGGTAGCTTGCAATCAATGGAAACTCTACTTCTGCGGTTTGCAATCAATGAATGCGTTACTCTTGCTTTCCTGTCATTGGCTGCAACACGGAAGCCATCGCTGCTGGACGTGTGCAACGATGCAAAGATGGGCTCTCCGATGACCGGGACATTCGTTATGTTGATTTCGCCATCATACGCACTGTTACTGCCTCATTTTGGCTGTATAAGATGGCTTTATGTTGTAGGAGCCGCTACTATAGCCACCTGTCTTCTCTCTCGCACAACCCCAACCACCCTCTCCAAATCCGTACTTACGCGGCGACACATACAAAAACCAATATACTTGGATACGGGACGGTAAAAAAATATACCCTCGTATAGAGAGCCGGGAAGTAAGGGGTTAATATTGTGCTTTGCAGTTATTTTGCCGACCATTTTAGACGCTAAATATGGCAAACTAAATATGTGTGAAAGAAGACACACGACCTGCTAAAATTATGCATAAATGCCATGCATTGGCCCAGTACACCACCGTCCATGATCCCCAGCACATCCACCCTCTTATACATACAGTAATCGCCGTATGTGTAGGTGCTTGTGGATAAAAACCGACAGAATTGTGGCGCTTTTAGCGTAATTCTAGGCCTCCACCCATTTATGCACCTCGATTTATCGTAAATCTAGCAGGTGGTCGGGATGGCGTTCCTGCAACGTTATCGGTCATCATTTTACAACGTCACAACGCTTTTACGGCAACGTTAGGGCCTTATTGCGACGTTATTAGCAACATGGGTACATGGTAGGACAAGGTCGGACTTGTAATTTATCGGATAAATTCCTCGTGTGTTGCACATTGGTAATTTATTTCTGAGGTATTATCTGTGCTGAATGAGTACATAGTAGGCTCACGAGGTGCGCAAATCTATCGAGCCGCTCACTGAGGACTTCAGACGTGAGGGTGGGAGAGTTCTGAAGTGGCACACACCACGAGTACACTTTTGTGAGCGCAAAGTATGCTAACAGAGGCTCAAATTGTGAATACTCTGGTGTTCGGATTCATTTATCTCTGCATGGGTACGTTTTATCGCGGATGCCAATGGTTTTCTGGGCTGTACTTCTTCGACAACGAGACATAGTTCTTCTTGTAAGAGTATATAACTAATCAAGCGCTTGTAAAAGCGTTTCAAAAGTGACCATTATATTTTTTTGTAACCATTAACACTGCTCTTTTGATAACGTTGCTCTCGCAGTAACGTTGCCCGCTAACGTTGCCCTTCGATCACATCGCCCACTAACTTTCTTCGAGGTAAGTTGTTGGTGACAGTATTGCACGGCAGCAAACCCTACTGATAAATCAAGTAACATACCAGGTCCACGTCGCTGGTTATAACATTATGATATTGTGAGTGTACGTGCATTCAATGCTGTACCATCGTGCATTGACTAGTTTAAAAATTATTCTCTTACAAACTAGTTGACCTCTTCTCAGAAAATCTGGAATAATAGTAGACGCTGAAGTTCCGCGTCTACTACGGAAGTTCCGCGTCTACTGTGTAAAGTCGTGTCAGAATCTATAAAATAAAACTATTAGGTGCACGTCTATTACCTTCGGTTACTACTCTCATTGTCTCCGTCTTAGTACATCCGCCAGATTATGAATGACTACATTGCCAGGTTGCGTGTACTTCACCTACAATAAATAGGCTTCAATATATTAACAGTATGAAGTGTAAAAGGCTTAGTACGAGTGGTGCTACCGTCAATCGCGCATCGTAATTGTTAGGTAAAATCAGTTAACGTTGCGCAAGAACTATTAACGTCGCTGTAAAATTTGGAACTTAAGCAGCGTAAGACTTGAATTGCTGCCTGTTGCTTAGCCGATAAACCATAGCTGTTCATGCTTATATTTTACTTATTACTGTGTGCAATAACTACTACACATCGACACATGCAACGAATGGACGTATGATCTATTATCAAACTCACCTAGGGTAACATTATCGAAGTGATGCATAAATGTATCGTCACAGTTAATCTACCAGAAGGGTCGCAGGTTCTAGCAGACATGTCCATGCTAAGCGTTAAACAGATTCCTCATCAGTTATGTGCTGTAATTTAATAGCAGTGATATCAAAGTAGATTGCGATCTGGTTCTAAATCAAACGGTATACATCGCTGTTTTCTTAAAAATTGACTCAATATATCTATAGGCAAAGTATGCAGATGCGTGATCCTGCCTCCATTTAATATGCTTCCTATACTACGCGCTGGCTAAGTCACCGTAGTGATATCCTCTCTCATTATAGTAAAGTACTTTGCTAAGTTTTATAGCGATCATGTAATGGCGGATGCGTCTGACCCAGGTAATACAATTGAATAGTTTGGCGGTTGATAACTATAAGTACGCCTTGGGGAAGGCATTGTACCCTTTGAACACTAGCTTTATATAAGAACAGAGGAAGTAGGACAAGTCACATTAACGGGCAATGTTAACGTGCAACGCTAAAAAAAAGCAGCGTTATCTTGGATTAACGTTAATGCGCAACGCTAAACATAACGCAACGTTATCTTGGAGCAACGTTAATGGGCAACGCTAATCATAATGCAACGTTATTGAGAAGCAACGTTAGTACTCGGTAGTGTCGACCTCATTCGATTAAACCTAAGCGCTTGGGCGCAAATGTTTCGCAAACGTTTAGGACGACAATTGTATAGGTGTACGGAAATATCAGAACATAATTACAAGCAACTCGAAGCAGCAGTCATTATGTCAGGGACCTGAACGATGATAGTCCGGTACTCTGCTAGATGTGGACTTCCCTCTCGGCCCGCACGTCCTTGTCGTCCCGCAGCGCGCAGCTTGAAGCTGAATACCAACGTCAAAACAACATAGAGACATAAATATTAATGAAGCAGTGTTATCAATCATAGAGCAACATTAGCAGACAATAGAGCGCAGAGCAACGTTACCTTTAGTATTCGCGGGAGGGAGGGGGGGGCAGACTCTCGCAGCTTGACCATCTCCGATGCCAATTCGTTCAGCTTGCCCGTACGAGGCATCCTGCCGCTTTTGCCGCCTCCTTAACAGCCTTGATACATACCAAATAAACAATAACAATTTACCAAAGTTAATGCACATATAACAAGCAGCATTAATGCACACCTGTAAGAAGCAAGGTCAAACTTACGTAATTCGTGAAGTCGCTTGGTTTGCCCCACCCTTTAACAGCGGGCGCGTAGGGCTATCGTAATGTTTCCAGGAGGTGGCTGCGCGGTCCGAGCTGGTTTTCTGAAATAGAGGGCTGACATTCTCCCTCTTTTCCTAAAGTACAGCTTCTTTCCGTTTAAGTTCGAAATTAATCGAAAAACCCTCACTTCAAATGAGTATTTTAATCCTGAGGGAAAATCCGGCCGGAATGAAGGATTTGGTTGTCACGTATTTTACGCGTCATTTAGTTTTTGGGCGACGTCATTCTTGTTATTGCAACGTTATTTAGCTGATGTTAGGGCTAGTTAACGTCGGAGGACCCACTTCGGGTAGTCGCTATAAATACAGCAAATCTCGCCTCATATTGCCAAAATCATTGCAAAGCACAATACATTGTACAATTATAATTGCGTCGTGAATCACGACTCGTCATGGTACCGACTTCCTCCGCTTATAGTGGACAGGGTATATACCGGTACACTGTACCACCCATCAAAAATCATATGCCGAATCTGGCAACTGGTACCGGTACCAGTAGTCGATTAGCTGCCACTTTTTTGCGCTTTGCTCACTTTATTGGTACAACGCCGCTAGCCGCCTGAGCGAGCCTGTCGCGCTTGACACCTCGCGGCAGGCAACAGGCTGCCCCTGCAAAGCCTTGAGCAATACGCGCCCGCGTGAGGCTAGTGCCGTTGCAATGCTTTGCCCTGGCTTTAGAACATCTTTGAGGTAAACGTTTTATTGAAGTCTAACTCGGTAACATGTGTCATTGGTCGATGGGAACAGCGTGATGCTAGCAAACCACTCTCCGAACGTCTGTACCGTATAGGTATAGTATACGTGTGCCGCAGCAGCGCTTAACACTAGCATAGGTAGTGGATACTGGCAGCAACCGCGTCCAGGTAGCTCTAGGCTGCAGCCGCAGCTGCGTGAAATGAAGGGAAGCTCCATCGCACCGATATATTACCGGTGGAAACGTATCGAAATGATTTATGCGGAACTTATAAGCGGAGTCGAGAAGGCCCTCCAAATCCTGTGATATGATTGGGCGCTCATATATGGGTTGTCCACTACAAGCGGAGGAAGTCGGTAAATCTCAATCAATTTTTCAATGTAAATTGACGCAACGCTGATTATAGGACGTTCGACCGTCAACATCAGAAATGGACGGCCGAGTGTCGGAGGAGATCCTCTTCTCTCTGGCGCAGACGTTCTACCCATTGATCAGCGTCGAGCCGCAGCACAAGCGCGCACTAACCAGCGAAGACAGCGGCTCCACATCCGACGAAGCGGCTCAGAAACTCGCTTCCGGCGCAAAAAAGCGCAAGAAAACCAAAGGCCGAACGCCCAGCCACGTCGCCAAAAGGGTCCGCCAAAGCCTTCATCTAGCTCCAGTATATTTCCACCATAACTCTAAGTAACTCGCGCGATATATTTATTTATTTTTACTGTTGTGTAGGAAGAGAAGAAGCAGTTGCTGAAGGAGTTGGTGTTCTTGGAAGCTCGAGTGGCTTTGTTGCGTCAAGAGGCGGGGATTCCAGACCCTAAGGATGTGGCACCAACAGAGCATCAAGTTGAGGAGAACCGGCAGCTGAAAGATATGATCCAAGTGCAGCAGAACGCGATGGCCGTTGCTCAGTCGGTGCTCGCGGAGTTTTCGGTAAGCTCGTGCGAAAATTCAGGGAGTGGCAAGAAGTCGACTAATCTTAGTGAATATTGGTAGACGCTGCGCGGGTATAACCCGTTGAAGACTTTCATCCAGTTGAGCAAGGACCCAGTCACGCGGCGGTCAGAGGTTTGTGCACTGAAACATGATCAGTTAGAGCGGGCGAAGCAGTTTCTGAAGCAAAGGATGCATCTGGTGACGAATCCCAATCGACCTTTCCACAAGGAGGCTGGGTATCTGACGGACGAGGGCCACTACATTGCTACGAAGTTGGATGTGCATCAGTTTGTCGGTGTCAAGAGCGTCAAACAAGTGTTTGATGCGTTGGAGTTTAACTTCATGAACTTGGAGATCACCACGACGGAGCTGAGCGAAGATTTGACCGTGAGAGAAGACTCGAGCGACCATGAAAGCAACAGTACGAATCCTATGCTGCACCATCGACTGGTGACAATGCTCTCGAATGGGCTGATAGTCGAGAAAAACGCCATCAAGTTCTTCCAGTTCTTTGACGACGAAGAAGAGGAAGGACCTTACGATATCATGGCTGCATCACCTGTCGACGAGGACGAGTTGTATCCATACCATGAAATATCCGACCTCCGACCTTTCCGACTAAATGGTGTGACACACACACTTCATGTAAGTAGGTAACGAGATGGGTGAATTAATCTATGTATGATGTAACTATGTGTTGGGACCTAACACTGGATCGAGACTACAATTACGTTGTGCTGTGATTGTTGTAGGACTTAAGAACATGCACCGGTGCATCTTCAAGAGCCTTGCCTTCCTGCTGAAGTCGCTGGTAATTCCTGATGCGGTCGTCTAGCTTGCCTGGAGCATACATCCGCTTCAAAACCTTAATAATTGTGCCATGCGACTTTGCTTTGACGTTCTCAGCCTCCAGGAAAGCAAGAACGTTTGCCTCGGCCCCGTCCGGAGCTCAGGATGCGTCCCTTTGCTATGACCTCATCTCCGGTCACGTTGTATCCGGCTGGGAGAAAAACCCGCATAAAGGCCACGGCCACCTTGCACTCGTGATAGCGCCGCCGGTTTGGACGCGCGCTTGGCAACGGGGGCAGAAACCACTCGTACCACACAGTCGCGAGTGGCTTCGCACGCGAATGCGCACGAGTTGCCGCGCCGCTTGCAGTATCCGACAAAGCGCTGGACGAACTCGACAGGCTACCAGCTGCTGTTGTCGACGGAGTGGTGGTTACGTCCGATGGGTGCTCAAGCCGCTGCACCCGCTGGTTCAATGCCTTCACTTCGGCTGCTAGCCCTCCAAGGATCGGCGCCTGCTGCTCCAAGAGCAAGGTTTGCCTCCGCAAGAGTTCGTCGTCTTCAACATGCCGTGGTGCCGGACTGCGTGGAGTGTCGTTCTTCGACGGCTGTAAGGTACGATGAATAGCCATTGACCATGCAGTAATTTCAGCCTCTGTCGCCTGTACCTGCCTTAGTGCTTCTTGAACCCGTTTGATGTACAGTGACTCTGGCCGAAGCCGAAGCATGTCGGGGTAGTGGAGAATGGCGGTGGCGGTAAGTACGTCCACTACATCATCTCGCAAGCTGAGTCTCTCCGTGAACCCCTTCGCAGCCGAGAAAAGCCGGTCTTGAAGTAGGCGAATTCGATGCAGAACCAGAGGATCGAAGTCGTCCAGTGTAGGAAGCGGCGGACTAGCTTTTAAATCCCATCCAGCTAACGACTTGCCGACGGTTTGATCTTCCTGGGTCGTGCCAACAATATAATTGAACGCTTTGCTCACAGCACTCATGCTCCAGCCTCCATGGTCTAGAATCCAAGGTGTGCTGATTTTGCTGTCACTATTCGCGTTTTGAGCAGCTCCACGCCGAAATGAATGCGATGATAGCCCTGGCGTCAGGTTAGTACCTTCGGTTTGGCAGACACCACTCCACTTCTGCAGTACGCGATTAACATACGCGTGAATTCCGGGGACTGTCGCTTTTTTCGCAGGTCCTTTTGGGGTCGGCGACTCAGAGTTGGAGGTTGCTGGGGACCTGGTACGCACATCAAGTAGTTCGCGGAGCGGCGTTTCGCCAATTTCAGTCGGCAGGAGCTCTTGTGTATCCCGAGGAAGTTGATCCATGAGAAACTCGCTTGGAGTCAACTGCATAATTGTAGCCAAAGCTAGTGCGTGAATTGGGCAAGACGAAAAATCGTTTGGGTCGTGAAAAATCGACGCTCCTTGATACGAGGCAGACTTCATGCGCTTAAAGGTGATAAATAGACACCCACCTGTGTACCACGATTAAAAATACACCAAATTAGGGAAAATAAAAAGACAAGTACTTACCAGGGTAAACAGCGACCTGGTTTTTCACGAGACACATAGTGTCTGAAGGCCGACCCAGCAAAAACCAAAGAATGTTGAGAAGGGCTGCATCCTGGTAGTCCTGCACAGATACAGCCCCCTTCAATATCGCTAAGCTGAGCGAGCGCAGGTCGCTTTTCGTGCACGGTGGGGCCTGGTGCGTATAGTCTGTGCCTCGCTTGGAGCAGTACTTGTCGAGGATTGACGCAATCTTTTGCAGCCGACGACCCGATACAGCACTTAAAGCTGGAAACAGTTCGAGTAGGTGGTTCTTGACGTTGCCAAAGTAGCTGGCGACCGAGTTCTTGGATAGCAGCGAGCCCTTCGAGCTTTCTTTAAATGCTAAATACACTGCAAATTTGTCGAGAACAATGGAGAGAGTATCGCCAGTTGAATCCCCACCTACAAACTCATAGATGGCGTTCACGGTGAAGCCCTCGGCGACCGCGAAGCGCTAGAAGGCGTTGAGAGCCGTCGAGCGAGCCCGCTGGGAGTTCCCAGGTATGAGCGCTTTCGTCGACATGAGTCGTTTCTTGAGTGGTTATGCTGCCTCGTCTGTCTGGCGCCCTTAAAATTAATACGTGCCCGAATATTGACGATATTTTCAGAATATTTGACTTACTGGCTTTGACTAAAGAAATATCAAATATTTTTCAGATGTTCGGACTAAATATGTCCGAATTGCCCGATTTGTTACTTACGGCACAGCATGAGATTTGAGTCACGCCGATTGGCTCACAAAGTATGAGAAAGTCTTCTGATAGGCCAAGCGCTAGTGTACTATTGTAATGCGAAATTCTAGATGTCCGAACGGACACGATATTCTACCATACAACCTCTACGTTGCTTGGTGTGGTGTTTGCTATGTGGAAAAACCCTTGCTATGGTGCCGTAAGAGCTGTCGTCTTGTCGTAATCATGTAGCCGTAACGCCGTTCCAACTAAGGCCTCCATAAGGATGCTGACCTCACATGTCAATGCCGCCCCAGTATGTATTCAGCGCTGGGCTTGATCGAGCGACGGCTGCAATACATCCGGACATTTTCGATCCCGAAGATAAAGCAAATCGACCATCTGACGCCTTGCTGCTGTCGAGCTGTGCTGTTCGTTGGCTCATCATGATTCATGAGCCTCATGAACCAATTGCATGTCATCAGTTCGCAATTTGCCCTTTGTTGCCACAGCGTCGACAGAGGCCCCCAGAATCTGCAATAATGCGTCTGCTTCACGTCGCCGCCGTTGCGGCGCTCGCCCTCTTCGCCTGCTGCGACGCTGCCGTGGCCGATCCCAAGAGCTCCAAGTTGACTTCAGCCGACGCCGCCGCCCTCAATGATGGTAACAACGGACGATTTCTGAGGAAACGCGACGCAGAGCTCGACACGAACGACGAGGACAAGGCGATGGCGGAGCTGGAGAGCATGACGGAGCGCGCGGGTGCGGCCAAAACCAACTACAAGCTCTTCTACAAGGCGAAAATGACCCCCACGCAGGTCGCCAAGGCGATCGGTTTGTCGATTGGATCGCCGAAGCAGGCGAGTGATCTGCAGCGGTTCTACCTCGGTTACTACTCGTACTACACCGCTAAGAAGCGTCGTGAGCGTAGGAAGAAGGAGCTTGAGGGATACATTTACCCGTGAGTGAGGAGCGATATGGATCGAAGTCTTGTTAGGCCGAAACCTTAAGCGAACTAACGCGTACGTTTTCATGCTAGCTTAGTAAAAGATGTTTCACTACCGCCTTACTTTAGCGGCGGCGCCAGATGACTGACCACCTGAACTTTCGCTCTAAGCTTAGCTTGTTGCAGTACGACGTTCAGAGCCCCTAAATCAGGGGCTCTAATCGATTAAACTTACGTGCTCTAATCGATTAACCTTACGTGATCGTTTCTTTGTTTTCCTGTCGTTTTGCGATAAATGCATCGGTCTTTATTCTTTCGCGACCGCGAGAACACGTACTGAGCTTCAACGACTAGTATAATGCACGTACCTGTACTCATCGACTACAGAATCATATAGAGACGCTTCTTTTTTTTCTGGAACAGCACACAATTGCGCTAAGCTTACCTAGCTTACCTTACACGGTAGCCGTCCAATCTATTCGAAACCATGTTCAGACTTAGCGTGTGAATTCTCATGTGTGCTCATGATCAAATTTTGTTTTCACTGAGACTTGGCAAAAAATATGTTGCTTGCTGGATTCAGAAACATATCATGGCAATTAAATTGAGTTGTGACTGGTACAATATGAACCACAAAAGGGTAAGAGCGACCAGAATTTACCTCACATGTCAAATGCATTATTAGATAGATAGCTACCTTGTTTGGCCCTTACTTAATTACAACTTTTATCATAGTGAGCGAATTCCTAGCATGTCCACAATAGTTTTTCAAGTTGTGGCGAAGATAGAGATTGACTCTGTAGGAGTTGTTGCCTATAGATTTACGGCGGATGAATGCGGAAACCCTCATCAACTGCTTAGCCTCGAAGAACCGCTGCAGTATTCATTCCCCCTACAGTCTGGGTAGATGGACGATGCTGCTCATGGTGGAGTAAGCTCGAAATGTAAGTTCAGTTTTGCAGACACGGTTTGGATGGGCCCGACAGTTTGTGTTACGAAATAAGTTTTACTTTTAAGTAGACTTTTTTTAAATTAATCTTGCCCTTTACCAACGACACCACTCGTTGGTGAAGGGCAAGATGTTGTGTCGGAGATTCAGACTTAAAAGTACCTGAAGATCTCTTGGCGGTCCAGTAAAATGGTTTTGCATGTACTTCGTAGAAGTCACAGAAGTACTTGTTAATTGTTAATACTGTTCTACAGTAGTTTGCACTCAGGAATTTAATCTTCGAGTCCGGATTCCTCGCCGTGACGTGAATCGTGCCCGGACTGCCGACATTTACGTTTGTTACAATATCCGGCTAGGTGCATCCAAGCAGATCGCCAAATTTGTCATTCCGAATATTCTTCCTTTTGATCCAACTTTCCATGAAGCAAACTCCATTATCCAATCTTTCGGTGTTAAGCCACATGCAGATCAGATATATGGGCTAATAGCTCGAAGGAGTTGGACCGTATGGGACTCGAAAATCGACCCGGCTCACGAGAAGTTCCCCTTGCGTACTTGCTTCTCGCTGTTTGAGAGTCCATCGCTACGAGTTCACTTTGAAATCTACCTTCAAGCTTCCACACGACAACCCCCCCCCCCCTACGCCCAGGCATGCGTCTCGGTTGCCTCCTCCTCATCGCAGCAACGGGTCTCTTGGCGATCGGTGATACCGCTGCTATCTCGGAGTCAACGCTAGCATACCCGGGCCACGAGCTCATTGAAAATAGGAAGCGCGCTCTCCGTAGTACACAGTATGAGAAGGGCGGAGAGGATGGCAGTGACGACCTCGAGTCCAGCAAGGATGCTGCCGACTCGGACGACGAAGAAGAGAGAGACCTCATCATTTCGACGATCAACCGACCCAAGTACTGGCGTTGGTTCCATGCCGGAATGACGCCCTACACGGTCAAGGAGGTGCTGGGGCTTACTGGAGTCAGGCGTCTCTGGAAGCCTATCAAGAGGCGCGAGTACGAGGGCTATGTCGTGTTCTACGATGAACACTGCCGTATGCCCAAATACAAAAGCTTTTGCCGGGCACACGCGGGCGTGTAAAGCGCAGATGGAGGTTTGTTCCTGACTTAGGAGTAAATCAGAGCAGCAGATAATCGCACAACATACTACAGGAACTGCTTGCTGCTCCACATTTTCTTCTTTGACAGTCACTTGTTCGCAAAAAAATTTAAAAGCTCTGAGATCTCTTCGCTTTAGTTGTAGTGGATGCACTCACAACCAGGAGGAATGAATGCATACACGTAATACGGCTACTGATGTAAACGATAAGAGGATGCTCCTTTCCTTGGGCTTTGCCATTCCAAATTATCTTCTTGTCGATCAGTTTGTATGCATGTAAACATCCAAAACTCTAGTTGTATCCACTGCACTAGTAACGAAATCAAGACTGTGCAGTCCACTGACCCCAGGAGACCATCACAGCCCACACCATAGCTGATTTCATTTTCGAACTCGACTCCCAGAGCAAAGAACTCCCCCAAACTCCAGCACTGTACCCAAGTCCAAGGATGCGATTCTACACTCTTGTACTGGTGGCGACTACTGGCCTCTTGGCTTGCAATGACGCCGCCAGTGCTGCATCGAGCGCCAAAATCACGAAGGTGTCGAAGGTGATATCACGTGACCAAGGCGTCCAGCGCCAATTTATTGGCGGTGTCACCGATGACAGACAATTGCTGAGAGCTCAACCAGAGGGCAACGACGACGATGACTCTAAGCCTACCGACGACGACCAGAAGTCAAAGTACGAAACTTCTGCCGATACCAAGACGAAGAGTGATGATCCGGATGAATACACGACCGCCAAGTCCGGCAAGTCCAGCTCGGGGAAGGGCGAAGAGAGAGGAATTATTGTTGATGGTCTCTATGAAGAGAAGTACGAAGACTGGTTCGACGAAGGCAAAACGCCGGGTGATGTTGCGGATGACCTGGGCCTGGGCGATTTCGGCCTGTTTGAGAACCCTATCAAGCGCCGCATTTACCGGGGCTACAAGCGGTTCTACCGTGACGCATGCGACGAACCTCGCAACCAGCGTTTCTGTCGCGAGAATGAGGATGGCGTGGAGGACTACTAGAGCAAGAGCCTGGTAGTTACTGTAGTTCCATACTTTTAAGTAAAACTACAGGAGTCATAAGATTCTGCTGTAAGATAATCTCAGATGCCTATAACCGATTTTTCTACTAAGTACTAGTAGTACAAACGACCGTATTCATCCAGCGACTCGACTCCAGTCCCCCGACTGAAATTATTCAACTGATAAGCTTGAGCTGGGCCAGCATTCGCGCAGCGGAGCCTACTGCAGATCGGAAAGATCTATGAGCCAGGCTCCGGCTAAGCGCAATGCCTTCTTGGTATCTTCCTCAAGATTTGACTTTCCATGGCATCTTCCATTTGATCTACAGCATGCATTAGCCAAGTGTTGGTGAATGGGTTCCTTCACCAAGGAAGCTGACTTACTTCAAAACCTGTCAAAGATTTGCTGTTGATGCCACCTACCAGCAGGAATTGGCGCTGGTATCAGATACCTGGCTCAGTCGAACAGATAAAAATGAGCTTGGATACTATATCGCGGGCTCAGTTCGTAGATGGCATTCGGAAATTCTCCTCCTAGCGCTCACATTCAACTCTCAACCAGTAGTTCAACCACAAGAATGCGGGTTTCCTTCTGTCTCCTCATTGTGCTGGCCACTCTTCTGGCGTGCAGTGAGACGGTTGCAGCGGCCAAGAAGCACCCGAAGTCACGTGATGAACACGAGGAAACTGTCCGCGACAAAAACAAGCGATTTCTGAGATTGACCTCCGAGGAAGACACGGACAATGTCACCCCGGGCGCTGAGGACGACGAAGAAGAGAGAGACCTCATCATCCCGACCATCGACCGACCGAAGTACCATCGTTGGTTTCACGCCCACATGACTCCGTACGATGTCAAGCAAGTGCTGGGTCTGACGGGTCTGAGGCCTCTGGTGAAGCCCATCAAGCGACGCGTCTACAAGGGCTACGTCGTCTACTTCGAAGAGCACTGCCGTAAGCCTGAGTACCGGCGCATGGCCTTTTGCCAACCTGGTGCCGAGTAGAAACAAGGAATCACTCGCGACTCAGTGTACTTCCAGACTCTTCTTGTATCACTCAGCGGTTTCTGTAAGAGCTTCAAGTTACAACTGGTATTGATTTTGCCATCTATATACCAACATTTGCTGTTTCAAAGCAGTTGAATGCTCCTCGCAAACATGAATCATCGATACACAATCTGGCGTACAGTCTGCAACATCACATCCCCCCATTTGCCAACACTTTCGCGCAGCTCATGTGCTGTTTCAATCGGCAACGTAATATCCCCGCGGCGAAGTTTAATCCGACAGGAGCGAGTGAGAACAACCACTGGCTCAGTCACGATCTCCCCTGCCGGGTTTCGCCTCTGGTGCTGAAGCGCCTTGACCGTCAACACCGCCGTCACATCATAGCGCAAGCGGTCCGGTTTATACGGAAACAGTTCGTCCTTGTCCACGAAGTCAGCCGTGAACCCGCACGCGCCCCCGTCACTAAACTCGTCGTCGTGCTCTCGAAACTCCGAGTACATGACGTTGTTCATCTCCAACTCCACTCCGTTAGTGAGCGACGATACCAGTCGATTCTGCGAGATGCCCTTGCCAGCGCTGTCATCGTCCTCTCGGATAGTTACGTCCCCCAAAATGTCCGTCACCCAGATCTCCATGTGACTGAAGTAGTGATGAAGCGCGTCGTACACCGTCTTCACGCTCGAGATCCCTTCGTACGGCGTGATATCGAACCTCAAGGCGCAATAATCCCCATTCTGGGCTATAAACCGCGAGTGCTCAGCAAACGGACTCGCGGGATCTAAAAACCTGGTTCGTTCCACGACGTAAAGCTGCGCCGCCCTCAATTTCAGCGCCTTTAGCGCCTTTAGCGCCGCCAGCGTCTGCCGCCGCTCCTCCACGTCAGTCCCCAGATAAATCCACATCTCGAACGGAACATGCTGCTGCACACTCTACACATAAGAAAAAAATAATTAAGTAAAATAATAAAGTTAATGAAAGAAATATCTAGGAAGTTCTGAATTGGTTCGAACGAACGTACCACGTAGCCCGATAGATGTTGACCAGCGACAAATGTTGCTGCTGAGAGGCCCCAGCGAGGAATTCCCTCGAGAGTTCTCGCTGTACACTGGAGAGCTCTTGCTCCGCCTTGGCCGCGTTCACTGCCGCCTGTTTCTTGAGCTGTTTGAGCTGCGCTTGCAGCAGGTCCAGCTCCTGCAGGAGGAACTCCTCCTCCTTGCGCACCCTGTACGTGGGCTTTTTGACTCGCCGAGGCTTGGTGGGCGCGCTATCTGCAGAATCTGAGAGGGATCTTGGGGTGTCGGAGTCGATCATTACCACGTCGTGGTCCTGTACTTGGCTGGGCGACGCGGCAGTCTCCGAGTCGCTCGAGTCGTCATGGTGGACAGTAGACTGCATTGTCTTGAGTCGGTAAGGAATTCTGAAGTGGGGTTTTATTACTTACCCACCCAATTGTGGGTGATATTATGGGTTGGTGGGCGTTCATCAACGAAGTGCGCTTGATGAACGGCCAGCTGGACAAAGACAGCCATGTCCGGGCTGGGGTAACTTTAAAGCAATGTATATTCACGAGGAGGACCGGTAGACAAGTTCTCGTACGGCGTCGAGCTTGACGTCATCCTAATGCGAGCTTTTCTCTCGAATTTCGTGAATCAGAGCGGGAGATAGCGGCCATTTCGGCGAGTGAATCTTGCAGTAGGCCCAGCGCTGCATCACTACGATCGACCGCTCTTCCTCCACACCCTTGGCGTTTCTGACCTTCTTTACATGAGATCGAACCTGCGTCACAACGGTGGCGTCCTGGCGAATCCGCTTCTGTGGGACGTAAGGGTATAGATCGTCTTGCTCCACAAAGTCTCCGGTAAAAATCCCAACTGCACCTCCGTCGCCATACTCGTCGTCAGCTTCTGTGAACTCGGAGCATATAATGTTGTTCATTTCGAGCAGAGGCCCGTTCGACAAATACGACACGAACCGGCACTGTGCGATGCCGGGTTCTGAACTGCCGTCGTCTTCACGAATCGTGATATCTCCGAGGCTCTCAGTAACGCGGATCTGCATGTTAGCGAAGTAGTGGTAAAGAGCATCGTAGACGAGCTTGACGGAGCTCACGCCTTCAAACGGCACGACATCGTACACCTGGCCGCAGTAGCAGCCACCTTGCTCCACAAACCGCGTGGAGTACGAGAACGCACTCGTGTCATCCACAAAGCGCCCTCTCTCTTTCCAGTAATACTGCGCCGCCTGCAGCTTGATCGGCTTCATCTGCAACAAAGTCGCCCACCGCTCCTTCAGGTCCGTCCCGAGACGGATGCTCGTTGCGTGTGGAGCTCCAGGCTCGGTCATCTATCGTGCAAAACCATGTAAACTTTCGTAAGCAACGACATAACCTCAACAAACGGCTACTGCATTGTCGCTCTTACCGTCAGCCTGGACAATGCCGACTGCACGTTCACAAGGGACGCCTGCTGCTGCAGCACCGCTTGTCGGATGAAGCCCGTCTCGAGCATTTCTTGCTGCAGCTCGGAGCGTTTGGCCGACGCTTTGGCAGCAGCCTCCGCCTCTGCTTTCTGCTGCAGCCCAGCTACTTGAGCTTGTAGGGCCTTCACCTCCTGCTCCAGCGCTGCGATCTCCTCCTATTGCACAAGTACCACACCGTTAGTCCCACGGCGACTCAACACAAGAAACGATAGCAAAACCAACCCGTCGTCGAGTCCCGGTGGCCTTCCGCTTGCGTCTGGGCCTGGGTTTGTCCGCAGCGCCGCCTCCCGTTGCCATGGCAGGCGCATCGTCCGCGACCTCCGTCACCTCCTCTGCCAGCGTCATGGTTGACTGGTCAACAGAGACCAAACTACAGAATGATTGTCAGCCTGAACCACCCACCTTTTGCGTCCCATAATCACCCATTCCGGTTCATTACGCAACTTACAGGTGGGTGAATAGGTAGAAGAGGCGTATGAAGAAGCGCAAGGCCACGTACCCAGGGTTCCCAGTTACCCGGCTTTTCCAAGGTTGGAGCTAGTGTTGTTTCTTACCAAGTTAATAACTCTTAATAACTGGTATTAGTAATTTTAGGCATTTAATAACGATGGTATTACCTTTGTGTATCATTTGTGTATGGTAATACTTAAATATTGTCTTAAGCATTGTAACTTCTGGAAGAGCAAGCTTTTGCTCATATCAGCTTCCCACACAATGCTAGCCTGCACGCGCGCGGTGCGTTCTCCGGTCCCAGGCTGGAATCTCTCCCCTCGATCTACGCGTCGCTCGGCACCAGCTCGTTGCTCGGCCAGGACGTGAACGGCGCCGGCGCCACGCTGGCCACGGGGCTCGCAAAAATAGGCCCAAGGTGCTCTACGACGCGTACATCGCCCCACATTCAAGCTGATCAGCAACGGTTCCGCAACGCAGTAGTCAAACGCCCGCTGGATGTCATCAAGGAAGCCATCGTGTACCTGCACTTCTTCTTTTCGGCCCGAGACGATGGACTGCGACAAGGCTACTCAGACTGCCTACAGAAGATCTCTTCACGCGCCATGCTAGTGGACATGACGGAGACCGAACCCATGACGCTCGGCCTGGCCCTCGCGGACCCCATGTATACGTCGGTGGGCGAGCTGCAGGTCGACGGCTCGTTCACCAAGGACCTGCGCTTCTTCAGTGGCCAGAAGTCAGCCATGCACGCGCTCCATGCCGCCGGTGTGGGCGTCTACATCATCGGGAGTTGTACACCGTTGTGGCCGGCAGTTGCTTCGGACTAGGCGACATGGTGCCCAAGGAGAACAGGTGCGGCGTGCGCTTCACGACGGACGAGGCCGATGCTTCACTGCTGAGCGACAGGACCTGCGAGTTCTTTGGCACTACGGAGTCCGGCACCAACAACACCTATCTCCTGCAGGGCGGGCCTAGCCATCAGTACGTGGACCACGTCACGTGCCTGCTGGCCGAGGGATTCATCAAAAATGAAGTAAGTGCCGGTGGGAGAGCGTGTAGCTGGATATGGTGGATCTCATGAGTTTGTGTGTTGTGCTGCAGATTCGTAAGAGAGAGAGAAGGGCTTGAAGAGTATCATATACATCGCCGAGGTGGTCATTATGCTGTTACATGAACGAACAGCTCGCTGATAAGGGTTGGACGAGGCCTAAATGTTGCGCTACAAGCGTTGATGTTACATTATTACTGCATTCTTAACCAAATATGACGCTTCTTTATTTGTGGGAGTGCTAGTGCGCGTTCTGCTGTGCCAATGTGCGCCGTTGCGCTGGCAGCTCAGTGACAGAAGTTCAAGTTGAGGTCATCTCGTAGAAGGGCAACCTGTTTCGGCGGGTACGGCACGATGCACTGAATATGTGAGCTAACTGATGTGAAGCTCTACGATTATAAGAAGAACAAGAAGAGCTGGTGTTTGCATTATTTGAACTCGGATTAGTCAGGGCAAAAGTGGTTTAGCCCTCCACCTCTCCTTCACCCCTAGCAAGTTCGCCACCACTAAGGTCACCAAAGTGTTCTGCGACCGCCATGGCCACGGGTCCACACGCAGCTTCACCACGCACAAGCACAGAAAGGTTGTGTGCGCGCTGAAACAGGGTGGTGAGGCCGGCAAGAGCAAATCGAACATCCTCGGCTGCGTGCATGAGTGATCAAGGCTCGAGTAGCGTATGCCGTCACGTCCGACAAGCACCATCAAGTCTACCCCTATCATGAACAACTACCCAAGTCCGCAGCAGAACCAAAACTCCTCACGAGAAAATGAAGCGGAGGAAGCTGCTAGAAATACCATCAGCCGAGGCACCATCTAGAAGAAATTCGAAAGAGGTTGAAGCCAATGCATTGATACACATTTGCATGAGGACGACGACTCTATTGACTAACTAGTGCATGATATGTAATCAAGAAGGCGTGAACGGAATGAAAATATGGATCGTGTTGCGGGCTTAGCTAGCGTGAACAAAGTCAAATATGCTAATGCTCCCAGGTTGGACCAAAGAGCACCCTCGGCGAGTGGTGGGTGCGTCCAGTGCTCGACTGTGGAGTTGGAGGTAGTCCACGACGGCCGCTGCTACCCCCTGAAAATACGAGACTATCGCTAGTTGGTAGACTCGGTGTTGTTGCACTTGCCGATCCGGGCGGCCTCACGACCGGTGGCACAAGCTGGCGCGCATCAGCACGCGTGAAAACGGTTCCGCTGCTTGTTGACTGCGTAAGTGCGACTGACTGCGTAGGGGCGACCGACTGCGTAAGAGCGACCGCAGCCTCGTCACTGCATACTGTGCTGGTATTCGTCGCTTGGTCGGGTAGCGGGTTGGCTAGTGCAGGCGAAAATAGTGTTCTTCGAGCTAGCGGGGGTGGGACAGCTTCACGTCGGTCGGTCTGCGAGGGCGTGAAGAATCGTGATCGGTGCGCCGTATTAGACCGACTACCGCGCATGCGACTGGAGCTGTTGGGAGCAATTGGCGTAAGGATGTCATCATCGCTGTAGTCGTCACTCGCGCTGCTTTCGCCCTCTTCTTCTGCATTGACTTGATAGTGCACTGCACTAGTTGCAGCCTTGTCACCCGCATTCGAGTACAAATATGCTAGCTTTTCCACGCGATCGGGTTTCAGCCGATTTCGTCGCTTGGTGCGGATGAAGGAGTGAACACTCCACGAGCGCTCACTCGCAGCGGACGACGTCGGGATGCTCAAAACGCGGGTAGCCAAAGCATGTAGGAGCGGAAACTTGTTAACCTTGACCAGCCACCAGTCTAATGGCGTGTCCCTCGCGGTTTTTTCGTGGTCTTCGGCTGTCCAGGACTTCTTCACGCGAATAAAAGCCATGACAGCTCGGTGAACCGCATTTGGAGATACGTTGGAGGGTAGACCAACTCGTGTAGCTAGATCTACGCATGCATCGACTGCATTGTCCAAATCATCACCTTCAAAGTCGTCCGTAGACTTAGTTGGGTCCAGTAAAAATGCAGCGAGCATTGATTCGCGCTTGAGGGTGTTCCAGCGGGAGCTAATCTGGCCTCGGATCGTGTTAAGAATACCAGAAGCAACATCATCAGTTTCGCGGTTGTAGATGACGTGGGTTTTCAGTCCACGAAAGTATTCATACACCATCGAAAGGCAACACCCATCCTTTTCGAGAGCGCCGAGAGCTTGGATTATCGGGTTCACCAGTCGCATTACGGCTCTGGCATTCACCCAAAACATGCTATCAGCCAAAATGGACTCGACGCGATTGAGTTTGGCAGCAGCATCTCCGTAACGAGCCAGAAATTCATGGTTGGAAAACAATTCACGCAGCACATCTTCGTTCCTCACGACACGGGAAATACAATTTGTGCTCGAGTACCACCGGGTCGAAACAGGGATCATTAGCGCGCGTCGTCGCTGCCGGGTACCAAAATACTTGCGTTGCAGAGCCCGAAAGCGATAAAGAAGCGCTGCACGTTTACGCACAAATTTGGTAACTAGGACAGCTTTCTTGAAGACGTCACTCATGAACTCCATCCCGAACATGTCTTTGAGTAGAAGATTGATCGTGTGTGCCGCGCAGCCGTTACACGTTAGACTTGGTATCTTGGCCATTAGAAGCTCCCATGACTTACGCCTGTTAGACGCGTTGTCCGTCACAACAGCGCATACCGATCCTTTTCCGACGACATTTTCAACAGCTTGAATCACCTTGTTCAACTCTGACGCCATGAACTCCCCTGTATGCTGTTTGTCGGCGCAGCGCTCCAATGACCAACATATGGGTCGGATAAATGGAGACGTCGCCATAAAGTTGATAATGGACTCGCTGTTGGGATCGGACCATCCGTCGCATACAATGGCAACGTACTGCTGCTCCCTCAGCACCTCCATAACGCTGGCAACTTCCTCCGCGTACGCGCTATCAAGCAGTGAGGTCGCCAAATCTTGGCGTGAAGGGAGCGTCATTCCGGGCCGGTACTTCGTCAGGATACACCTCATGGCTCCATTTTCGATGACTCGAAACGAAATGCCGCAGGCATAGAACGCTTTGGCAATCTGAAGATGGAACTCCTTCTTTTCAGTCACTGAGACCGGTCCTAGCACACTCGTAGCCATTTCAGGCCGCGAACGCTTGGATGGACTGTGGGGCCTATCGGAAGTGTCGGGACGATCTCGCTTGGAGGGTGTTACAGGGTAATTAGCCCGGACGTCCGCTGTGGCGCAGGGACAGCTGCGAATGTGTGGGCGGAGGTTTTTCTTGGGCTGGGCATTCTTGATCAGCTTGGAGCAGTGCCTGCACGTCACGTCGCGGTGCTGCTTCTTCGGGTTGGCCCAACGTGGCACAACCACAATGTACTCGGTCCACACGCCAACTGAACGGCGACCAAGGCCAGACCTTCACTGCTAGCCCGGTCCTCGTTGCGGTGGCCGTTTTGGTCCATGGAGCTTGCAGGCTCTACAGGAGCAAGTTTGCGAATGCAGCGACGAGAATAGGCCCCGTGCGCGAGCTGCCTGCCACGTGGAGCATACGCAGATTCATGTCGGTAAACCTCCACGTACGTTGACAACTTCACGAAACGCGTTGACCGAATATTTCTGCCACACCAACTATACACATGAGGTATTACCGTTAGCAGATCGAATATTTCTGCCACACCAACTATACGTAAAAGTTATTAACGTTAATAAATGGTAAGTACGAAGGTAATAACGGTAACTGGTAATAACTGGATAAGGATTTGACCAACTCTAGTTGGAGCACCTCATGGGGTGGCTGGGTTATGGGTTTTAGTTTACCTAACCCCATTTGGACGTTCTACAACGCAAAACCCGTGATAACCGATCTCAAAACCGCTGCCTTATCATTTACGGCACAATTTGATCGTATATATTGCACTTCAATATACGTTTTTAGGATTAACACATAACCCAAGAATTCGGAGGCTGGGTTCGGAGGGGGTGGGTGGGGTTACCCAACCCACAATTACCCCACTGGGAACCCTGCACGTATTAAGCGGGCCGAGCTGCAGGACCAGATTAAATCTAAGCTGCTGTAGGGAAGAAATTTTCTTCCCTACAGCAGCAGCTAGCGCATCTACAGACCAAAAATGACGACGGAGACACGCAACGGGACGCTGCGTTGGGGCTGAACTCCGTGTTGAAGGGCGTCGTGGAGCAGCAGCAGCTTGGCGTCGCCTCGGCGCAGAGTCTGGTGAGCCAGTGGCTGCAGAACCAGGAGCGAAATCCCATGGGGTTCTCTATTCATTTGGGCCGAGAGTGGGCGCAGAGGAGAGAGGTGCTGCTCAGCATGAAGGACGAGAGGATTGCTCGAGGGCTCCGATACGTGACGGCGCACTGCCAGCATCTGGACGCGCTCAGGCCCCACTTCTCCGAGGAGAGGTTCGAAGACGCAAGCGGGGACTTTTGCTGTGTGCGCAACGAAGTGATCCCCTTTCCTGGGGTCCAGTCGATGCGGAAGGTGTTTGATGCCGTGAAGTTCACGCTGGATACGCTGGAAATCAACATTTCGGAGCAATTGGGCCACATTACGGTTCGAGACGACTACGATGCAGTTGACGCGGGCAGTTTTATCTCCAATTATCGGATACAGGTTAATTTCAGGGCTTGACTGTGGGGTGACTACGGAGCAGAATGGCGTGGCATTCGGACACTACTTTGAGAGATCCAGTGAGGACCCTTATGCTGTGTTGACGATCGACAGTGTGGACCAAGACGATCTTCATCCTTATCACCCCCATGAACATGTCCGCAAGGTGATTAATGGAACGGTTGTACTGCTTGTAGTACCAAGAGGGCGACAGGAAAATAGTCGAGGCAGGAATGCGGGCTTGTCGATGAAGAAGGTGACGGGGGACAACAATTCTGACGTGACTGTTGTTATGCTGCGCTCTTTCTTCGTGAAGACTTGTCGCCCCGACTTCGAGGTGTCCGAGCAGGCAACCCAAGAATTACAAGACACTGTCACAGGTTGGGGTGACGACGTTTTCCGAGCTGTCCGAAAGATTGTCTACGCGTAGCAAGGTTTTGGCCTGCATGCGATAACAATTTCTACAACAACACCCAAATTTTGCATCGTAGAACACCTCGTCTCGCTTTGGGTGCGAAGACGAAATGCAGTTAGAGTTGCAGCTTTCAACTATCGTGCTGCTTCAACAATTAACGCAATACTTAAGTATCATAGTCGAAATAAACGTCTAGCCGCTGATAGGATTAGATAGGGAAAGCTGCGAGTGCAGTTGGACTCATTATATAGTATATATATAACAGACGACGACGAAGTGGCGATTGTGACTACTGGGCCCCGTTTCCATTGAAATCTGCCGACCGCTATTCAAGCTATGGTTAGCACTGCATAACAAGTAAGGGCTGCTTCTTTTTCTTGCTGGGAAAGAAACATGAAGCTCCTTCCCCTGCGTTCTCATTACTTAGTACATCGTAAGCGTCGTGAGTCATGGACCGTGATGCTGCAAGGTGACGTTGACGAGGGCAAACTCACTGGCAGGTAACAGCGACACTCGCTTTCACACGTCGCAGGCCTTACCGCAGGGCGACAAACATTCCCGACTCCGTTTTGCGTTAATCCGCTCCATTTTACCTTATTTATAGCGTAACACATCGTAAAAGTCACCAATCACGACACGCGAGCAAGACCATCAGCATGTTCGTGCAGGCCCTCGCGGACGTGAGTGGGCCTTACTTAGAGGAGCTGTCTCCGCTGCCCAGCGCATCCACGTCTTCAGACGACCATCACTCCTCTCCGCCGAGCGCGTCCACGCCCGAGAAGCCCGTGAAGCCCAAGAAGAAGCGCAAGGCGACCTACATTCTGCGCAAGGAGGAGCAGGCCTCGCTGCAACAGGAGATCGAGCGGCTCGAGAGCCAGGTGGCCGTGCTCAAGGCCCGCTCGCTGCCGCCCGAGGAGGCGGCCAAGGCCGACCCGGTGCTGCAGCGGCGCGAGGCGGAGAACGCGGCGCTCACGAGCGTCTTGCGCCAGCAGCAGCTGCACGTGGCCAACGTGCAGTCGCTGCTGTCTCGGTGTCTCGGAGACCAGCAGACCCACCCGCTGTATACGCGTATACGGCTGAGTAAGGACTGGACGGAGAGACGAGCGACGCTGAGGAGTAGACGCACCGAGAAGCTGCGCAACGCCTACGAGTACATCTTAGCTAGGAGCAGCCACTCGCAGCCCGAGAAGATGCAGCTCTCGGACGAGAGGTTCGAGTCCGCGCAGGGGGATTTGTGCTGCGTCCGCTTCGAGACGGTGCACTTTAGGGGCGTGGAGTCGCTGGAGCAAGTGTACAATGCGCTCATCTTCTACTTGACGAACATGGAGATCAGTATCTCCGAGAGGCTGGGGCATATTACGGTACGAGACGACTACGACTCGATTGAGGGAACAGCGTATAATTCCAGGATTGCATCGACGGAGGACTGCGGCGTCACGACCGAGATGAACGCCGTCTCGTTCCCGCAATTGTTCGCGAAGGACGAGTTGGGGGTGGGCGTCGGCCCCTGTGCTGTGATGGCCAGTGACTGTGTAGACGAAGACGAGCTGTACCCGTACAACCCGAGAGAAAGAGTGAGGAAGGACGTTTCCGGAGCAGTGGTGCTTACCGTGGGCAGGAGGAAGGTGAAGCACAAAGGGGGCAAGCAGATCGGAACGGCGGCTTGTGCTGGGGAAGAAGAGACGGAGTTAGTGGTTACGATGCGGCGGGCGGCTTTCGTGAAGCTGCACAAGCCACAGTTTCCTGTGTCTCCCTTTGCGCTGCAGGAGTTGCACGAAGGTATTGCAAGATGGGGCGACGTCATGCTCAAGACCGTGCGCAGCGTCGTTTATACGACTCCGTAGTATCTTCAACTCCACCGGGAGGTGCAAGTTGGCGCCAGATAGGGGAGGCGAAACGTGTAATATGGGATTAACATTATTTGTGAAGCATTCGCATTTGCTTGATTCGCCGCGATCCGAGGCAGGCGCTGTCGCGTCTCGAAGGATTTGAGTGGGAATGCGCTGGCGTTTTCGGGAACGTTATTTAGATATTCAACCTCGTGTACTGTAGACTTACGTTGCTGTTCTACATAGTCCAGCCGAATGCCATCGAATGCAGTTTTGAGTTTGATGACGGAACTTGGCTTTGTTGGCGCCCCCGGGACCACCACCAAGCAGTTGCGGGTAGAGTGTGGAATTGCGCCACAACCGCTTTCAAGCGAGGCTTTGGTGCAAGGAAATGCGCGTTCGTCAAGGCTTTGAGCTTGATGAATCACTCACCTACTGTAAGACGTATTTTGCCGCTCAGTTTTGCAATCACTCTGCAATTCCCGGATTTGCTGCCTTCACCACCCACCGACCACCCGTTAGCTGTGTGCACTAGCACCTGAGCGGTGGGCTCGACCCTCCTTCTGTGTGTGACTGGACCGGCGCCTCCACCTGGTGGACCGCGTCAGCGTCGCCCCCCGGACCCAGGGGACGGTGGCTTGCTTGGTAAGGCACGAGCCGACTCCTCTGCGATTGAGAAGTCGCCGGAATCGGAACCAGGGCGCACAGCGGGACCGCCTGTGACGACACCATCGGACGCGCTCGTACGTCTTCGGGAGCCAGCCTTCCGGTGCCTCTCCCCAAGACTAGCGCTGCGCCTCGAACGTACGCAGCCGCGCTTACGTCTTCGGCAATTGCGGCCGAGCGTTCCAGTGAGGGGCTGCCAACCATTCGCCAGCTCAAGCCGGACCTACCGCCCGCTGTGCTCGCGAAGCTCGCCACTACGCTAGAGAAAGACTGGACGACCCCAAGACCGCCTCAGCTATCGGAGGAGTTAAAGAGCCTTCAGGCGGCGGCACTGAAGGCGTCGCGTGTGCACTCTGACTCTATGCTGAGGGAGCGGACGCCCGTGGAGACGCAGGCGTTAATGGCCTATTTCCGGGGCGATCTAGACCTCAGACACCCTCCATTGTTTCTGAAGGCGACAATGCCCGTCCTCCAGCGAGCCATGGTTGAACAATTTCATGAGACTCACGTGGAGGCTACGTTGACAGCGGATATTCCCCCACAGGTGCCTCTGCGCAAGGGCATGCCCCACCTGGCGCTCTTCGAGGAGTCATTCAACTCAAACAAAAACGTAAGGCATGGCAAAGAGATGATCGATCGCATGCTGAAGGATGTCAAAATGCTGTTTTTTGACGGCAACCATACGCTGAAGTTCGTATTCCACTCGCGCCGGACGGCCGAGTTCTACAACGGGGTTTCGCTGCGTCTACAACGGGTAGTCATCGACCTGGAGGACTCCAGCGGGCTGGAAGATGGGGTGTATAACTCGGCTCAGCTCCGACGTTTTTATTCGATTAGGATTCTAAACGCGGCGGCGGAACTTGGCATTGCCACGATGGTAAGTGCATTCTCCCAGCTAGCGGGTGTCCCAGTGCTTGACGCAGAACGGTCGCGCGCGGACGCTACAACGGTGATTGATAACCGCTACTTCGTAGTCCGTTTCGCCCAAGAGCAGTGTCCAGCCGCATTGCAAGGAGTGACGCAAGTTACTATCGGAGCAACGCAGGTAGTACTTCACCACTTCCTGGTTCAACAACGGCTCCCGTGTGGCCGCTGCTACAGCCCCAAGCATACAACCGGGTACTGTCGCGTCAAAGCGGAACATCTCATGGATGCTAGGGATCGTGGATACAGGATCTTCCAGGGACATGTGGCCCCATTCCAGGTAGGGGCGGCGCGACCTTATTGCCACACGGATGAAGACAGTTTCAACACGTTTTGGGCGACGATGGCGAAGGAGATGGAGCTGACAGCGGCAACGTTACAGCGCAATACCCAGCCAGACGCTGTCGCACCCGAGAAAGGGACCACACCCAGTCCACAACGGGAAACCCGCAGGGCAGGCACCACCGCAGTGCAGACCCAAGCGATGACTGAAACCAGGACGGACGGGGACTTCATCATTGTGCGACGGAAGGGATCCAAGAAGAAGTCACCAGCGGAGGAGGAGCTGACCTCACCAGCCGTTTCGGTCGATAACAAGAAGGGAGCGACACCCGAGCGAAGCGGCCATACCCCCGCAGCGCATCTTGGTCCCCAAGCCCGCCAAGAAAAAAACCGCGTCTTCACCGGGAGGACAAGGACACCAAACGTCCTTCAAACTTTTCCAGCAAGCCCGAGAATACGGCCAATATCAGGCGCTGATGGACGATGACAGCAAGTCCGAGTCGGATGTTGCCTCGGTCGCCAATGGTGACACTGGAGACGAAGATCAGGACATGGGACCAGGCGACGCTGGTTATGCGTTCCCGGACGAGGAGGTCCTTACGGACCAGGATGTGGTGATGGTCGCGGAGGAAGGCGAGGAGCATGCTTTGACCGAAAAGACGACTCCACCGGACACGTCTGCAGCCGAGCAACAGCGGAGTGCACAGCGCGCCAGTCGCCGCCAGCGAGCCGTGGCAGATGCAGTAGAACGCACGGAGTACGTTGAGCTGGCTGCCTCACGTATCTCCTCGGTAAGGTCTTCTTCAGAGGCTCAAAGGGTTTCTCCAGCTCCTGCTCAGACGGCCTCCCCAGTATCGAGCTATCTTGGTTCATCGGCCCCATCCCAAAGTCCACCTCCTGCGCCTACACCAGGCTCGGAGGCTCCTTACTCTATCGTATCCAGCGCATCGGATTTGCCTTCGGACGAGCTTGCTCAGCGGGTGCCTGGGGGAAAGGAAAGTCAAGCGTCCGATGCGAGCCAGGCGTCGGACACCAGTGTTGTCTACGAGAAAACCGTTCCCCCCCCCGCACAAACCCAACACAGGTCAATTACTGGCTGTCCTGGTTTCAAGGCAGGGAGGTCAACGTTCCTGCTAACGGGCAGTGTGCGATTCTTGCTCTATACGCGACGGTATCGAACCAAGAGCATGGCAGTTTACCACTTACCCCGGAAGTAATTGCTGACGCCAACTTTCACAAGCGGGCGATCTATGCGCTGATGGTGGAAAACTTGCAGGCTGACTGCAAGTTGGGGATCCTGGACCCTTTTACGGAACTCGACCGCCTGAACCCGGGCTGCGAGCACCCCAAGACTAAGGAAGCGGCGATCGCGATTGTGTGCACCTATCTTCTTCATGAACGTCTCCGGTCGGTCGATACCCGAGTTCCCAGCACGAACTGGGTCAACCCTCATGTGCTGAGGACCTATGCTCAGTACCTCCGACAGCCATTGATGGTCATGGACGTCGATGTCCACGGTGACGGACATGTACAAATCTACACTTACCAGGAATATGAATTGGAGACACCGGGCAGCTCTGAACCTCTGATCCACGAGACAGGGAGCTACACGGCGCTGGAAGATCACGACGCTACGGCATATCTGCGCATGTGTCGGAGGCTTCATGTCCTCCCCATGATCTTGCTGCTCCGGACGCACGAAAGTCATTTCTATGGAGTTCATCATGGAGAGCTCTTCCTGAAATGGCAAGCGGAAGGCGATCCCAGCTTTGCGGCCGAGGTCGCGCATCCATTTGAGTGGCGTGACGGCGTCCTCACCAGGCCTGCTGACGTGGTGGTGAGGAACATTGGGGAGAAAAGCCGGACGCAGGTCGGGTTTGAAGTGCAAGTCGGAGGGATCCCGCTAGATTTGCTCGACGATACCGAAGATACCAATGCTCACCTTCAACGCAGCCTCACTATGCGGCAGCGCTTGGATGTCGTCCATCTCCGCATGTGTTGGCCGATTTTGGATGACTGCGAGTATCAGGTGGACGAGATGGAAGTCTTGATGCATGAAGCGGAACGCAGGATTTTCGCCGCTGCGGGCATGGACGACTACGCAATCGGCAAGAGGATTCCCGGGATGGCCGTCGGTGCTGAGATGCCTCCACGGCAGCGTTCTCAACCGAGAGGTCAGATCCACGCAGGCGTCTATCAGGCCTTGCTAAACGCACAAAGTCCTGACGAACTGACCCCAGCGCTGCGGATAAAGCTCCAGACTGCCCACCATGACAACACGACGGCTATTAGTAGGTGGTACTCCGAGGTGTATGAGAGATTTTCACTTCCTGCGCCAGGTCAGGAGGTCCCGTCGATGGAGCACTTCATGCTGCACCACGGTGACAATGTCGAGGCGCTTCGAGACCTGTTCGCGTTTGTACCTTTCCCGGAGTTGGCGGCCAAGTCGGTTCCGCAGGGCCGGCTCGAAGCTTACCGAACGCAGATGGAAGCTCTGGGAAGGCTGAGCCAAGATGAAGATCGCCCGGCTGACCTCCGCAAGCTGAGCCAACAGTGGCTAGAAAATGCAAATGGGCCTGACCTCGGGAACAATCTTAAGATGGCCGCGGCTGATAGTGGGTGGGCATCCCTCAGTAAATGGCTGGCGGATAAATACCTTCGGGGACAACCGCGGTCGATGCCGGACTCGATATGGACCACCCTACACGTGTTCCCACACGTTGTGCGGCAGTGGGGAGCTACGCCAATGGGGAGAGCGCCTCTCGGTTCCTTAGCGCACTGGTACGCAGTGGATAGCAATGTTGTATGGGCATTGGATAAGGAAACTGGGGAGCAGTGATCAAGCTCCACACAGGCCTGAATTGGGATGAGCTGACGGACACATCGAAGTTCCGTGCTGCTCTTCCAAGCCGCAAATAAAGGCACAATGTGCCACAACACCTCTGATGCAATTTCCATGCGGTATCAGAGGGCCCCGCTTCGAGAGGGGCGAGGCATGGATACGCTAGAGGGGGCCAGCGCTGGGCCGCGGGCTATTTCGCGACAGCACAGTCTCGACAGCGTCAAGTAAGACAACGGCGTCTGGGCGACTTCTTTCCTATCGTCACAGGCGTCGCGAAGGCCAAGCAAACGCGGAACCGGTTCAGAGCGGACCGCCGAAAGCGGCTCATGCAACTCCGAGAAGAAGAGAGGGTGGTCATGGACGCGCTGAGCGTTCGATCCACAGGACTGCATCCTACAGACCAAACGTTTGGCTGCGTTACGCAAATTGTGAATGGTTTTGGAGCTCGGGCCTCCGACCGGGACGCCTGGTTCCGCAGTCTCAGAACGCAAAGTGATCATGGCAGGAATGGAGTTATTCTCCTCCAGGAAACGCACGTGGAAGGGCCAGAAGTAGAGAAGTTCACGGACTTATTTGCCTCTGGTTGGGGTTTCCGCACCGGTCCTCAGTGCCCCACCAGGTCCTTCTGGTCGCCAGCACTAGGAAAAAAAGCTGGTGTCGCGATCTTGGTAGACCCTTACGGGGAGTTCAAGGACGTGACACCATGCCTAGAGGATCAGTGGAGCCAGCATTTCATGGCGGTCAGAGGACACCTAAATGGTCGCCCGCTGGTCGTCATCAACGTGTACGCGCCTCACCAGATCCCCCAACGCAAGCGATTCTTCCGTCGTTTAGCAACCATAGAACTTCCGAGTGACGCGCTAGTTGCAGTGGGTGGCGATTTCAACTGTACGCTGGACGAGGAGGCTGACCGAAGCTACACTACGCGCGCGGGGGCGCATGATTCTATTGCTCTCAGAAATCTGCTCGTGACATGGGGCGTCATCGATCCGGTAGCAGCTGTCAGACCCAAGCAATGGCGGCCGGATCAACTTCGCCGCCACCATACCGAGACGCACACCTATCACTATCCGGTGGCTGGTCATGGGGACGCTTCATCCCGTCTTGACCGCTGGTACGTCAACAGACTGCTACGTGCATGGGTCGTCGGCTGGGAAGTCGTCGCCCCTGCGGTCTCAGCCGATCACCACGCTGCCAAGTTGCATTTACAGCAGCCGGACGACCCAGTCCGGGTACGCAAGGCGGCAACCGTACACCCCCCCCTCCTCGTTTTGCTGAAGACTTAGTCAAACAACATACGCAGGGACTGCTCCAACAGTTCCTGGAGCGCGTGTCGGCTGACGGAGTCGAGGCTGGGGAGATGGCCAAGTGGTGGGACGAACTCAAGCTCCGAATCGTAACGGACACTCTTAAGATAACCCGCCAACGGAGGCGTACCAGGCGCAACACTTACCGCCAAAAGCTCCGCCGACTTCGTAACCAGCAAGCCCGCATCCGTGAGTGTGATGATGGCCAACCAGTAACGATGGAGACCGTTACAGATGCACTAGACGCGCTGACGCTCGAGGATATCCACGGCTCGACCCCGGCGGCCCGGCTCCGAAGTGCCATTGCTGACTGCCAGCGAGCGAGGGCATCCTTACATCAGCGCCGCCACTTTGCTGCAGCAATTCATTGGGAAGGGAAAACTACTCGGGACTTCTTCAGACGCATCTCCAGCAAGTTCACGGACAATATCATACACTGCCTCGACCCAACCCCCGGTTCGCCGGTACGAGGGGTGCACGATAAGGCGGACATCCTTGCTGATGCCTGGACCCCCATACTGCAGCAACACGTGACGAACGCGGCATCGCAAGATGCAGTCGCCGGATGGATTGAGGACGTCGCGGAACCGACGAATGAACAAGTTGCTGTAGTGAAGGAGATATCGACAGCGGAGATCGAGGCGGCAATCGCGGCCTGCAAAGAGGGGAAGGCGTCTGGCCCTGATCGTCTCTGCAATAGCTGGTACCGTTCCTACGCTGATCAACTGGTACCGATCCTGTCAGTGATGCTCAACAAGTGGTACGCGGCAGGTGTTCCCTGAGTCCTTTCTGGTGGCGGATATATTCTGCCTCAAGAAGTCAGGGGATCTGCATAATCCTTTAAACTACCGGCCGATCGCGCTCCTGAATACGGACTACAAGATATTTTCCAGAATCCTAGCGACAAGAGTGCGAGAGACGTTGGACGACCGAGTGCATCCTCACCAGAATGGCTTCGTCCCGGGGCGGACGATCCACGAGACCTTACACATCTTTGAAGCCTCTCAGCAGACTGTGTCTGTAGATTCTGCTCAAGACGGAGCGCTGGTCATGCTGCTAGATTTCATGAAGGCCTACGACTCGTTATCCAGAGACTTCCTCTTGAAGGCACTCCAGCGCCACGGGTACCCGGAGCAGTTCATCCAGGCGGTTGGGGCTCTGCATGCTGGTACGACTGCTACGTTTTTGGCTAATGGTTTTAAGTCTCACAGAGTCGAGGTGACGAGCGGCATCAGGCAAGGGTGCCCCCTTGCACCGTTACTGTTCATTTTGGCGCTCGAGGCCTTGTACCAGGAGCTCGATAGGCGTCCCGAGTTACAAGGGGTCAAGCTCACGTCGGAAGGTGGCGAGGTGGAGATCAAAGTGGCCGGCTATGTTCTGTCTACCTTTCATCTGTATCTCAAGTGGCGGCGCTCTTGAGGGTCACCACAGAATTTGGGGCAGCATCTGGGCTTCTCCTTAACCACAAGAAAACGATGGTGATTGCACTACGGCCGGACGGTCCCGCAGGGGACGCCTGCCTGCCACCTCCCCTGCGGTTCCAGGAGCCTGCGCACCAAGGACGCTATCTCGGTATCTTTGTTGAAAGCACGAGGGACCCCGAGAGGACATGGAGCATGGCAGAGCGACAATTAACCACCAGATTGTATATGGCCAGTCAGAAAACAACAACCGTCGACCAACGCAGCTTGATCGCTTCAGCGGTCATTATTCCCAAGCTGCTATACATCGGCCAGCATGCCTGGCCTACAACTGGCACGGTTAATCGGCTGACGACAAAGATCAAGAATGACGTGTGGCACGGCGTTTTTACCTCAGAAGTACAAGGGGCGAAGGCTTGGTTGGATGCGGATCTCGCAGCCTTGCCCCGGACCCAAGGGGGTCTGGCTGTGCCCGATCTGCGTGTGGAACTGATGGCGATGGCTGCAGTCACAGTCTCAAAGTGGACGGTCCTCGGATCTAATGTCGATCATATCGTCGGCGACATCTTAGTGTGTAAGGAGCTGATACCTGGTGCCCGTGCTCCGGCCACCTTCGTGACCCCAAATGCAAGAGTCCCACTGGTAGGCGGCATCCGCCGTCGTTCATCTATGTGGTCAACTGGGAAGGCCATCGTTTCCACGGCAGGTGGCGCTGCTGACCTTCCCGCTCGGGCACCGATGGTTTCAGCCTTGTACCAGTTGACCCGACATTTCGGATGTGTCGATCTTCAATGGAACGGCGCAAGGCTAGTCGCCGACGGGGCAGCTTTACGGTCGACTACCTGCCGTCTTTCCTCTTGGCTGAAGCTGCCGTCCATGCCCAACAGTGTCTGGAGTGACTTCCCTACGCTTCAGTGGTGGATCTTCAGCTGATCGATGGCCGAACAGGAGTTATCGCCAACCGGACATGCTTTCGAAGCTTGCTTACGTACGGTGACCGGCTCCGTGATATCATTCACTGGAGATGTCATGGAGCTGGACTTATCACATTCACCCTGCTATTCCCCCGCAGAAGACGTACATCGGCAATTCGCAAGAGGGTGGAGGCCCTCGTTCTACTATTGGTCACGAATTACCCCCGCCTATTTTATCGAGGTGGCTTCGGCTCGGAGCTACGGATTGAAGCAGCACCAGCGGACCACCCGGTGCTCGGGAGCATGACTTCCAGTTCGCCACCATCTGTACAGCTGACGTCAGGATCGAGGGCTCTCTCACGGGACCACGTTATCAGCAGTCATCCTCGACTGTCTAAGTTCGTGTCCGCGACAGTCGGGCCCGAAATTCGAGTTCAGTATGTACATCCGCACCCGCGTGTCAGTCGTCTGGTCTGCTTATGGGTGGGTAATCGGCGATGGATCAAACCGCGTCGACATTTTCGAACTATTATTGCTGCTGCATCGCGGAGGCGAGGCTTCGCCAGTCGAGCGCGGCGCCAACAACACTGGGAGCGGCAAAGTCCTTCGGCTGCGACAGGTCTCTCTCACCTTGAATGGTCACGGATCCGGCGCATTGTCGGTCTTAACCCGTGGGGGGAGCAGCTCCTGTTTCGGCTCAAAACCACCAGGCGCTATCGCCATACGATCGCAGTCGTCAACAAGTTGGATGTCCTCATGCGGTGTGCGTTCGGCAGGACCGAGTGGATCTCTACCATGTATTCTGGAGTTGTCCAGCAGCGGTTCGGATGCGCACGCGTTTCCTACAGTTGGCTGGCATTGGGATTGCCTACGTCGGGCCTGGAGGAGGCTGTCTTTGGCCTCACGCTGCCAATGATCCCTGCGGGGTATGGACAATTGCGCAGCAGCTCTTCCCGACCGTAGCCGTCCTCGCGCTGGACAATCTCACTGTCGTAAGGGTCACAGGGTAAGGACTAAAAACCGACGGTCACTTACCGAAGCACCCATTGCATGGTTGTAACATGTCACTCGTCCCTGCAGGAGGAGATCAGTCGCCTGCGGCTGAAGGTGATGCGACTGACGGCCAAGGTGGCAGCGCTCAATACCCCGACAATATCTGCTGAAGAAGCGGAGCTGGCACAGCTCATGCTGCAACACACTGCGCTCGCTGCAATCGCAAGAAGCCAGCAATTTCAAGTAGCCAAAGCTCAGTCGCTATTGACGCAGCGAATGGTGTGCGATGATCCCTTTGTGATGTTCGACGGGAGGAGGGCCTAAACCCTACACTTTTTTTTATGATAGAGCGAGCAGAACTGGAATCCCTTGAGCACGAGCATCTGCCTCGGCAAGGAGTCGGCTGAGCGTCGGGCCGCACTTTTGGAGATACGACCTCAGAAGTTGCTGAATGCCTACGAGTACATTACGTCTGCGTGTCCGTTAGAGGACACGATGGTGCCGCAGTACTCGGACGAGCGATTTGAGACGGTAGAGGGGGATATGTGCTGTGTTCGCGTGGAGGTGGCTCATTTTCCTCAATTGAGCACGTGTTCAACGCGCTCAAGTTCTATGTCGACAACATGGAGATCATCATTTCAGAGCAACTCGGCCACATCACACTGCGCGAAGATTACGACGAGATCGAAAACTGCGCCTACAACGCTCGGATATTGTCAAGGAATACCAAAGGTATTTGTATCGAGAATAATGTCGTCGGCTTCGCCAGCCTGTGTGATGGCAAAAACAAGGGGTCTAGTCAGGAACCGAGAGCAGTCATTGCCATTGACTCGGTGGATCAAGATGCGCTTCACCCGTACATCGCCAGTGAACGTGTTCGAAGAGAGATTTCGGTCGCTGTCTTGCTTACAGCAAACGATTCAAATGCCAAGGAGGACGAAAGCTATCCAAGCGCGTCAAGTATGAGCGAAGACGGTGGCTTGGTAGTAACTATGCGCCGAGTGACCTTTTTGAAGCTGCACAATCCAGAATTTCCTGTGTCCAAGGCTGCTTTACAGGAGTTGCAGATGGATGTTGCGCTGTGGAGCAACTTAGCGCTGAAGACGATGCGTGACGTTCTAAAGGTGCCTCCTAAGTAACATCAGGGTCAATAAAGAGCCGCAAGTTGTCATCGTGTGAACGAGAAATTGGAATTCGTGAAAAAAATCGGCTCGGCTTGTATCACATGTACAACTTGCCATCGTTATCGGATAGCATCAGTGCGCTGCGAATGGGGCGTGGGTCACCATCTCGTGGTATACATCGATAAACGTCTTGGTAGCTGTTGCGCGCGTTGAAGTTGAGGGCAGCGATGGCGTTGACGCTGCCGATGTACACGGAGGCGATAAGTGCGGGAAGATAAAGCTTGATCTTGATGCTGTAGTGGCGCTCGCTAGTTTTTAGGGAACTGAAAGTGACGCTGAAGTAAATGGCGCTTTGGCTGGAGTTCGAGTGTAATCCACGGCGAAAGTCAGGGGCAGAGGGACCCGAAACAAATATAATACGTAGAAGTACTTAGTCCTTGACAGAAGAGACCTAGCCATATAAGTACTTGTAAAACTTTACTCCTACCTACCTGATGCCCACCAGTAAAAAGATGCTTGAGTGATAGAGTACATGTAGTTTTAACACGTACTTAAGTACAGCGACTAAAAATCAATCAAGGAGTTGAGTGCAGCACGCTACGCATCGATTGGACCAGAACAGCCCCCACTCAGACTCCGAAAGTTCAAACTCGGGACGGCGAAGCTTCACGTAGGCCGCTCGGCTCAGCGTCACCACCCATCGGCCGACGCTCCGTCAAAACAAAAGCTGCGGAAACTTCTTTTCTAATACGCTCCTGTCAGCATGTCTGCTGCTGGCACCCACGCAAGCGGGTACGCCAGCAACAGACATGCTCAAGGAAGACGTACCTGGTGGCTAGGAGGGCAGGCGTCGCAGCGCCGCCTCCTCCTCCGCCACAAGTAGCTTGTGCGCAGCGTCGCTTGAAGGCTGGCGCCAGGCTTGGGCAAGACTGCCTGGCGCCAGGAATCCAGAGCTCTGTCTGCACAAGTATACAAAGATGCATATATAGGATTACGAAACAGAAAAACACTTGCATTTAGTATAGGTTAACTCAGCTTCTAGAACGACACTAAGGAGAAAGCAAGAGGAAGACCTAGAGCCTGTAGCTAGCCCGAAGACTTAAAGGAATCAATCTCACTTTGCATTTTACCCAAAAGCAAGCAAGCAACCACAACAACTCCACGCACTTTCGCTACGGCAGGCCCCACCGCATCGGAGCCTGTCACTCACTTGGTGCGTAGGGATAAAGTTTATCCTCATCCACCGAGTCGATGGTAACTATTCCGCAGAGTTGTCCGCCACAGATATCGTCAGGCCCTTCGAAGAGCTGTGACAGCTTGATACAGTTGAGCTCTGTGGCTACCCCGTTGTCACTCGTGGACAAGATTCGAGTGTTTAAGCTGCTGCCGTCGACATCATCGTAGTCGTCCCTGATTGTGACATTGCCCAAGCGCTCCGAAATGCTGATCTCGACGTTGTCGAGGCTAAAGAGCAGAGCATCGTAGACTTGTTTTAGGGATCGCACGCCCGGGAAGTGGATGGTCTGGAATATGTCGCAACGAACATCACCATTGGCAGTCTCGAACCGTTCGTCTGACAAGTGGGGCTGGCCCGAGTTCGAGACCTGACTGCGTGCTGCAATGTACTCGTATCCAGCTCGGAATTCTTGCCCCGAAGCGCCAAAGCGTCGCCCTGCGGTCTTCCCACGCTTTTTTCGGGTGAAACCGCGAGTGGAGCGGGTGCACTTCCTGCAGGGAAAGCAGTGTTATTGTTAGTCCTGTGGGGCCATTACAATATCAGTTTTGCGCACTTGACGAACCAGCGATGGTAAGATGGCGGATTGAACGCTGGCGAGATGCAGTTGGTGCTGGCGGATAGCGCCGAAGATCTCAGTGTTTTCTGAAATCAATGCCGGGACGGGGTCCAATTGCCTCAGCTGCCCTTGCAGTCGTGTCAACTCCTCCTTCAGACCGTCAATCTTTTGCTGTGCCGAATGGTCATAAAGTAATGCACAAGAACCGCCCCGGATAGAAGCGAGCGCTGGTGTATCTTTCGCACGAAGTTCGTGGACTTGCGCTTCTTGTTGGCCATATTCGCACCAGAGCTCTTTCTTCTCTGTCTCTCGGCTGGATGATTGGCAAGCGAGAGCTCAAACGTTATTGTGCTTTTCAGTTATTTTGCCGATCATTTTAGACGCTAAATATGGCAAAGCCTGCTCCTAAATATGTGTGAAAGAAGATACACGACCTACTAAAATTATGATAAATCCACCTTCTCATATCCTACCGGAAAAGTCGTATTGATAGAGCATCCGGAAATATAGAGCACCTAGCACATTGCCTTAGTAAATAGTTTAAGGCCATATTATGCACGGACGAGGTCACGACAGGACGCAATGTAGGGAAAATGTACATCGTATTAAAACACGGTGAGGTGCTTACACAGTGCTTACACAGTTACCTCTTCTACAATGTCCGTGTGGTCTACATGGTTGCTGCGCTTGGGGGCAGGCGCGCTGGCAGCATTATTTGGAGGCCCATACGGCAGGAAAGGGTCTGCCTTTAGAAACGAGTTCTGAACTGTCGTGGCGGAAACACAACGAAGCCCCTCCATTGCACGCTCGAAAATCTGATGCCGACGAAACGCAGGCGTTACAGTCTTCGGTCGTCGGACGGAACGCGAGCTATTGAGATGACAAATGTGCTGCTTGACAGGCAGGGCCCATAACGCCTACGTCGAGAGGCTGCGCAACACCGGTGCAGCCGCCAGGTACGTATAGCACCGAAGTGCCCGTACACGCCAACGCGTCGGCAATTTCCGCTTTCTTGTGTACCGATAAGCTATCGAGTATGAGGACTGATGGCTTTACAACGATATACTTCCAGCACTTCTCAATCCACTCCAACGTCACTCTCTCATCAAACCAGGCGCTCTCTTGCACCGAAAATGTAGCCACGTCTTCTAAGCAAAACTTATTCAGCTCCTTCTTGACGTCTCCACCGGGGGCACCATTGTAAACAAAGTGTGGCGGAAAAATTCTTCCGTCTGCCGAAACGGAAAGCATCATGGTGCATCGGTAACCTTCACTCTCGTTTGTGGTTGAGCGCACAGTTGGGGCACCGACAAATTCCACTGTTGTCCTTGTACCCATGTCCCAGTACACAGAAGTTTGGTCTATATTGAACAGTGCACGTGCAACCGTGGGGCTAGTATTAGGGTCAAAGATATAATGCTGCGTCGCTACCTCAGTCACTTCCTCGACAAATGGCAGCCGCAGAGCTTCCAGCTCTTCTCGAGTCTTGCGGCCTGAGTGGCCGATGCGTCGAATGGTGAGGTGGTGCCGGCGCAGGAAGCGCTGGCACCAGGACTTCTTGGCGTCCGGGCTTTTGGGCCCCATCACCTCCGGCATGAGCTCTGTAGCCATGTCGATGATGAAATCAACCGTTACGGTGTGCTCCAGCCGCCGCTCATCCTTGATAAACACGCACAATGTGTCCTCGATCGGGGCCGTGTCGGGCTTGCGGCCGCTGCCGCTGAGCGTGAGGCGGGAGGCACGGGAGGGAGCTGGAGGGAGGTAGGGGCTGGCTTGAGGCTGACGCTGGGACTCTTGGGCCAGGCGGGAGTACTTGCGCTCCCAGTTCTGTAGCGAAGGGCGGGAGAAGACACTTGACTCGGCAAACGCTCTGCGGCTCGTGCCGCTAGCGCGTGCAGCACGCCAGTCTTTAACGGCGCGCACTTTGAAGCGGTTGGTGTAGTGGTAGGGATGCGGTCGCGGGGCATGCTGCTACTGGTTTGGAAGTCGGGCTTCTGCTGCTGCTGGAGGTTTGCGTTGTGTGCTTGCCGTCTCGGAGAAGCCGAACCGTTCACGGCGCACGTCGATCAGTCATTTTCTACCGTGTTTTATAAAGTGATGTAAATGCTACCGTGTTTTATAGCAATTTTCGCCTTGTCGCAGTACTACCACAATTATCGGAATGATAGAGCACAGCGCAACCTGCAATAGAAAATTGGGGCTCTATCAATACGACTTTTCCGGTAAACATCAATCCTAAACATCAATTGGAGCAACGCGCTGTCCGTCCGTCCGAATCAAATCGTCACGCTTATTCACTAAGTACGAATTCCACTAAGTACGAGTAGCTGCCGAGCGCAGCGAAGGCGGCTCCGTCGCCAAAGGTGACCCCATCATACGATATTGCGGGACCGCAGGGTCCGCCCAACCTCTGTAGTACTAACCTAACATTGAGAGTAGTGCAGAGAGCCGACGAGGCGAGCGGAACGGGATCGCCACTGCCGTAGTGAAGCGTAGGCAGCCTGCTCTTATAGCGCAGTGAGCATTGCGAGCGAAGCGCCAACTAACAAAAAATCGTCGCCGTGTAGCGGCGGCGCTCGGCTAGGACCCGCCCCGGCCTCTGTATTACTAACCTGACATCGAGAGTAGTGCAGCGAGCCGACGAGGCGATCGGAACGGGTCCAAGCGAAGCGTAGGCAGCCTGCTCCAATAGTGGAGCGAGCATAGCGAGCGAAGCGCCAACAAACTAAAAAATCACCGCCGCGTAGCGGCGGCGCTCGGCTAGTATATATCGGCTTGGGAGAGCTTGTCAGCAGCCATACATTGGCCCAGACTGGGGCGGACCTACATACAAACTAGGCGGCACCGCCCCCCCCCCCAGATTTTGGGAAGACATCACACTTACCCCCCTATTTCTGAGCTGTCGGATCGAGGTACTCCCCTATTTTTGAGCCGCATATAGACTTACCCCCCTGTTTTTGGCCCGGCCCCCCTCAGATTTTGGTTCTGGGTCCGCCCCTGGGCCGCCCAGTACACTGCCGTCCATGATCCCCAGCACACCTACCCTCTTATGCATAATTGTCGTGTGTCTAGGTACTTGTAGATAAAAGCCGACAGAATTGCAGGTGCACAGCCACAATTGTACTTTCAAAAGTGCAATTGTGGCGCTTTTAGCGTAATTCTAGGCCTCTACCCATTTATGCACCTCGATTTATCGTAAATCTAGCAGGTGGTCGCTATAAATACAGCAAATCTCGCCTCATATTGCCAAAATCATTGCAAAGCACAATACCAGACCATCTAGACCGTGGAATTTTGTTGCCGTCCCAGAGGAAGTCATGCGTTACTCTCCTCTAAAGGTGATCGCAGTGAGCCGGGCAACTACCGTCCAATCACGCTTATGCAAGTAGACGTAAAAATTCTGTCGAAAGTGCTGACCTACCGCCTCCAAGACGTCTTACCGTCCATTATACATCCTGACCAAAAAGGATTCGTTAATGGCCGATCACTGCACCACCACGTTCGACTACTGGGGGATCACGCTACAAGGTCAAACTCCGAAGCGTTGGCGCTGTTTCTAGACTTTGAAAAGACATATGACAGAGTGATTTGGGAGTATCTCTTCCTTATTTTGTCAGTTCTCGGATTTGGAGACCGGTATATCTCGTGGATTCGTCTTCTGTACAACAAACCTCTCGCACTAATTTTATTGAACGGATTCCTACTACAGCCACATCAAGTTACGCGGGGTGTTAAGCAGGGGGGCCCACTGTCGTCTCTGTTTTTCTTACTGTGTATTGAACCACTCGGGAACCTAATTCGCCGACGGTCTGACCTAGGTGTTTTAGTGAATCAACATACAACCGTCACAGGTCTGTATTTTGCTGATGACTCTACATTAGTGGCTAAGAACACGAACTGCATACGCCAGCAGCTCGAGCAGGTGAAACCCTACTGCCAAGGTTCGGGAGCACGCCTCAATTTGAGAAAATCTGCGTTGCTACCACTGAACAAGAATATGCCGTGCCCAATATTCCCTGAAGTAAGGTGCCTTTACGCTGACGATTCGATCAAGTATTTGGGCATCCCATTCGGGCAACATGTGTCCCACGACACTATCGTAGTCGAGCTAAACAACAAGTTCTATCGGGGGTTCAGCGTATGGGGGCGGAGAGCGAGGACCTTACGAGGAAGACTTCTACTGGTGCACACGATGATTCTATCCGTACTGTGGCATTTCACTCCACACACCACGGTTCCTCCACCTTGCGTACACCGGTGGCAGCGGATGCTAAATAAGTTTGTGCTCACAGGAAAATCGGATGCAGACTCCAAGTTTGTTCAACTCGCCCCCGCGGAACTACTGTATTTGCCGCGGCAGGCAGGGGGGGTGCAGCTCCCGCACCTCGAAACGCAGCTAAAACTGCAACGCCTACAGCTTCTACAACAGTTTGTAAAACCGCTCGGAAAGCCGGAGAAGGAGGCGTGGCCGCAACTAGCGTCTACATTTTTCGAAGCTTTCACTCCCTCGCTTTCAGTGAAGCACCCACTCAACTTTCTTGATATTTCGCCTAACAAGTTCAAATACTTATTCGACATTACAGCGCTACCAGAATGGTGGAGAGACGCATGGACATTGTGGCACAAAGTTCAATGGCCAGCTGATGGAGGCCAAGAACGCAGCGCGATCGCACTTTTGTACGCGCCATTGTGGCTTTCAAAGAACCAACTCCTCCACTACACTACCCCTCAAGGCCAAATACGAAATCTCGCCGCTGTTGCAGAGCCCAAAAGAAGCTTTCGACTCCATGTAGCCGCAATATTCCTGTATGAAAGACATTTTCGGCGACATCGGCAAAAACCCATCCGTTGCCACCTTTTTATGGCGGGCTCTCGAGCCAGGTAACATCCAACTCCCATTGACGACTCAGAAGCGATGGCTCCGCAGTCTCCACAAGGAATTGATGCAAGTTATCTACCGCGTTGAGACGACAATAAGAATCTTCGATATTCGTGCCGAAGCGATGTACCTCCCCAATGTAGGCATCAAAATCGCCGCAAAAACGTTTTTGTTCCCGTACATCCCCCGTCCTAAACTCAAGCAACTACTACAGCCATCAGCAGCGGATTCTTCGAGGCATCCTATTCGCCAAGACCTCGACTCAACGACCCCAGCCGACGTACCTGCTTTCGTAAGATTTGGACGTGCACACAGATCCCAACTTCTGCCTATTTACGACGACCTGCAGATGCGTATCGCACTTCGCCCACTGCCTGTACGATCACGCTTCTGGTTTCTTACGCAACAAGACCCGACCGTGTAACAGTGTCCATACTCGAATTGCAACAACATCGAGACAGCGAAACACCTCTTCATGGAGTGCGCGAAATCAAAGGCCGTATGGGCCACGATATGGAAGGACTGGAGTCGCTTCCTTGTGGGCCATCTCACGTGGATCAGCCTGGTATTACCGCAGTTGGCTGCGTGCTGGTACCAAGAACGAACCGAGATTGTATCTCTGTGGAATATAGTCAGGTGTATCATACTGCACCATCAATGGACCGAACGAAATCACTACTGTTTTGAGGAGAAGGACCCCGAATCACTCGACACCACTATCACTGCAATCTACAATACTTTCGGTGCTCACTACCGTCGCCTGTTGAGACGTGCGGATAAGTCTAAACAACAGAAACTCAAGAAGATCATTACGAAGCTGGCTGAAAGCAGTTCTTTTGGAGATTTCCATCGATGCCACCCCGACACCTTCCAAATACGCCACGTCCAACTACATCTGAATCATCGAACAGGTATCGTCTTTCAGACGCTAGTCGATTAGTTCACAACATATAGTTAGCATCTACTAAGCAAGTTGAGAGGACAAATAATCGGTAATCGAACTTTCTTCTTCTTCAATACCAGACCATCATTCTTATCATGCAGCATACGATTTGGCACGCTGACTTGATGGCGATGCGGGGGGGGCACTTATCCCGAGTCGAGATTCCTGACCACGTGGTCGGGATAACCTGACTACTGGATAGTCAAAACGCGACCGATACTTGAGCACGCCCATCGATCGATGTTGATCCGAGCTTCGTAGGTGGTGGGGATAGCCTATGAGGTTGAGTTCGAGATAGATAAGGAGAGCAAAAGCTCATTCGTCTGTGGCGTGAACGCTTCGTCGACTGCAACAGTTTAATGCTACACAGGTTCCCTGGCTTCTGTTCGGGAACGCGTAACAACCACGCGCATCCGAGCCACCCCAGTGAGGCAAAGCATTCTACCAGTGAGTTGGAAGATAACGAACTCTGTCCCACCAGTGTAGGTCATCACGGAACCTGACAACGCACCTCTTTCATCGCTGGCGTCGTTCCTGTATCGCCGGCGACCTACCGACGTTGAACGAATCGCTTAACCTCTTCCTCACAGACTTCGCGTCACGACCTCAGTGTCTATAAAAATACTAAGGAAGCCACTAAAGTGGCATCACTACTTCATGCACTGACGTAGGCTTCTCTTAGGAATCTTCCTCATTGTTTATTCGGTGCAGAACTTCTAAAATCTGATGTAGTTTCGTAGGAGATACGTGGTTAACTTGACCAAGGCATCTACGCCTACATGTACAGGAATTACTCCAGTCTTCTGTATGTCGGCTCGATCGACAAGGTGAACCACATCTCGATCTTATCTTTGTTGTATTGTGCTTTGCAGATAAAATGTCGCCCCTTTTTATGGCCTAGATCGAGGAAGGCCGGTCCACAAATCAGGGCACAAATCAGAGAGGGTAGCATGGACGATCTCGATTTACTTAGATCGACCTCGAATTGCGCTTTTGAAAACGCGAAAAGGATCGATTTACCGTAGATCAACCTCATTCTACTCAAATCCACCAGGAGATCGACCTCGAACCCTGATTTGGATTGGCGTAGGTCGAGTTATTAGGCGGCCTAAATAGATCGATCTTTGATCTCGTTTTATTATTGTGAAAACCGCTTCATTTGCCTATTTTGCTCGTAAATCGATTGATTAGCACTATGATTTAGCTCGATCGATTTGTAAATCGATCGCGCCCTGCGATGCATATGCGAGTGGATGTGCAGATTAGGCGATCTTTTTATGGAAGCCAAGTCGATATAGCCGCGCTTGGAGCAGAATGCCCACCTTCTACTGGGCAATCGAGCTGTCAAGTGATGCATTTAGATTTCAGTCCTGATTTGTACTCTGATTAATTAGGCAGATGAGATCTAATAAGGGGTTGCAACAGATCGGTTCTCACAATAAATCGATCTCGATTTATTATAACTCGAGGAAAGCTCCAAGTCAAAACGACAAAACGTTTGCAAAGCACAATACATCGAAGACTGCAGCTCCAGAGGCTTCGAGTGTTCTTCCTAACTGCTTTAATAACTATGGCATTTACGAATTGTAGTCACAACTCTGGATTGGTCCGCGTTCACATAGCAATCACACTAATGGGAAAGTCTGGCATAGTTGTGACCTTTTCAACTCGCAATCAAGGACAGTACGAGGAACCTCCTCAGGAATCGCCTCGGGCGAGACACACTGATGATCGCGCCGATGGGCTCAACAAGCAGTGCTGCGTCAAGTAGTTAAACGATTTGAAGATATGTGGACGAAAGGGGGGCGATTCACTCACTTCTAGAACATTGATAATTCATAGGGCTGTTTCGTGCACTAGTTTCGGTAGGGTTATGCCTGTAATTTCAAGATGTTTAATCGTACTTAGTAGAGAAAAGCAATTGATGTCTCAATAGGCTATCCCCGTAATAAAGGGCTGATGAATCTGCACGAAAGTACTTTCGTGCACTTTCGAGCACTGCACGAAACAGCCCTAATAATTCAGATAAGGCAAATTGCCAGTTTCGTAGAATTTTCGATAGCAACTTTTAGCCAACCACTCGACGCGCAGTGTAGGAGCACTTCTGCTTCTTCATGACGAACTTCTCGCAATGACCAGGTACATACAGTACATGTATCGCTTTTTGTGGGACGAAAGCTATTATGATGAGCTAATCAACGCGTCATGGCGTTAGCCCACTGAGTACGTAGACAAATACCTGAGTAAATAAGACATAGTGGTGAGAACGGATCGAATACATGTAGGTAACGTTCACTAACATGTAATTACATGTACACTAGCCTTACTGCAGGAGGTGCAATCTACCCGCGAGCCGGGAGCACTTATCACGACCACGTGGTCGGGATAGCCATGACTACCAGATAGTCAAAAAGTGGTATTGTGAATGCGTCGCACGGATGATCACGCCGGTGCGCTCGACAAGCAATGCTATCTTTGCTAAGTTTGCTGGTAACGCCTTAGATAGATAAGATAACAGCAGAAATGCTGGCGCCTGTGTCAGTGGGGGCTATAGTTGCCAAGCGAAGGCAGACCTGGTGTTGCCGCTTTCGTCACGCGACAACTTTATGCTAAAAAATCTATTCATGAATTTAGTTAGCTGGTATCGTCTCTGGTTGCTGAAATCTTGAGCTACAATTTCATACCTCACTCAGTACCTTGCGGTCAATATTACAAGCAGGGGCGGGTGATCCGTGTGCCCCTCAACAAGAATCCCCCTCGATCCTATAATACTCATATCACTCTATAATCTATCGCCTCTGCAGGAGGAGACGGAGCAGCTCCGCGAGGAAGTGAAGCGACTGACCTCGGAGCTGCAGGAGCTGCAGGTCCGCTCCCTCTCGCCCGAAGACACGGCGCTGCTGGACCCCGTCGTGCAGCATGTCGTGGCTGAGAACAACCTCATGAGGTCGCTAGCCAAGAAGCAGCAGCTCGCAGTGGCCAACGCCCAGTCCATGCTGGTCGAATGTTTTGTAAGTTTTATATTCTATTTTATGATATTTGATTCTTGATTAAAAGTTGTCAATATGCTTGTATAGGGGGATCAAGCGTCGCACCCGCTGTACACCAAGATCTGCCTCACCAAGGACTGGGACGAGCGCCGGAAGACGCTGATGGCCGTTCGCCAAGAGAAATTGAGGAGTGCGTACGATTCCTCATGGTCCCCGGGAGATTCGTGGATCCGGACAAGCCGCACACGTCGGACCACCGATATGAGACTTCAGAGTGAGATTTGTGCTCGGTGCACCTGGAGGCGATGCATTTCCCAGGGGTCGAGTCACTGGAGAAAGTGTGGGAGGCGCTGCTGTTCCACTACAATACGATCGAGATTGGCATCTCTGAGAGACTGGGGCACACGACAGTGAGGGACGACTACGACACCATCGACGGCAGTGTGTACAACATTCGCGTTCTGTCGCGCTCGGCCAACTGCACGCCAGTCGAGAGCAGCATTGTCACGTTCTCGCGCTTTTTCACAGAAGACGACAAAGGTTTTGGCGGACAGGCGTGTGGAATTTTGGCTCTGGACTCGGTCGACGAGGACGAAGTGTACCCGTACTTCCCGAAAGAGCGCTTTCGTCTGGACACGTCGGGGGCCATTATCTTGACAGCGAGCAGACGGCCGGTCAAGGACCGCGAGAGTGAAGACGAGCTGGTCGTGACGTTACGTCGAGCTGCGTTCTTGAAACTCTACAACCCGCAGTTCCCAGTGTCGGAGGCGACACGTCAAGAGCTGCAGGCTGGAATCGGCTGGTGGGGGGACGTACTGATGAAGGTGGGGGGACGTACTGATGAAGACCATCCGTAGCTGCGTGTACTCCGAACTTTAGGCTAAAGCTTTTACTTTCACATGTCAGTCCAGATTTGCTCTGTTGACACCACGCTTTGCGAAATCCTCCTCGCCTTGCATTGACCACCAAACGTTTTTATATACAATTTCATGGAAAGCAGTTTTTAGCGAGGATTGTTGACGCCTCCCAAATAAAAAAAAATCCGGCGGTTACGGACAGATTTTTGCAAACAACAATCGGATCCAGCCACGTAGCTGCTATGCTGCAGTCGCAGGATGCAGTGCCAAGCCGCACAGTCACCAGCGAAAAGCCCAAGAAGGCTCGCAAGTGCACGTACAGTGTGCGCCGAGTACGTGGACTTTGCCGCTTATAGCTCCATGATAACTGTCCTCGTCGCTCGTTTCACCTGACGCTATGAGTGACAAATAATCCACAGGAAAATGCCAATGCCCTAAAGTCTGAAGTCCGCCGACTCGAATCCGAGCTGATCGTGCTCCAGACCCACTCGCTGCCTCATGAAGAAGCTGCGAAAATCGATTCGGTGTTTCAACAAGCCGCGGCAGAAAACCCAGTCTTGAAAAACTTCGGTCACAATCTGCAGCTCGAAGTTGCTTCAGCGCAGTCCCTCATGGGGGCGAGGCTGGTGCGTATGAAACTGCTAACACTGCTTCTTGAATCAATATTGTAACTAATTGTTACTGTGAGGGATAAATGCATACACATCCACTCTACACTTGCCTTCGACTGCCTAAAGGCTACGACAAGCGCCGGAAAATCTTCCGATTGAACTGGAAAAGGACCAACTGCTCAACGGGTACCGGTTCGTCATGGATCCAAGTCGGGTCGCCAGCGCGAGGCACACGCAGTCCGACGAGCGATTCGTGACGAGCGACGGGGATCTGTGCTGCATCCGCTACGAGACCGTGGAGTTCCCTGGTGTAAAGTCCCTCCAGCAAGTCTGGGACGCGCTCATGTTCTACGTGACCAACCTGGAGATCAGCATCTCCGAGAGACTGGGCCACATTACGGTGCAAGACGACTACGACTGCGTCGATGACAAGATCTACAACACGCGCGTCTTGTCGACCAACGACCGTGGACTGACGATTGAAGGGAACGTCGTCACCTTTTCCCACTTGTTTCGCAAGGGTGAAGACGGTCTTGGACTTGGCGGCGCCATCGAGGAATACGGAGTGTTAGTTGTCCAGTCCGTTGATGAAGACGAGATGTACCCATACGTCCCCAGCGAACGCATTCGACGTGACACTGCCGGCGCAATTGTCTTGACGGTGAACGAACCAAAGACGAGAAAATCTAAGAATCGAGCTGGTGGAGAAGCGGACGACGTTGACGTGGTCGTGACCATGCGGCGTGCAGCCTTTTTCAAGCTGTTCTACCCGCAGTTCCCAGTTGACGAAGCGGCGTTGCAGGAGTTGCAAGGGGGGATCGCGCGGTGGGGGGATGTCAGGTAGTCGTAGCATTAAAGTGTTCGAAGGGATCTTCGGATTCTCCAGGCAGCATATTCGAGGTTTTAATCCATTTGTGTTTGTTTTCCACGCGACGCTGGGAATGACGATGGTAGCAGGACGCACAGTATAAAAAAATCGTGCAAGCTCGAATCCACGCTTCTGAAAAAAAAAAAACTGACTGCTTCACTTCACCATCATTCCCGCGTACGTAAAGTCACTTCGTGCATGTTCAGTTCAAAATATTCTCCGTGAAAAGCACACCGAGCCGACAACAACAAAATATGGCTGAAAAGCGATACAAATCAACGACCATGAGACGCAAGGTACTTGTATTACATATTTTCATTATCCTTCCCATGTATTGGCGTATAATGGTCGACTCCTTTGACTGCGCAGAAAGAGAAGGAAAACCTGCATGAAGAGATTCGCAAACTGCAATCCGAGCTGCAACAACTGCAACCCCGAAGAAGCCAAAAAGGGGAGAATACTCTTCTATCTTCCATCATTCATCAACACCAACTGGATGTTGCCAGCGTTCACTCCATTTGCAGTCTCCCACTGGTACGAATTGTGTGTGTTTTTTTGTCTTGGACGTGGTGACCCAAATTTTACTAACAGGATGTTTACACTACAGCAAATTCACGCTCTTTACTCGCATATCCGCCTGAAAAAAAGCTGGCACGACCGCAACGAGACACTTCTCGCCATCCGCGACCAGAAATTCCGAGCTGCGTACGAGCACATCGTCCAGCGCAGTGGGATCACCCCCTGGAACCAGCCTCACCTGAGTGACGAGCGCTTTGAGACCGCCGACGGCGATGTTTGCTGCGTCCTCTTCCAGACAATTCAACTCCCAGGCGTGGAGTCGCTCAAGCAAGTGCACGAGGCAGTCGTCTACAGCTTCAACAACGCGGAGATCAGCATCTCGGAGCGCTCGGGCCACATCACAACGCGATACGACTACGACGGCGGAGGAGACGGCAACACTTTCAACGCTCGGATCGTCTCGACAACGATCTCGGCATCTCCACAGAGCTCAACTGCGTCATGTTCTCGCAGCTCTTCGATGCGGTTGATGAGATCCTCCCAGGGGGGCGCTGCGCCCTAGTCATCGACTCGGTGGATGAGGACGAGCTTTACCCGTACGAGTCCAGCGATCGCATTCGGAAAGACGTTTCTTCAGCCGTCGTGGTGACAGCAGACCCTAAGAGCGGTGGAGACTTGACTGCGACTTTAAGACGCGCTGCATTTGTGAAGCTTCATCACCCGAGCTTCCCTATATCGGCTGCGTGGCAAGAAGCGCAGCAAGACGTCGCCGCTTGGGACGACATCATGCGCAGGAGCATCAGAAGTCTGCTCCACTCGGTGCCGTAGAGTGAGTGAGTGCTAATTGGTAGCCAAGTGTGCCGTAGTACTCAAGAGGAGCTGTATTATTCTGAACATGAACGACCACGCAGTACCATTGAGACGCCGAAGACGGTTGCTGCGACGACGACTGCAACCGCCCAAGCAAAATTGTTGTAAAGTTTCTGCTGGCTGGGCGTCAAGGCTTCGTTCGCCATGTTCTTCTGGACAGCTTGTTTCGCCAAACTACTCGCGAGCTTGTCGACGCGAGGGTTGGATCGCAGCTTCTTGATGGCACCAGGTTGGCTGACCTGCGCCTCGACCTGCTTTCCGAGCGCAGGATTATCCTGTAGCGTCTTAAGCGCGGTGGGGTTCTTCTCGAGAGCTTTGGCCGCGGTCGGGTTATTTTGGAAGAGGGGCTTGAGAGATTTGAGCCCTGGGATATTCAGCCGTTCTTCAGTTGCAGCTTCAGTTTCGATGTCATTCTCGTGGTCCTTCAGATTGCGGTGACCGCCCAGGTCGTTCGTGATCACGCGGTTAGCAAGGGCCGTGCAGCGTCCGGCCAAGGCGACCGCCAGTGGTAGCAACAAGAAGGCGCGCCGCATTGAGAGGGTCCGCTTGGGCCAGATAGATAAATTATTAATAACTTGGTTCTTAGTGCGAATCTTGATTGCTTCGTATTTTTCACACTGTCTAATTCAGATTCAATCCTGGACAGCAAATCGGATGCTACCAGAGGATCGAAGGTTTATCCTCGGAAAATTGGCTTCATTGTTACCAGCCACCAGAATCACCGGTTCCACACGACTCAGTTTTCAATTCACCTCCTTGCGCTCAAGAGTACCTACACTCACCACCTTACCAGCCATGCGCTTGATCTCCTGGACTCTCCTCGTGACGTTGGTCGCCTTCCTCACTACCGTTGAAGCGGCTGCTCCAACCATGTGAGAAGCCTGAAGATGCCCCCCAAGACTCCTCCCAAGTTCCACGTCGGCAAATTAAAACTGAGAGGGGCTGCCGCGATAAACGAGAACCGCCCGAGCACCACTGACGCTGAAGATCGAGGGATCCCGCACATCTTGGATGCAGCGCTCCACGCCGTACGCAGTCACCATGGACGATATGTTCATGCAAATGTGATACGCTGTGGCATGCGTACAACAGAGTCTACTTGAGCCGCACGTACCAAGAATATCAGAACAACGCGAAGGTCTACCACTACTATTATCAGTGGTGGAAGCGGATGCAAGCGCAGGGAGTTATTCCTCACTGGTACCACTAAGATAAACTCTTGTTTAAGGTGCTTGATAACTTTGCGAGACGATAGGTGAGGGTAGGAGGAGAGAGAAATACAGAGGTGCTCCTCGAAAAATAAAGTAAACTTGGCCAGTGTTATTCTCTTTGCTGTGTAACGTTGTTGGGTTTGCGAAATGAAATGAAGACGTACTTGTACTGGTTTTATTATCCAGCTATTATAGCACTACCTAGCCAGAGGTGGAACCAATGCAATTCTAGTTGTCCCCACCATGAAAACTTCGGTTGTAACACGAGCATTTTTTCTCTCTTTCTCGCTCTTCTCGTAGAGAGGTTTGAAGCGGATATACGGCTATCGAGCCTTCTGGTTTCCAGGCCGTTCAAGGAACCGAGTACAGTACACTGCGGATAGCTCTGGTGGTGATGTCGCCCCACCTTGCGACATCTTGCTGCAGGTCCTGCCAAACGCGCTCCGACAAGTCGAACTCGGGGTAGTGGAGCTTCACGAAGGCAGCCCGTCGGAGCGTCACCACCAGCTCATCGCTTCCCTTTTGCAGTCTATCTGTCGTCAGCACAAACGCCGCAGATACGTCCTTGCGGACTCGTTCACTCGGGGCGTAAGGGTAGAGCTCGTCCTCATCCACCGAGTCGATAACGAGCATCCCACACGGTTCGCCGTGGAATCCCTCAGCTGCCTCGAAGAAGCGCGAGAACATGATGCCGCTCACTTCCGTCGTGACGCCCAAGTCATTGGTCGAGACAATCCGCGCATTGAGGATGCTGTTGTCGGCGCAGTCGTAGTCGTCTCGCGTCGTGACGTGCCCCAGCCGCTCGCAGATGCTGATCTCCACGTTGTTCATGCTGAAGAGCACAGCGTCGTACACCTGTCTGAGCGACGCCACGTGGGGGAACTTGATCGTCTGGAAGATGGAGCAGCACACGTCGCCCGACGCAGTCTCAAGCCGCTCGTCGCTTGAGTGGGAGGACGAGAGCTCACTCCGCGCCTTGACGTACTCGTACGCAGCTTGGAATTTCTGCTCTCGGATATCCAGGAGCGTCCGGCTGCGGTCTTCCCAGCTCCTCTTCAGACAGATGCGCGCACACAACGGATGCAGCTCCTGCTTAAGCCATTGCATCATCACGGTTAGAGCCTCCCTGTTAGAAATTAAAAACTTGCTACGCACCAATGGAGGTGACAGTGTCGAGTGAACCCGAGCAATGTCGAGCTGTTGACCATGGATAGCAGAAGACAGCGCTTCATTGTCCGAGACGACTTGCCCTAGTGGAGGGGTCCTGGCTGGTACAACGTGCAGCTCTTTCAGCTCCAATTGGAGCCCCAGCTCCGACCGCAGCTTGCGGATCTCGGCTTTCAGGTCGCTGATCTCCTCCTGCCGCCATAGTAAACAACAGCGTCTTTAGAAACTCGGTGCCTTGTATGTGCCCCGAAGCGGCTGGCCCTCTCTACCTTCCGCTTCGTGACGGTGGCCTTGCGCCTCTTCTCCGCCATTGCAACAAGAGGCAGTTGAGCTCTGCAGTAGATTAGATGTCCAGTGATGCAGACTTGGGTCTCCGACACCTTGTGCTCTTCCCTGCGGAGGGCCTGGATGGTGTGATAACCGGGAATGTGTTCTCACCCAATAAGCGTGCTCGACAGAGCAAACCACGACTCGGGGTTTGCACTCGTTGCATGGAGCGCCGAGCTCATGTGGTGGAGTACTATCTCCTACTTGGGTGCATGATTCAAGAATCCACTACCCAGTCAGACTCTGGCCCAAACAAAATTGAGCTCTGCTGACTGGCACTCGGCGACGACTGCGACTGTGCACTGTGCCAACGGCCGCATCGTCTCGACCAGCCACTTCGACATTGCAACGGAGCTTAACTGCGATAGGTTCGTGCAGTTCTTCGGTGGTTCCGACAAGTGGTAGCGGCTGGTCGTGTCCTGTGGGTCGTGGAGCTTGAGTCTGTGGACGAGAAGACGAGCTCCTCCCATATTACCAGTCGACTGAGCTCATTAGGAAGGACGTGTCGTCGCACAGGGCGCAGCACCTGGGATGATCCCATCACCCGCATCGAAGAGCTGCGAGAACATGACGCAATTGAGCGCTGTGGAGACGCCAATATCGTTATCCGAGGGATGATGGCGAGAAGCGTCTCGTTGCGGTCGTGCCAGCTCTTTTTCAGGCGGATATACGAGACAATAGGGTGGCTTTGCTGTTGTTAAGAGCGTCATGTTAGTAAATTAAGTCACCAAAGTCCATTAGAATGGCAGGGTAGAGATCATATCACTGGGACACTGTACATCGGGTGAGCACTAGCAATTTCGAGTTGATGTTGGCGTATGATGGAAGATAGGAGAGTGTTCTCATCTTCTTGGCTTCTTGGGGGTTGTAGTTGCTGCAGCTTGGATGGCAGTTGACGAATTTCTTCTTGCAGGTCTTTATTCTCTTTCTGAGCAGTCAAAGGAGTCGCCTAGTTGATCTCAATAGGTGTAGGAAGAATGACGGAAGGCTGTAATACCTTGCGCCTCATGTTCGTGGACTTGTGCCGCTTTTCATCCATCGGATACGTGTGCTTTGGTGGAGAAAATTTTGATCTGGGCATGAAGATGCACGCCTTTAGGATGATCGATATGATGGTGAAGTGAAGCAGCAGCATCTTACGAGCGACGGTAAACGATCCACAGGTGACTCGAATGTAGATTAATGCACGAGCGCAGGGTAAAGTTGCATTGCTATCTTTCATCATAGGGTACTGGTGCCGGTATGTTATTCTGTCATTAGTTGTTCAAAAAGCTTCTCTCTTCGAGTAATATCAAAACCACGTCTATCATCAAATAATGACGATTGCCTTTGCTCTGGTTTTGAAGTAGCTCACTAACTGCAAGACGTTCAAATGCGCTGCACGCGTCACTCTGGTGGAAACTTGTGCTGGCCTACGAGAGGCGATTATATTGTCGTGGCTGCCTTCATGAAGCTTGGAGGGAGGCCCTTTGTTTCTTCGAGTGGGGGGGGGGGGGGCTTGGGAAAACCCGCATCGGCATCCAGGCGTACTGTGCTTGACTCCTCGAGTTAGCGGGAAATCTGCATGTCAAGACTCAAAATATAGGGATATCCCTTTCAGACCCCTCTCAGAATAACGGAGAAGCGGTGCCGGTGCTGTTGCTACATGTAGGACTGTGTCCACTTCGTTCGTCGGTCCAGAATATCAACGGAAACCAACGACCATTCCGCATTTCACCGCCCAAGACTCAAGTGGATTCAACAGGGGCGGGAATGGGAGGATGGCAACCAGTAGCAACGACAACCAGAAGCAACACGGCCTACCTTCCCATGCGAGCAACAACTCGAATGCCAACACCACGTTTCGCCCCGTGAAAAAGCGGAAAGCTACCTACTTGGTGAAGAAGGTGAGTTGACTTCGTGTAGCGTTGTAAGCACTGAATCCCCACTCTGGCAATGTAACGTCGTAGGCTTTACTCTCTTGAAAGCGGAATGAAAAGTGTATTTAGCTTGGCTTAGTTCGGGTTTTCCTTCTTTGTCGCTGCTCTTTTGCAGCCAGTCATTCTAAGAGTAAACCTAGCGTCATCTTAACCTGAACTAAAGTAAACACAGAGTAATCCTTCTAGGTGTCATCAACGGAGTTGTACTCCGTTACACGACCCCACTTTAAAAACACGCTTACCCCTTGACCGAAGGGCAGTTGGAAGCGATATGCCCAACTTGCTTGCAACGATGACACGTCGCGGTTTCCGTCCACTTGGCCGTGGTTACTGGCATGCTTCCTCCAGTGACCCCATGATCAAAGCGCAACGCGAGCTCGATGGTCTCTTCCAGCGTAGCGGGGTGATGTTCTCGGAGATGGTGGGACGTCTCCGATCGAAGCCCCTGTTGAAAGTAGAACCGCAATTCCATGGGGGTAATGGCCACTTGGCATTGGATCAGGATATCTTGAAAGGCGCTCAGGTAGTCGTGCAGGGAGCCAATTTGCGTGAGTTTGCAGAGTTTCTCGCGCAGCATATAGTCCTTGTCCGGTGGCAGAAAACGTTTGCGCATAGCACCCTTAAACGTCTCCCAGGTTCGGACAATTTGGGCTCGATCACACTCGGCCACAAACTGCCGATACCAAATCATAGGCGTGGGTGCCTGGTAGCACGACACCATGGTGACGAACGCGGGGCTGTTCTCCACCATGATCGGGTGATAGTCGGCGTAGTATTGTTCGATCATGAAAAAACCACAGCTCTAGGTCCTCATTGAGCGTGCCGTGGTACTTGGGCGGCTCCGCCTTCCGGGCAGCAGGTGGCTTGCTAGTGATTGCTTCAAGGCGCGCAGCTTGAGCAGCTATTTGCTCATTCATTCGTGCGTGAAATTGTTCTTGTTGTTGAGCAAAAAACTGCAACATCTCACTAAACGTTTGTGGCGCGTTGCAGGCGTCCATATTGGTGCGGCTCGATGGCTACACTTGGGTCGGCTCGATGGCTTCGTGACTCGATGGTCTGAAACTCGGACTCGATGGTCTGGAACTTGGACTCGGTAGCTCGATGGCGCCGAGGACTTGACAACGACAAGTGCTACTATGTAACGTCGTAGGCTTTACTCTCTTGAAAGCGGAATGAAAAGTGTATTTAGCTTGGCCTAGTCCGGGTTTTCCTTCTTGGTTGCTGCTCTTTTGCAGCCAGTCATTCTAAGAGTAAACCTAGCGTCATCTTAACCTGAACTAAAGTAAACACAGAGTAATCCTTCTAGGTGTCATCAACGGAGTTGTACTCCGTTACAGGCAACGACATGAAGGTGATTATGTGAACAGGAAGAGGCTGGACCAAGAGGTTCAAGAGCTCGAAGCTCAGCTGGCAGATTTGAAAGAGCGCGTGGGGCTCACTGGGGACCGTAACCTCGAGAAAGCGGCGACCAGTAACATGGTGCTCAGCAGTGTTCTCCGCCAGCAGCAATTACTGGTCGCTAATGCCCAGGCGGGGCTATCAGCCTGCTTGGTACGCTATTTTCGACTGAATTCTGGGTGAATTTGGGCTCATTACAGTGTCTCCCATGCATTTCAACAGCGAGGGTCGGTGCCCAGTCCTCTGTACTCCTACATTCATCTAGGAACTGACCCTGAATCGCGTCGGAGGACGCTGTCAGCAATCCGCGACTTCAAAATCCAAAACGGAGTGGATTACGTTGAGTCTCGAAGTCGCCATCTCGACTTACTGCAGCCGTACTCATCCAGCGAGCAGTTGTGATCCAGAGGGGAATTTGTGCTTCTCTCTCTTCGATGTGACGCAGTTTACGGGTGCCAAGTCCCTGCGAACTGTGTTCGACGCCGCTAGATTCTACTTGATTAACGAGGAGATCTCCATCTCTGAGTGGCTCGGATACATCACAGTGCGGGACGACTTGAGCGTGGCGGCGGGTAACTTCACCAACTGTCGACTCTCTTCAGCGAATGAGAACGGCGTCAAGACCGAGGTGAATACCGCCTCTTTTGCTCAATACGTGGACGCCGAGCAGTCCGAAAGCAACGAGCCGTTTGCAGTTCTGGTCAGAGACAGCGTAGACGTAGACGAGATTTATCCGTATAGCCCGGAAGAATGCGTCCGCAAAGACCAAATGGGGGCTATCGTGCTGACAGCTCTCAAGAAGAAGAAGAAGAAGATCGTTGGTGGGGCTGGTGGTGGAAAGGAAAGTGAGTGCGGGGGAGAGAATGAGGAGTTGGTGGTGACTATGCGCCGTGCCGGCTTTGTGAAGATCCATCGCCCACCATTTCCGCTGCCTCAAGACACTCAGCAGGGTCTTCTACAGGGAGTCATGGCGTGGTGCGGCCTCATGGTCTCCAATATGAGAGGCACCATCGACACGAATTCCTAATCACGCAGAATCCTGACTTGAAGCAACAGGGATTTGTTTTCGTAGTGTATCCAGGACTGATTCAAATGCAAGTATAATTAAGTTTGTTTGTGTCAAGCTGCCATCCATTTTACTTTTTTTTGTGCTGATAAGGCTATATGTATTTGATTGAGGCTTGATACGGGCGTGGGGGCCTACCGGTGTTTGTGCCCTTGTTTTTCGGGTCCGTTTTCTTTTTAAGTTAACACTGATTCTCGCGTTAAAAGGCGACGTCACATCTGAACGATTGTGACCAACTATATCCGCACCTATGTGTTTCGAGTGCGGTTGCGTCTAAATGTGTAGCTGACCACTACTAACACATGTAGCGTAGTAGCAGCGGTGAGGCGGCAACGACCTCGCTTCTGGAGCGTTTTGTTCGGTTATGTTTGAAATATCCTAAAGATATATTGTGAAAACCGAACACTATGTCCTATTTTTTGCAAATCGATCGATTTGGGTGCTTATTAAGCAGCTGAAACCTTGTTTTGTTATATATAAATAGGATGCTACTCCGATTTGGCGTTCCCCAGCCTTGTTCATATACCGCGGACTGCCATCGATTTATAATCAAATCACGTCGAATTATGAGGTAGCTCGTTTATATGAACGGTGCCCAAGTCAACGTGGACGGCAAACTCGACGCTGCCGTATACATGAAACAACCGATGGGTACATGCAATATGTGTCTGCGTCTGAACTATTCACTGGGCTGAAATTTGGCACGAGTAGCTGCTTATACGCTTGCTCTAGCCCGCTGCACGATGCAGTGCACCTCTGCGGCCATTTATATAGCTCAGGAAGCTATGCTATCATTGGCATTTGATAGGGATTTGCACATGGACGGTTTACGACCAACGCAGCGATTTAGGATTTGGTGTATTGCCGCTTGCAAATACTTTGTCCTCTAAAATAGACCTCTAAAATAGACCACGCCTGTCTCTTACAATGAGTGGACACGAGATAGGCGAGGGCTGTTTTAGCTTTGTGCTTTGGTGAAGGCCGCTTTTAGGCCCAGAAACTCGGTTTGGCCCGTCTAGAATGGCATTTCTGCGTTTCCAAGCCGCAGAAAAGCGTTTTGGTCGGGAAAACAGAGTCCCAAGCTTGCATGTTAAACCAGTACTGGCGATATATATAAATCAGACCTAGGTCTTAATTAAGAGCTGGCTGGATTAAAATCGAGATTATTGACGAGAGATAATCATGCGTTGGCCAAAATATCTGCAAACAGCAATACCCCTTTTTATATATTTTCTACCCCTCCTAATCAAGCTAATCTGGTCTGGACATCTTTGCCGGTTTTCACAATACCCTCCAACCTACAAATTAGCAAGGCCATAATTCACCACCTGTCGTAAAAACACAGTCCCTTAAGTAATTGCGAATAGCATTCGATTTTTCAATCGAACGTTGATTTCGATATATCTAGAGTTTTTCAGGTGTACCCCGGTATGCAATCCGTACCGTGTGTGTGAGCTATAGATCCAGGCAGAATTAAAGCCGATTAACGTTTATTTACCGCTAATTGTGCCTAAGATTGTGTGTCCTATCCGTAAAACCTGAGATAGTCAGTAGGGATCGTCGCGGGTGAGAAACAGCATGGTAGCAGCGAGCACGATGGGCACGCCATGGTAGGCAGCGTGCCAGACCCGCAGAGCCGCAGAAACGAGTGCGGCTAGCACAGCAAAAGGACGCAAAAGTGCCGCGACCCGGGATCGAACCAGGGACCTTCAGATCTTCAGTCTGACGCTCTCCCAACTGAGCTATCGAGGCGCCAAAAGTCAAACCTACCCGCCTGCCCCAAAATTTTGCGCCCTCGCATGCACAACACAACGCTTCCCGTGCCCACACACGCTGCCCGCACACCGCCGCCGTCCCCTCCTCTACCTACGTGGCCAATCCGATCCCCGCTCCGACGCCATCCCGCATCGAACGAGACCTCCGATCATGCCGAGTGTATCTCGTCGCTACGCACTATTGACGCCGTCCCGAGCGCATTGGCCCGGGCTACCACGTCCTGCCGCCCACTCGGTGCCGTGTTCGTAGCTATACACGTGTCGGAACACCAAACAGCGCTGGTCGAAATTGACCCGCAGCTCGCTTGAGCCCGGGGCCAGCCACACCGACTGCAGCCGGTCAGTAGGAGTCGTCACGGGTGAGAAACAGCGCGACAGCAGCGAGCACGATGGGCACGCCATGGTAGGCAGCGTGTCAGACCCGCAGAGCCGCAGAAACGAGTGCGGCGAGCACAGCAAAAGGACGCAAAAGTGCCGCGACCCGGGATCGAACCAGGGACCTTCAGATCTTCAGTCTGACGCTCTCCCAACTGAGCTATCGAGGCGCCAAAAGTCAAACCTACCCGCCTGCCCCAAAATTTTGCGCCCTCGCATGCACAACACAACGCTTCCCGTGCCCACACACGCTGCCCGCACACCGCCGCCGTCCCCTCCTCTACCTACGTGGCCAATCCGATCCCCGCTCCGACACCATCCCGCATCGAACGAGACCTCCGATCATGCCGAGTGTATCTCGTCGCTACGCACTATTGACGCCGTCCCGAGCGCATTGGCCCGGGCTACCACGTCCTGCCGCCCACTCGGTGCCGTGTTCGTAGCTATACACGTGTCGGAACACCAAACAGCGCTGGTCGAAATTGACCCGCAGCTCGCTTGAGCCCGGGGCCAGCCACACCGACTGCAGCCAGTCGTCGTGAGTGAGAAACAGCGCGACAGCAGCGAGCACGATGGGCACGCCATGGTAGGCAGCGTGCCAGACCCGCAGAGCCGCAGAAACGAGTGCGGCGAGCACAGCAAAAGGACGCAAAAGTGCCGCGACCCGGGATCGAACCAGGGACCTTCAGATCTTCAGTCTGACGCTCTCCCAACTGAGCTATCGAGGCGCCAAAAATCAAACCTTCCCGCCTGCCCCAAAATTTTGCGCCCTCGCATGCACAACACAACGCTTCCCGTGCCCACACACGCTGCCCGCACACCGCCGCCGTCCCCTCCTCTACCTACGTGGCCAATCCGATCCCCGCTCCGACGCCATCCCGCATCGAACGAGACCTCCGATCATGCCGAGTGTATCTCGTCGCTACGCACTATTGACGCCGTCCCGAGCGCATTGGCCCGGGCTACCACGTCCTGCCGCCCACTCGGTGCCGTGTTCGTAGCTATACACGTGTCGGAACACCAAACAGCGCTGGTCGAAATTGACCCGCAGCTCGCTTGAGCCCGGGGCCAGCCACACCGACTGCAGCCGGTCAGTAGGAATCGTCGCGGGTGAGAAACAGCGCGACAGCAGCGAGCACGATGGGCACGCCATGGTAGGCAGCGTGCCAGACCCGCAGAGCCGCAGAAACGAGTGCGGCGAGCACAGCAAAAGGACGCAAAAGTGCCGCGACCCGGGATCGAACCAGGGACCTTCAGATCTTCAGTCTGACGCTCTCCCAACTGAGCTATCGAGGCGCCAAAAATCAAACCTTCCCGCCTGCCCCAAAATTTTGCGCCCTCGCATGCACAACACAACGCTTCCCGTGCCCACACACGCTGACCGCACACCGCCGCCGTCCCCTCCTCTACCTACGTGGCCAATCCGATCCCCGCTCCGACGCCATCCCGCATCGAACGAGACCTCCGATCATGCCGAGTGTATCTCGTCGCTACGCACTATTGACGCCGTCCCGAGCGCATTGGCCCGGGCTACCACGTCCTGCCGCCCACTCGGTGCCGTGTTCGTAGCTATAGACGTGTCGGAACACCAAACAGCGCTGGTCGAAATTGACCCGCAGCTCGCTTGAGCCCGGGGCCAGCCACACTGACTGCAGCCGGTCAGTAGGAATCGTCGCGGGTGAGAAACAGCGCGGCAGCAGCGAGCACGATGGGCACGCCATGGTAGGCAGCGTGCCAGACCCGCAGAGCCGCAGAAACGAGTGCGGCGAGCACAGCAAAAGGACGCAAAAGTGCCGCGACCCGGGATCGAACCAGGGACCTTCAGATCTTCAGTCTGACGCTCTCCCAACTGAGCTATCGAGGCGCCAAAAATCAAACCTACCCGCCTGCCCCAAAATTTTGCGCCCTCGCATGCACAACACAACGCTTCCCGTGCCCACACACGCTGCCCGCACACCGCCGCCGTCCCCTCCTCTACCTACGTGGCCAATCCGATCCCCGCTCCGACGCCATCCCGCATCGAACGAGACCTCCGATCATGCCGAGTGTATCTCGTCGCTACGCACTATTGACGCCGTCCCGAGCGCATTGGCCCGGGCTACCACGTCCTGCCGCCCACTCGGTGCCGTGTTCGTAGCTATAGACGTGTCGGAACACCAAACAGCGCTGGTCGAAATTGACCCGCAGCTCGCTTGAGCCCGGGGCCAGCCACACCGACTGCAGCCGGTCAGTAGGAATCGTCGCGGGTGAGAAACAGCGCGGCAGCAGCGAGCACGATGGGCACGCCATGGTAGGCAGCGTGCCAGACCCGCAGAACCGCAGAAACGAGTGCGGCGAGCACAGCAAAAGGACGCAAAAGTGCCGCGACCCGGGATCGAACCAGGGACCTTCAGATCTTCAGTCTGACGCTCTCCCAACTGAGCTATCGAGGCGCCAAAAATCAAACCTACCCGCCTGCCCCAAAATTTTGCGCCCTCGCATGCACAACACAACGCTTCCCGTGCCCACACACGCTGCCCGCACACCGCCGCCGTCCCCTCCTCTACCTACGTGGCCAATCCGATCCCCGCTCCGACGCCATCCCGCATCGAACGAGACCTCCGATCATGCCGAGTGTATCTCGTCGCTACGCACTATTGACGCCGTCCCGAGCGCATTGGCCCGGGCTACCACGTCCTGCCGCCCACTCGGTGCCGTGTTCGTAGCTATACACGTGTCGGAACACCAAACAGCGCTGGTCGAAATTGACCCACAGCTCGCTTGAGCCCGGGGCCAGCCACACCGACTGCAGCTGGTCAGTAGGAGTCGTCGCGGGTGAGAAACAGCGCGGCAGCAGCGAGCACGATGGGCACGCCATGGTAGGCAGCGTGCCAGACACCGCAGAGCCGCAGAAACGAGTGCGGCGAGCACAGCAAAAGGACGCAAAAGTGCCGCGACCCGGGATCGAACCAGGGACCTTCAGATCTTCAGTGACGCTCTCCCAACTGAGCTATCGAGGCGCCAAAAGTCAAACCTACCCGCCTGCCCCAAAATTTTGCGCCCTCGCATGCACAACACAACGCTTCCCGTGCCCACACACGCTGCCCGCACACCGCCGCCGTCCCCTCCTCTACCTACGTGGCCAATCCGATCCCCGCTCCGACGCCATCCCGCATCGAACGAGACCTCCGATCATGCCGAGTGTATCTCGTCGCTACGCACTATTGACGCCGTCCCGAGCGCATTGGCCCGGGCTACCACGTCCTGCCGCCCACTCGGTGCCGTGTTCGTAGCTATACACGTGTCGGAACACCAAACAGCGCTGGTCGAAATTGACCCGCAGCTCGCTTGAGCCCGGGGCCAGCCACACCGACTGCAGCCGGTCAGTAGGAATCGTCGCGGGTGAGAAACAGCGCGACAGCAGCGAGCACGATGGGCACGCCATGGTAGGCAGCGTGCCAGACACCGCAGAGCCGCAGAAACGAGTGCGGCGAGCACAGCAAAAGGACGCAAAAGTGCCGCGACCCGGGATCGAACCAGGGACCTTCAGATCTTCAGTCTGACGCTCTCCCAACTGAGCTATCGAGGCGCCAAAAGTCAAACCTACCCGCCTGCCCAAAATTTTGCGCCCTCGCATGCACAACACAACGCTTCCCGTGCCCACACACGCTGCCCGCACACCGCCGCCGTCCCCTCCTCTACCTACGTGGCCAATCCGATCCCCGCTCCGACGCCATCCCGCATCGAACGAGACCTCCGATCATGCCGAGTGTATCTCGTCGCTACGCACTATTGACGCCGTCCCGAGCGCATTGGCCCGGGCTACCACGTCCTGCCGCCCACTCGGTGCCGTGTTCGTAGCTATAGACGTGTCGGAACACCAAACAGCGCTGGTCGAAATTGACCCGCAGCTCGCTTGAGCCCGGGGCCAGCCACACCGACTGCAGTCGGTCAGTAGGAATCGTCGCGGGTGAGAAACAGCGCGGCAGCAGCGAGCACGATGGGCACGCCATGGTAGGCAGCGTGTCAGACCCGCAGAGCCGCAGAAACGAGTGCGGCGAGCACAGCAAAAGGACGCAAAAGTGCCGCGACCCGGGATCGAACCAGGGACCTTCAGATCTTCAGTGACGCTCTCCCAACTGAGCTATCGAGGCGCCAAAAGTCAAACCTACCCGCCTGCACCCAAATTTTGCGCCCTCGCATGCACAACACAACGCTTCCCGTGCCCACACACGCTGCCCGCACACCGCCGCCGTCCCCTCCTCTACCTACGTGGCCAATCCGATCCCCGCTCCGACGCCATCCCGCATCGAACGAGACCTCCGATCATGCCGAGTGTATCTCGTCGCTACGCACTATTGACGCCGTCCCGAGCGCATTGGCCCGGGCTACCACGTCCTGCCGCCCACTCGGTGCCGTGTTCGTAGCTATACACGTGTCGGAACACCAAACAGCGCTGGTCGAAATTGACCCACAGCTCGCTTGAGCCCGGGGCCAGCCACACCGACTGCAGCCGGTCAGTAGGAGTCGTCACGGGTGAGAAACAGCGCGGCAGCAGCGAGCACGATGGGCACGCCATGGTAGGCAGCGTGTCAGACCCGCAGAGCCGCAGAAACGAGTGCGGCGAGCACAGCAAAAGGACGCAAAAGTGCCGCGACCCGGGATCGAACCAGGGACCTTCAGATCTTCAGTGACGCTCTCCCAACTGAGCTATCGAGGCGCCAAAAGTCAAACCTACCCGCCTGCCCCAAAATTTTGCGCCCTCGCATGCACAACACAACGCTTCCCGTGCCCACACACGCTGCCCGCACACCGCCGCCGTCCCCTCCTCTACCTACGTGGCCAATCCGATCCCCGCTCCGACGCCATCCCGCATCGAACGAGACCTCCGATCATGCCGAGTGTATCTCGTCGCTACGCACTATTGACGCCGTCCCGAGCGCATTGGCCCGGGCTACCACGTCCTGCCGCCCACTCGGTGCCGTGTTCGTAGCTATACACGTGTCGGAACACCAAACAGCGCTGGTCGAAATTGACCCGCAGCTCGCTTGAGCCCGGGGCCAGCCACACCGACTGCAGCCGGTCAGTAGGAATCGTCGCGGGTGAGAAACAGCGCGGCAGCAGCGAGCACGATGGGCACGCCATGGTAGGCAGCGTGCCAGACACCGCAGAGCCGCAGAAACGAGCGCGGCGAGCACAGCAAAAGGACGCAAAAGTGCCGCGACCCGGGATCGAACCAGGGACCTTCAGATCTTCAGTGACGCTCTCCCAACTGAGCTATCGAGGCGCCAAAAGTCAAACCTACCCGCCTGCCCCAAAATTTTGCGCCCTCGCATGCACAACACAACGCTTCCCGTGCCCACACACGCTGCCCGCACACCGCCGCCGTCCCCTCCTCTACCTACGTGGCCAATCCGATCCCCGCTCCGACGCCATCCCGCATCGAACGAGACCTCCGATCATGCCGAGTGTATCTCGTCGCTACGCACTATTGACGCCGTCCCGAGCGCATTGGCCCGGGCTACCACGTCCTGCCGCCCACTCGGTGCCGTGTTCGTAGCTATACACGTGTCGGAACACCAAACAGCGCTGGTCGAAATTGACCCGCAGCTCGCTTGAGCCCGGGGCCAGCCACACCGACTGCAGCCGGTCAGTAGGAGTCGTCGCGGGTGAGAAACAGCGCGGCAGCAGCGAGCACGATGGGCACGCCATGGTAGGCAGCGTGCCAGACACCGCAGAGCCGCAGAAACGAGTGCGGCGAGCACAGCAAAAGGACGCAAAAGTGCCGCGACCCGGGATCGAACCAGGGACCTTCAGATCTTCAGTCTGACGCTCTCCCAACTGAGCTATCGAGGCGCCAAAAGTCAAACCTACCCGCCTGCCCCAAAATTTTGCGCCCTCGCATGCACAACACAACGCTTCCCGTGCCCACACACGCTGCCCGCACACCGCCGCCGTCCCCTCCTCTACCTACGTGGCCAATCCGATCCCCGCTCCGACGCCATCCCGCATCGAACGAGACCTCCGATCATGCCGAGTGTATCTCGTCGCTACGCACTATTGACGCCGTCCCGAGCGCATTGGCCCGGGCTACCACGTCCTGCCGCCCACTCGGTGCCGTGTTCGTAGCTATACACGTGTCGGAACACCAAACAGCGCTGGTCGAAATTGACCCGCAGCTCGCTTGAGCCCGGGGCCAGCCACACTGACTGCAGCCGGTCAGTAGGAGTCGTCACGGGTGAGAAATAGCGCGACAGCAGCGAGCACGATGGGCACGCCATGGTAGGCAGCGTGTCAGACCCGCAGAGCCGCAGAAACGAGTGCGGCGAGCACAGCAAAAGGACGCAAAAGTGCCGCGACCCGGGATCGAACCAGGGACCTTCAGATCTTCAGTCTGACGCTCTCCCAACTGAGCTATCGAGGCGCCAAAAATCAAACCTACCCGCCTGCCCCAAAATTTTGCGCCCTCGCATGCACAACACAACGCTTCCCGTGCCCACACACGCTGCCCGCACACCGCCGCCGTCCCCTCCTCTACCTACGTGGCCAATCCGATCCCCGCTCCGACGCCATCCCGCATCGAACGAGACCTCCGATCATGCCGAGTGTATCTCGTCGCTACGCACTATTGACGCCGTCCCGAGCGCATTGGCCCGGGCTACCACGTCCTGCCGCCCACTCGGTGCCGTGTTCGTAGCTATACACGTGTCGGAACACCAAACAGCGCTGGTCGAAATTGACCCGCAGCTCGCTTGAGCCCGGGGCCAGCCACACCGACTGCAGCCGGTCAGTAGGAGTCGTCACGGGTGAGAAACAGCGCGACAGCAGCGAGCACGATGGGCACGCCATGGTAGGCAGCGTGTCAGACCCGCAGAGCCGCAGAAACGAGTGCGGCGAGCACAGCAAAAGGACGCAAAAGTGCCGCGACCCGGGATCGAACCAGGGACCTTCAGATCTTCAGTCTGACGCTCTCCCAACTGAGCTATCGAGGCGCCAAAAATCAAACCTACCCGCCTGCCCCAAAATTTTGCGCCCTCGCATGCACAACACAACGCTTCCCGTGCCCACACACGCTGCCCGCACACCGCCGCCGTCCCCTCCTCTACCTACGTGGCCAATCCGATCCCCGCTCCGACGCCATCCCGCATCGAACGAGACCTCCGATCATGCCGAGTGTATCTCGTCGCTACGCACTATTGACGCCGTCCCGAGCGCATTGGCCCGGGCTACCACGTCCTGCCGCCCACTCGGTGCCGTGTTCGTAGCTATAGACGTGTCGGAACACCAAACAGCGCTGGTCGAAATTGACCCGCAGCTCGCTTGAGCCCGGGGCCAGCCACACCGACTGCAGCCGGTCAGTAGGAGTCGTCACGGGTGAGAAACAGCGCGACAGCAGCGAGCACGATGGGCACGCCATGGTAGGCAGCGTGTCAGACCCGCAGAGGCGCAGAAACGAGTGCGGCGAGCACAGCAAAAGGACGCAAAAGTGCCGCGACCCGGGATCGAACCAGGGACCTTCAGATCTTCAGTCTGACGCTCTCCCAACTGAGCTATCGAGGCGCCAAAAGTCAAACCTACCCGCCTGCCCCAAAATTTTGCGCCCTCGCATGCACAACACAACGCTTCCCGTGCCCACACACGCTGCCCGCACACCGCCGCCGTCCCCTCCTCTACCTACGTGGCCAATCCGATCCCCGCTCCGACGCCATCCCGCATCGAACGAGACCTCCGATCATGCCGAGTGTATCTCGTCGCTACGCACTATTGACGCCGTCCCGAGCGCATTGGCCCGGGCTACCACGTCCTGCCGCCCACTCGGTGCCGTGTTCGTAGCTATAGACGTGTCGGAACACCAAACAGCGCTGGTCGAAATTGACCCGCAGCTCGCTTGAGCCCGGGGCCAGCCACACCGACTGCAGCCGGTCAGTAGGAATCGTCGCGGGTGAGAAACAGCGCGGCAGCAGCGAGCACGATGGGCACGCCATGGTAGGCAGCGTGCCAGACCCGCAGAGCCGCAGAAACGAGTGCGGCGAGCACAGCAAAAGGACGCAAAAGTGCCGCGACCCGGGATCGAACCAGGGACCTTCAGATCTTCAGTGACGCTCTCCCAACTGAGCTATCGAGGCGCCAAAAGTCAAACCTACCCGCCTGCCCCCAAATTTTGCGCCCTCGCATGCACAACACAACGCTTCCCGTGCCCACACACGCTGCCCGCACACCGCCGCCGTCCCCTCCTCTACCTACGTGGCCAATCCGATCCCCGCTCCGACGCCATCCCGCATCGAACGAGACCTCCGATCATGCCGAGTGTATCTCGTCGCTACGCACTATTGACGCCGTCCCGAGCGCATTGGCCCGGGCTACCACGTCCTGCCGCCCACTCGGTGCCGTGTTCGTAGCTATAGACGTGTCGGAACACCAAACAGCGCTGGTCGAAATTGACCCGCAGCTCGCTTGAGCCCGGGGCCAGCCACACCGACTGCAGCCGGTCAGTAGGAATCGTCGCGGGTGAGAAACAGCGCGGCAGCAGCGAGCACGATGGGCACGCCATGGTAGGCAGCGTGCCAGACCCGCAGAGCCGCAGAAACGAGTGCGGCGAGCACAGCAAAAGGACGCAAAAGTGCCGCGACCCGGGATCGAACCAGGGACCTTCAGATCTTCAGTCTGACGCTCTCCCAACTGAGCTATCGAGGCGCCAAAAATCAAACCTACCCGCCTGCCCCAAAATTTTGCGCCCTCGCATGCACAACACAACGCTTCCCGTGCCCACACACGCTGCCCGCACACCGCCGCCGTCCCCTCCTCTACCTACGTGGCCAATCCGATCCCCGCTCCGACGCCATCCCGCATCGAACGAGACCTCCGATCATGCCGAGTGTATCTCGTCGCTACGCACTATTGACGCCGTCCCGAGCGCATTGGCCCGGGCTACCACGTCCTGCCGCCCACTCGGTGCCGTGTTCGTAGCTATAGACGTGTCGGAACACCAAACAGCGCTGGTCGAAATTGACCCGCAGCTCGCTTGAGCCCGGGGCCAGCCACACTGACTGCAGCCGGTCAGTAGGGGGATCCTCAGAGTCGAC
>NW_009258121.1:2182362-2186033 GCF_000149755.1 Phytophthora sojae | reverse complement strand
AATTTTGCGCCCTCGCATGCACAACACAACGCTTCCCGTGCCCACACACGCTGCCCGCACACCCCTCCTCTACCTACGTGGCCAATCCGATCCCCGCTCCGACGCCATCCCGCATCGAACGAGACCTCCGATCATGCCGAGTGTATCTCGTCGCTACGCACTATTGACGCCGTCCCGAGCGCATTGGCCCGGGCTACCACGTCCTGCCGCCCACTCGGTGCCGTGTTCGTAGCTATAGACGTGTCGGAACACCAAACAGCGCTGGTCGAAATTGACCCGCAGCTCGCTTGAGCCCGGGGCCAGCCACACCGACTGCAGCCGGTCAGTAGGAGTCGTCACGGGTGAGAAACAGCGCGACAGCAGCGAGCACGATGGGCACGCCATGGTAGGCAGCGTGTCAGACCCGCAGAGCCGCAGAAACGAGTGCGGCGAGCACAGCAAAAGGACGCAAAAGTGCCGCGACCCGGGATCGAACCAGGGACCTTCAGATCTTCAGTCTGACGCTCTCCCAACTGAGCTATCGAGGCGCCAAAAGTCAAACCTACCCGCCTGCCCCAAAATTTTGCGCCCTCGCATGCACAACACAACGCTTCCCGTGCCCACACACGCTGCCCGCACACCGCCGCCGTCCCCTCCTCTACCTACGTGGCCAATCCGATCCCCGCTCCGACGCCATCCCGCATCGAACGAGACCTCCGATCATGCCGAGTGTATCTCGTCGCTACGCACTATTGACGCCGTCCCGAGCGCATTGGCCCGGGCTACCACGTCCTGCCGCCCACTCGGTGCCGTGTTCGTAGCTATAGACGTGTCGGAACACCAAACAGCGCTGGTCGAAATTGACCCGCAGCTCGCTTGAGCCCGGGGCCAGCCACACCGACTGCAGCCGGTCAGTAGGAGTCGTCGCGGGTGAGAAACAGCGCGGCAGCAGCGAGCACGATGGGCACGCCATGGTAGGCAGCGTGTCAGACCCGCAGAGCCGCAGAAACGAGTGCGGCGAGCACAGCAAAAGGACGCAAAAGTGCCGCGACCCGGGATCGAACCAGGGACCTTCAGATCTTCAGTCTGACGCTCTCCCAACTGAGCTATCGAGGCGCCAAAAGTCAAACCTACCCGCCTGCCCCAAAATTTTGCGCCCTCGCATGCACAACACAACGCTTCCCGTGCCCACACACGCTGCCCGCACACCGCCGCCGTCCCCTCCTCTACCTACGTGGCCAATCCGATCCCCGCTCCGACGCCATCCCGCATCGAACGAGACCTCCGATCATGCCGAGTGTATCTCGTCGCTACGCACTATTGACGCCGTCCCGAGCGCATTGGCCCGGGCTACCACGTCCTGCCGCCCACTCGGTGCCGTGTTCGTAGCTATAGACGTGTCGGAACACCAAACAGCGCTGGTCGAAATTGACCCGCAGCTCGCTTGAGCCCGGGGCCAGCCACACCGACTGCAGCCGGTCAGTAGGAGTCGTCGCGGGTGAGAAACAGCGCGGCAGCAGCGAGCACGATGAGCACGCCATGGTAGGCAGCGTGTCAGACCCGCAGAGCCGCAGAAACGAGTGCGGCGAGCACAGCAAAAGGACGCAAAAGTGCCGCGACCCGGGATCGAACCAGGGACCTTCAGATCTTCAGTCTGACGCTCTCCCAACTGAGCTATCGAGGCGCCAAAAGTCAAACCTACCCGCCTGCCCCAAAATTTTGCGCCCTCGCATGCACAACACAACGCTTCCCGTGCCCACACACGCTGCCCGCACACCGCCGCCGTCCCCTCCTCTACCTACGTGGCCAATCCGATCCCCGCTCCGACGCCATCCCGCATCGAACGAGACCTCCGATCATGCCGAGTGTATCTCGTCGCTACGCACTATTGACGCCGTCCCGAGCGCATTGGCCCGGGCTACCACGTCCTGCCGCCCACTCGGTGCCGTGTTCGTAGCTATACACGTGTCGGAACACCAAACAGCGCTGGTCGAAATTGACCCGCAGCTCGCTTGAGCCCGGGGCCAGCCACACCGACTGCAGCCGGTCAGTAGGAGTCGTCGCGGGTGAGAAACAGCGCGACAGCAGCGAGCACGATGGGCACGCCATGGTAGGCAGCGTGCCAGACCCGCAGAGCCGCAGAAACGAGTGCGGCGAGCACAGCAAAAGGACGCAAAAGTGCCGCGACCCGGGATCGAACCAGGGACCTTCAGATCTTCAGTCTGACGCTCTCCCAACTGAGCTATCGAGGCGCCAAAAGTCAAACCTACCCGCCTGCCCCAAAATTTTGCGCCCTCGCATGCACAACACAACGCTTCCCGTGCCCACACACGCTGCCCGCACACCGCCGCCGTCCCCTCCTCTACCTACGTGGCCAATCCGATCCCCGCTCCGACGCCATCCCGCATCGAACGAGACCTCCGATCATGCCGAGTGTATCTCGTCGCTACGCACTATTGACGCCGTCCCGAGCGCATTGGCCCGGGCTACCACGTCCTGCCGCCCACTCGGTGCCGTGTTCGTAGCTATACACGTGTCGGAACACCAAACAGCGCTGGTCGAAATTGACCCGCAGCTCGCTTGAGCCCGGGGCCAGCCACACCGACTGCAGCCGGTCAGTAGGAATCGTCGCGGGTGAGAAACAGCGCGGCAGCAGCGAGCACGATGGGCACGCCATGGTAGGCAGCGTGCCAGACCCGCAGAGCCGCAGAAACGAGTGCGGCGAGCACAGCAAAAGGACGCAAAAGTGCCGCGACCCGGGATCGAACCAGGGACCTTCAGATCTTCAGTCTGACGCTCTCCCAACTGAGCTATCGAGGCGCCAAAAATCAAACCTACCCGCCTGCCCCCAAATTTTGCGCCCTCGCATGCACAACACAACGCTTCCCGTGCCCACACACGCTGCCCGCACACCGCCGCCGTCCCCTCCTCTACCTACGTGGCCAATCCGATCCCCGCTCCGACGCCATCCCGCATCGAACGAGACCTCCGATCATGCCGAGTGTATCTCGTCGCTACGCACTATTGACGCCGTCCCGAGCGCATTGGCCCGGGCTACCACGTCCTGCCGCCCACTCGGTGCCGTGTTCGTAGCTATACACGTGTCGGAACACCAAACAGCGCTGGTCGAAATTGACCCGCAGCTCGCTTGAGCCCGGGGCCAGCCACACCGACTGCAGCCGGTCAGTAGGAATCGTCGCGGGTGAGAAACAGCGCGGCAGCAGCGAGCACGATGGGCACGCCATGGTAGGCAGCGTGCCAGACCCGCAGAGCCGCAGAAACGAGTGCGGCGAGCACAGCAAAAGGACGCAAAAGTGCCGCGACCCGGGATCGAACCAGGGACCTTCAGATCTTCAGTCTGACGCTCTCCCAGCTGAGCTATCGAGGCGCCAAAAATCAAACCTACCTGCCTGCCCCCAAATTTTGCGCCCTCGCATGCACAACACAACGCTTCCCGTGCCCACACACGCTGCCCGCACACCGCCGCCGTCCCCTCCTCTACCTACGTGGCCAATCCGATCCCCGCTCCGACGCCATCCCGCATCGAACGAGACCTCCGATCATGCCGAGTGTATCTCGTCGCTACGCACTATTGACGCCGTCCCGAGCGCATTGGCCCGGGCTACCACGTCCTGCCGCCCACTCGGTGCCGTGTTCGTAGCTATACACGTGTCGGAACACCAAACAGCGCT
>NW_009258121.1:2169654-2179112 GCF_000149755.1 Phytophthora sojae | reverse complement strand
ATATATCTAGAGTTTTTCAGGTGTACCCCGGTATGCAATCCGTACCGTGTGTGTGAGCTATAGATCCAGGCAGAATTAAAGCCGATTAACGTTTATTTACCGCTAATTGTGCCTAAGATTGTGTGTCCTATCCGTAAAACCTGAGATAGTCAGTAGGGATCGTCGCGGGTGAGAAACAGCATGGTAGCAGCGAGCACGATGGGCACGCCATGGTAGGCAGCGTGCCAGACCCGCAGAGCCGCAGAAACGAGTGCGGCTAGCACAGCAAAAGGACGCAAAAGTGCCGCGACCCGGGATCGAACCAGGGACCTTCAGATCTTCAGTCTGACGCTCTCCCAACTGAGCTATCGAGGCGCCAAAAGTCAAACCTACCCGCCTGCCCCAAAATTTTGCGCCCTCGCATGCACAACACAACGCTTCCCGTGCCCACACACGCTGCCCGCACACCGCCGCCGTCCCCTCCTCTACCTACGTGGCCAATCCGATCCCCGCTCCGACGCCATCCCGCATCGAACGAGACCTCCGATCATGCCGAGTGTATCTCGTCGCTACGCACTATTGACGCCGTCCCGAGCGCATTGGCCCGGGCTACCACGTCCTGCCGCCCACTCGGTGCCGTGTTCGTAGCTATACACGTGTCGGAACACCAAACAGCGCTGGTCGAAATTGACCCGCAGCTCGCTTGAGCCCGGGGCCAGCCACACCGACTGCAGCCGGTCAGTAGGAGTCGTCGCGGGTGAGAAACAGCGCGGCAGCAGCGAGCACGATGGGCACGCCATGGTAGGCAGCGTGCCAGACCCGCAGAGCCGCAGAAACGAGTGCGGCGAGCACAGCAAAAGGACGCAAAAGTGCCGCGACCCGGGATCGAACCAGGGACCTTCAGATCTTCAGTCTGACGCTCTCCCAACTGAGCTATCGAGGCGCCAAAAGTCAAACCTACCCGCCTGCCCCAAAATTTTGCGCCCTCGCATGCACAACACAACGCTTCCCGTGCCCACACACGCTGCCCGCACACCGCCGCCGTCCCCTCCTCTACCTACGTGGCCAATCCGATCCCCGCTCCGACGCCATCCCGCATCGAACGAGACCTCCGATCATGCCGAGTGTATCTCGTCGCTACGCACTATTGACGCCGTCCCGAGCGCATTGGCCCGGGCTACCACGTCCTGCCGCCCACTCGGTGCCGTGTTCGTAGCTATACACGTGTCGGAACACCAAACAGCGCTGGTCGAAATTGACCCGCAGCTCGCTTGAGCCCGGGGCCAGCCACACCGACTGCAGCCGGTCAGTAGGAGTCGTCGCGGGTGAGAAACAGCGCGGCAGCAGCGAGCACGATGGGCACGCCATGGTAGGCAGCGTGCCAGACCCGCAGAGCCGCAGAAACGAGTGCGGCGAGCACAGCAAAAGGACGCAAAAGTGCCGCGACCCGGGATCGAACCAGGGACCTTCAGATCTTCAGTCTGACGCTCTCCCAACTGAGCTATCGAGGCGCCAAAAGTCAAACCTACCCGCCTGCCCCAAAATTTTGCGCCCTCGCATGCACAACACAACGCTTCCCGTGCCCACACACGCTGCCCGCACACCGCCGCCGTCCCCTCCTCTACCTACGTGGCCAATCCGATCCCCGCTCCGACGCCATCCCGCATCGAACGAGACCTCCGATCATGCCGAGTGTATCTCGTCGCTACGCACTATTGACGCCGTCCCGAGCGCATTGGCCCGGGCTACCACGTCCTGCCGCCCACTCGGTGCCGTGTTCGTAGCTATAGACGTGTCGGAACACCAAACAGCGCTGGTCGAAATTGACCCGCAGCTCGCTTGAGCCCGGGGCCAGCCACACCGACTGCAGCCGGTCAGTAGGAGTCGTCGCGGGTGAGAAACAGCGCGGCAGCAGCGAGCACGATGGGCACGCCATGGTAGGCAGCGTGCCAGACCCGCAGAGCCGCAGAAACGAGTGCGGCGAGCACAGCAAAAGGACGCAAAAGTGCCGCGACCCGGGATCGAACCAGGGACCTTCAGATCTTCAGTCTGACGCTCTCCCAACTGAGCTATCGAGGCGCCAAAAATCAAACCTACCCGCCTGCCCCAAAATTTTGCGCCCTCGCATGCACAACACAACGCTTCCCGTGCCCACACACGCTGCCCGCACACCGCCGCCGTCCCCTCCTCTACCTACGTGGCCAATCCGATCCCCGCTCCGACGCCATCCCGCATCGAACGAGACCTCCGATCATGCCGAGTGTATCTCGTCGCTACGCACTATTGACGCCGTCCCGAGCGCATTGGCCCGGGCTACCACGTCCTGCCGCCCACTCGGTGCCGTGTTCGTAGCTATAGACGTGTCGGAACACCAAACAGCGCTGGTCGAAATTGACCCGCAGCTCGCTTGAGCCCGGGGCCAGCCACACTGACTGCAGCCGGTCAGTAGGAGTCGTCGCGGGTGAGAAACAGCGCGACAGCAGCGAGCACGATGGGCACGCCATGGTAGGCAGCGTGTCAGACCCGCAGAGCCGCAGAAACGAGTGCGGCGAGCACAGCAAAAGGACGCAAAAGTGCCGCGACCCGGGATCGAACCAGGGACCTTCAGATCTTCAGTGACGCTCTCCCAACTGAGCTATCGAGGCGCCAAAAGTCAAACCTACCCGCCTGCCCCAAAATTTTGCGCCCTCGCATGCACAACACAACGCTTCCCGTGCCCACACACGCTGCCCGCACACCGCCGCCGTCCCCTCCTCTACCTACGTGGCCAATCCGATCCCCGCTCCGACGCCATCCCGCATCGAACGAGACCTCCGATCATGCCGAGTGTATCTCGTCGCTACGCACTATTGACGCCGTCCCGAGCGCATTGGCCCGGGCTACCACGTCCTGCCGCCCACTCGGTGCCGTGTTCGTAGCTATAGACGTGTCGGAACACCAAACAGCGCTGGTCGAAATTGACCCGCAGCTCGCTTGAGCCCGGGGCCAGCCACACTGACTGCAGCCGGTCAGTAGGAGTCGTCACGGGTGAGAAACAGCGCGGCAGCAGCGAGCACGATGGGCACGCCATGGTAGGCAGCGTGCCAGACCCGCAGAGCCGCAGAAACGAGTGCGGCGAGCACAGCAAAAGGACGCAAAAGTGCCGCGACCCGGGATCGAACCAGGGACCTTCAGATCTTCAGTCTGACGCTCTCCCAACTGAGCTATCGAGGCGCCAAAAGTCAAACCTACCCGCCTGCCCCAAAATTTTGCGCCCTCGCATGCACAACACAACGCTTCCCGTGCCCACACACGCTGCCCGCACACCGCCGCCGTCCCCTCCTCTACCTACGTGGCCAATCCGATCCCCGCTCCGACGCCATCCCGCATCGAACGAGACCTCCGATCATGCCGAGTGTATCTCGTCGCTACGCACTATTGACGCCGTCCCGAGCGCATTGGCCCGGGCTACCACGTCCTGCCGCCCACTCGGTGCCGTGTTCGTAGCTATAGACGTGTCGGAACACCAAACAGCGCTGGTCGAAATTGACCCGCAGCTCGCTTGAGCCCGGGGCCAGCCACACCGACTGCAGCCGGTCAGTAGGAGTCGTCGCGGGTGAGAAACAGCGCGGCAGCAGCGAGCACGATGGGCACGCCATGGTAGGCAGCGTGCCAGACACCGCAGAGCCGCAGAAACGAGTGCGGCGAGCACAGCAAAAGGACGCAAAAGTGCCGCGACCCGGGATCGAACCAGGGACCTTCAGATCTTCAGTGACGCTCTCCCAACTGAGCTATCGAGGCGCCAAAAGTCAAACCTACCCGCCTGCCCCAAAATTTTGCGCCCTCGCATGCACAACACAACGCTTCCCGTGCCCACACACGCTGCCCGCACACCGCCGCCGTCCCCTCCTCTACCTACGTGGCCAATCCGATCCCCGCTCCGACGCCATCCCGCATCGAACGAGACCTCCGATCATGCCGAGTGTATCTCGTCGCTACGCACTATTGACGCCGTCCCGAGCGCATTGGCCCGGGCTACCACGTCCTGCCGCCCACTCGGTGCCGTGTTCGTAGCTATAGACGTGTCGGAACACCAAACAGCGCTGGTCGAAATTGACCCGCAGCTCGCTTGAGCCCGGGGCCAGCCACACCGACTGCAGCCGGTCAGTAGGAGTCGTCGCGGGTGAGAAACAGCGCGGCAGCAGCGAGCACGATGGGCACGCCATGGTAGGCAGCGTGCCAGACACCGCAGAGCCGCAGAAACGAGTGCGGCGAGCACAGCAAAAGGACGCAAAAGTGCCGCGACCCGGGATCGAACCAGGGACCTTCAGATCTTCAGTGACGCTCTCCCAACTGAGCTATCGAGGCGCCAAAAGTCAAACCTACCCGCCTGCCCCAAAATTTTGCGCCCTCGCATGCACAACACAACGCTTCCCGTGCCCACACACGCTGCCCGCACACCGCCGCCGTCCCCTCCTCTACCTACGTGGCCAATCCGATCCCCGCTCCGACGCCATCCCGCATCGAACGAGACCTCCGATCATGCCGAGTGTATCTCGTCGCTACGCACTATTGACGCCGTCCCGAGCGCATTGGCCCGGGCTACCACGTCCTGCCGCCCACTCGGTGCCGTGTTCGTAGCTATACACGTGTCGGAACACCAAACAGCGCTGGTCGAAATTGACCCACAGCTCGCTTGAGCCCGGGGCCAGCCACACCGACTGCAGCCGGTCAGTAGGAGTCGTCGCGGGTGAGAAACAGCGCGGCAGCAGCGAGCACGATGGGCACGCCATGGTAGGCAGCGTGCCAGACCCGCAGAGCCGCAGAAACGAGTGCGGCGAGCACAGCAAAAGGACGCAAAAGTGCCGCGACCCGGGATCGAACCAGGGACCTTCAGATCTTCAGTCTGACGCTCTCCCAACTGAGCTATCGAGGCGCCAAAAATCAAACCTACCCGCCTGCCCCCAAATTTTGCGCCCTCGCATGCACAACACAACGCTTCCCGTGCCCACACACGCTGCCCGCACACCGCCGCCGTCCCCTCCTCTACCTACGTGGCCAATCCGATCCCCGCTCCGACGCCATCCCGCATCGAACGAGACCTCCGATCATGCCGAGTGTATCTCGTCGCTACGCACTATTGACGCCGTCCCGAGCGCATTGGCCCGGGCTACCACGTCCTGCCGCCCACTCGGTGCCGTGTTCGTAGCTATACACGTGTCGGAACACCAAACAGCGCTGGTCGAAATTGACCCGCAGCTCGCTTGAGCCCGGGGCCAGCCACACCGACTGCAGCCGGTCAGTAGGAGTCGTCGCGGGTGAGAAACAGCGCGGCAGCAGCGAGCACGATGGGCACGCCATGGTAGGCAGCGTGTCAGACCCGCAGAGCCGCAGAAACGAGTGCGGCGAGCACAGCAAAAGGACGCAAAAGTGCCGCGACCCGGGATCGAACCAGGGACCTTCAGATCTTCAGTCTGACGCTCTCCCAACTGAGCTATCGAGGCGCCAAAAGTCAAACCTACCCGCCTGCCCCAAAATTTTGCGCCCTCGCATGCACAACACAACGCTTCCCGTGCCCACACACGCTGCCCGCACACCGCCGCCGTCCCCTCCTCTACCTACGTGGCCAATCCGATCCCCGCTCCGACGCCATCCCGCATCGAACGAGACCTCCGATCATGCCGAGTGTATCTCGTCGCTACGCACTATTGACGCCGTCCCGAGCGCATTGGCCCGGGCTACCACGTCCTGCCGCCCACTCGGTGCCGTGTTCGTAGCTATACACGTGTCGGAACACCAAACAGCGCTGGTCGAAATTGACCCGCAGCTCGCTTGAGCCCGGGGCCAGCCACACCGACTGCAGCCGGTCAGTAGGAATCGTCGCGGGTGAGAAACAGCGCGACAGCAGCGAGCACGATGGGCACGCCATGGTAGGCAGCGTGCCAGACCCGCAGAGCCGCAGAAACGAGTGCGGCGAGCACAGCAAAAGGACGCAAAAGTGCCGCGACCCGGGATCGAACCAGGGACCTTCAGATCTTCAGTCTGACGCTCTCCCAACTGAGCTATCGAGGCGCCAAAAATCAAACCTACCCGCCTGCCCCAAAATTTTGCGCCCTCGCATGCACAACACAACGCTTCCCGTGCCCACACACGCTGCCCGCACACCGCCGCCGTCCCCTCCTCTACCTACGTGGCCAATCCGATCCCCGCTCCGACGCCATCCCGCATCGAACGAGACCTCCGATCATGCCGAGTGTATCTCGTCGCTACGCACTATTGACGCCGTCCCGAGCGCATTGGCCCGGGCTACCACGTCCTGCCGCCCACTCGGTGCCGTGTTCGTAGCTATAGACGTGTCGGAACACCAAACAGCGCTGGTCGAAATTGACCCGCAGCTCGCTTGAGCCCGGGGCCAGCCACACCGACTGCAGCCGGTCAGTAGGAGTCGTCACGGGTGAGAAACAGCGCGACAGCAGCGAGCACGATGGGCACGCCATGGTAGGCAGCGTGTCAGACCCGCAGAGCCGCAGAAACGAGTGCGGCGAGCACAGCAAAAGGACGCAAAAGTGCCGCGACCCGGGATCGAACCAGGGACCTTCAGATCTTCAGTCTGACGCTCTCCCAACTGAGCTATCGAGGCGCCAAAAGTCAAACCTACCCGCCTGCCCCAAAATTTTGCGCCCTCGCATGCACAACACAACGCTTCCCGTGCCCACACACGCTGCCCGCACACCGCCGCCGTCCCCTCCTCTACCTACGTGGCCAATCCGATCCCCGCTCCGACGCCATCCCGCATCGAACGAGACCTCCGATCATGCCGAGTGTATCTCGTCGCTACGCACTATTGACGCCGTCCCGAGCGCATTGGCCCGGGCTACCACGTCCTGCCGCCCACTCGGTGCCGTGTTCGTAGCTATAGACGTGTCGGAACACCAAACAGCGCTGGTCGAAATTGACCCGCAGCTCGCTTGAGCCCGGGGCCAGCCACACCGACTGCAGCCGGTCAGTAGGAGTCGTCACGGGTGAGAAACAGCGCGACAGCAGCGAGCACGATGGGCACGCCATGGTAGGCAGCGTGTCAGACCCGCAGAGGCGCAGAAACGAGTGCGGCGAGCACAGCAAAAGGACGCAAAAGTGCCGCGACCCGGGATCGAACCAGGGACCTTCAGATCTTCAGTCTGACGCTCTCCCAACTGAGCTATCGAGGCGCCAAAAATCAAACCTACCCGCCTGCCCCAAAATTTTGCGCCCTCGCATGCACAACACAACGCTTCCCGTGCCCACACACGCTGCCCGCACACCGCCGCCGTCCCCTCCTCTACCTACGTGGCCAATCCGATCCCCGCTCCGACGCCATCCCGCATCGAACGAGACCTCCGATCATGCCGAGTGTATCTCGTCGCTACGCACTATTGACGCCGTCCCGAGCGCATTGGCCCGGGCTACCACGTCCTGCCGCCCACTCGGTGCCGTGTTCGTAGCTATAGACGTGTCGGAACACCAAACAGCGCTGGTCGAAATTGACCCGCAGCTCGCTTGAGCCCGGGGCCAGCCACACCGACTGCAGCCGGTCAGTAGGAATCGTCGCGGGTGAGAAACAGCGCGGCAGCAGCGAGCACGATGGGCACGCCATGGTAGGCAGCGTGTCAGACCCGCAGAGCCGCAGAAACGAGTGCGGCGAGCACAGCAAAAGGACGCAAAAGTGCCGCGACCCGGGATCGAACCAGGGACCTTCAGATCTTCAGTCTGACGCTCTCCCAACTGAGCTATCGAGGCGCCAAAAGTCAAACCTACCCGCCTGCCCCCAAATTTTGCGCCCTCGCATGCACAACACAACGCTTCCCGTGCCCACACACGCTGCCCGCACACCACCGCCGTCCCCTCCTCTACCTACGTGGCCAATCCGATCCCCGCTCCGACGCCATCCCGCATCGAACGAGACCTCCGATCATGCCGAGTGTATCTCGTCGCTACGCACTATTGACGCCGTCCCGAGCGCATTGGCCCGGGCTACCACGTCCTGCCGCCCACTCGGTGCCGTGTTCGTAGCTATAGACGTGTCGGAACACCAAACAGCGCTGGTCGAAATTGACCCGCAGCTCGCTTGAGCCCGGGGCCAGCCACACCGACTGCAGCCGGTCAGTAGGAATCGTCGCGGGTGAGAAACAGCGCGGCAGCAGCGAGCACGATGGGCACGCCATGGTAGGCAGCGTGTCAGACCCGCAGAGCCGCAGAAACGAGTGCGGCGAGCACAGCAAAAGGACGCAAAAGTGCCGCGACCCGGGATCGAACCAGGGACCTTCAGATCTTCAGTGACGCTCTCCCAACTGAGCTATCGAGGCGCCAAAAGTCAAACCTACCCGCCTGCCCCAAAATTTTGCGCCCTCGCATGCACAACACAACGCTTCCCGTGCCCACACACGCTGCCCGCACACCGCCGCCGTCCCCTCCTCTACCTACGTGGCCAATCCGATCCCCGCTCCGACGCCATCCCGCATCGAACGAGACCTCCGATCATGCCGAGTGTATCTCGTCGCTACGCACTATTGACGCCGTCCCGAGCGCATTGGCCCGGGCTACCACGTCCTGCCGCCCACTCGGTGCCGTGTTCGTAGCTATAGACGTGTCGGAACACCAAACAGCGCTGGTCGAAATTGACCCACAGCTCGCTTGAGCCCGGGGCCAGCCACACCGACTGCAGCCGGTCAGTAGGAGTCGTCGCGGGTGAGAAACAGCGCGGCAGCAGCGAGCACGATGGGCACGCCATGGTAGGCAGCGTGCCAGACCCGCAGAGCCGCAGAAACGAGTGCGGCGAGCACAGCAAAAGGACGCAAAAGTGCCGCGACCCGGGATCGAACCAGGGACCTTCAGATCTTCAGTCTGACGCTCTCCCAACTGAGCTATCGAGGCGCCAAAAATCAAACCTACCCGCCTGCCCCCAAATTTTGCGCCCTCGCATGCACAACACAACGCTTCCCGTGCCCACACACGCTGCCCGCACACCGCCGCCGTCCCCTCCTCTACCTACGTGGCCAATCCGATCCCCGCTCCGACGCCATCCCGCATCGAACGAGACCTCCGATCATGCCGAGTGTATCTCGTCGCTACGCACTATTGACGCCGTCCCGAGCGCATTGGCCCGGGCTACCACGTCCTGCCGCCCACTCGGTGCCGTGTTCGTAGCTATACACGTGTCGGAACACCAAACAGCGCTGGTCGAAATTGACCCGCAGCTCGCTTGAGCCCGGGGCCAGCCACACCGACTGCAGCCGGTCAGTAGGAGTCGTCGCGGGTGAGAAACAGCGCGGCAGCAGCGAGCACGATGGGCACGCCATGGTAGGCAGCGTGCCAGACCCGCAGAGCCGCAGAAACGAGTGCGGCGAGCACAGCAAAAGGACGCAAAAGTGCCGCGACCCGGGATCGAACCAGGGACCTTCAGATCTTCAGTCTGACGCTCTCCCAACTGAGCTATCGAGGCGCCAAAAATCAAACCTACCCGC
>NW_009258121.1:2123954-2151997 GCF_000149755.1 Phytophthora sojae | reverse complement strand
TAGACGTGTCGGAACACCAAACAGCGCTGGTCGAAATTGACCCACAGCTCGCTTGAGCCCGGGGCCAGCCACACCGACTGCAGCCGGTCAGTAGGAGTCGTCGCGGGTGAGAAACAGCGCGGCAGCAGCGAGCACGATGGGCACGCCATGGTAGGCAGCGTGCCAGACCCGCAGAGCCGCAGAAACGAGTGCGGCGAGCACAGCAAAAGGACGCAAAAGTGCCGCGACCCGGGATCGAACCAGGGACCTTCAGATCTTCAGTCTGACGCTCTCCCAACTGAGCTATCGAGGCGCCAAAAGTCAAACCTACCCGCCTGCCCCCAAATTTTGCGCCCTCGCATGCACAACACAACGCTTCCCGTGCCCACACACGCTGCCCGCACACCGCCGCCGTCCCCTCCTCTACCTACGTGGCCAATCCGATCCCCGCTCCGACGCCATCCCGCATCGAACGAGACCTCCGATCATGCCGAGTGTATCTCGTCGCTACGCACTATTGACGCCGTCCCGAGCGCATTGGCCCGGGCTACCACGTCCTGCCGCCCACTCGGTGCCGTGTTCGTAGCTATAGACGTGTCGGAACACCAAACAGCGCTGGTCGAAATTGACCCGCAGCTCGCTTGAGCCCGGGGCCAGCCACACCGACTGCAGCCGGTCAGTAGGAGTCGTCGCGGGTGAGAAACAGCGCGGCAGCAGCGAGCACGATGGGCACGCCATGGTAGGCAGCGTGCCAGACCCGCAGAGCCGCAGAAACGAGTGCGGCGAGCACAGCAAAAGGACGCAAAAGTGCCGCGACCCGGGATCGAACCAGGGACCTTCAGATCTTCAGTCTGACGCTCTCCCAACTGAGCTATCGAGGCGCCAAAAGTCAAACCTACCCGCCTGCCCCAAAATTTTGCGCCCTCGCATGCACAACACAACGCTTCCCGTGCCCACACACGCTGCCCGCACACCGCCGCCGTCCCCTCCTCTACCTACGTGGCCAATCCGATCCCCGCTCCGACGCCATCCCGCATCGAACGAGACCTCCGATCATGCCGAGTGTATCTCGTCGCTACGCACTATTAACGCCGTCCCGAGCGCATTGGCCCGGGCTACCACGTCCTGCCGCCCACTCGGTGCCGTGTTCGTAGCTATAGACGTGTCGGAACACCAAACAGCGCTGGTCGAAATTGACCCGCAGCTCGCTTGAGCCCGGGGCCAGCCACACCGACTGCAGCCGGTCAGTAGGAGTCGTCGCGGGTGAGAAACAGCGCGGCAGCAGCGAGCACGATGGGCACGCCATGGTAGGCAGCGTGTCAGACCCGCAGAGCCGCAGAAACGAGTGCGGCGAGCACAGCAAAAGGACGCAAAAGTGCCGCGACCCGGGATCGAACCAGGGACCTTCAGATCTTCAGTCTGACGCTCTCCCAACTGAGCTATCGAGGCGCCAAAAATCAAACCTACCCGCCTGCCCCAAAATTTTGCGCCCTCGCATGCACAACACAACGCTTCCCGTGCCCACACACGCTGCCCGCACACCGCCGCCGTCCCCTCCTCTACCTACGTGGCCAATCCGATCCCCGCTCCGACGCCATCCCGCATCGAACGAGACCTCCGATCATGCCGAGTGTATCTCGTCGCTACGCACTATTGACGCCGTCCCGAGCGCATTGGCCCGGGCTACCACGTCCTGCCGCCCACTCGGTGCCGTGTTCGTAGCTATAGACGTGTCGGAACACCAAACAGCGCTGGTCGAAATTGACCCGCAGCTCGCTTGAGCCCGGGGCCAGCCACACCGACTGCAGCCGGTCAGTAGGAGTCGTCACGGGTGAGAAACAGCGCGACAGCAGCGAGCACGATGGGCACGCCATGGTAGGCAGCGTGTCAGACCCGCAGAGCCGCAGAAACGAGTGCGGCGAGCACAGCAAAAGGACGCAAAAGTGCCGCGACCCGGGATCGAACCAGGGACCTTCAGATCTTCAGTCTGACGCTCTCCCAACTGAGCTATCGAGGCGCCAAAAATCAAACCTACCCGCCTGCCCCAAAATTTTGCGCCCTCGCATGCACAACACAACGCTTCCCGTGCCCACACACGCTGCCCGCACACCGCCGCCGTCCCCTCCTCTACCTACGTGGCCAATCCGATCCCCGCTCCGACGCCATCCCGCATCGAACGAGACCTCCGATCATGCCGAGTGTATCTCGTCGCTACGCACTATTGACGCCGTCCCGAGCGCATTGGCCCGGGCTACCACGTCCTGCCGCCCACTCGGTGCCGTGTTCGTAGCTATAGACGTGTCGGAACACCAAACAGCGCTGGTCGAAATTGACCCGCAGCTCGCTTGAGCCCGGGGCCAGCCACACCGACTGCAGCCGGTCAGTAGGAGTCGTCACGGGTGAGAAACAGCGCGGCAGCAGCGAGCACGATGGGCACGCCATGGTAGGCAGCGTGTCAGACCCGCAGAGCCGCAGAAACGAGTGCGGCGAGCACAGCAAAAGGACGCAAAAGTGCCGCGACCCGGGATCGAACCAGGGACCTTCAGATCTTCAGTCTGACGCTCTCCCAACTGAGCTATCGAGGCGCCAAAAGTCAAACCTACCCGCCTGCCCCAAAATTTTGCGCCCTCGCATGCACAACACAACGCTTCCCGTGCCCACACACGCTGCCCGCACACCGCCGCCGTCCCCTCCTCTACCTACGTGGCCAATCCGATCCCCGCTCCGACGCCATCCCGCATCGAACGAGACCTCCGATCATGCCGAGTGTATCTCGTCGCTACGCACTATTGACGCCGTCCCGAGCGCATTGGCCCGGGCTACCACGTCCTGCCGCCCACTCGGTGCCGTGTTCGTAGCTATACACGTGTCGGAACACCAAACAGCGCTGGTCGAAATTGACCCGCAGCTCGCTTGAGCCCGGGGCCAGCCACACCGACTGCAGCCGGTCAGTAGGAGTCGTCGCGGGTGAGAAACAGCGCGGCAGCAGCGAGCACGATGGGCACGCCATGGTAGGCAGCGTGTCAGACCCGCAGAGCCGCAGAAACGAGTGCGGCGAGCACAGCAAAAGGACGCAAAAGTGCCGCGACCCGGGATCGAACCAGGGACCTTCAGATCTTCAGTCTGACGCTCTCCCAACTGAGCTATCGAGGCGCCAAAAGTCAAACCTACCCGCCTGCCCCCAAATTTTGCGCCCTCGCATGCACAACACAACGCTTCCCGTGCCCACACACGCTGCCCGCACACCGCCGCCGTCCCCTCCTCTACCTACGTGGCCAATCCGATCCCCGCTCCGACGCCATCCCGCATCGAACGAGACCTCCGATCATGCCGAGTGTATCTCGTCGCTACGCACTATTGACGCCGTCCCGAGCGCATTGGCCCGGGCTACCACGTCCTGCCGCCCACTCGGTGCCGTGTTCGTAGCTATAGACGTGTCGGAACACCAAACAGCGCTGGTCGAAATTGACCCGCAGCTCGCTTGAGCCCGGGGCCAGCCACACCGACTGCAGCCGGTCAGTAGGAGTCGTCGCGGGTGAGAAACAGCGCGGCAGCAGCGAGCACGATGGGCACGCCATGGTAGGCAGCGTGCCAGACCCGCAGAGCCGCAGAAACGAGTGCGGCGAGCACAGCAAAAGGACGCAAAAGTGCCGCGACCCGGGATCGAACCAGGGACCTTCAGATCTTCAGTGACGCTCTCCCAACTGAGCTATCGAGGCGCCAAAAGTCAAACCTACCCGCCTGCCCCAAAATTTTGCGCCCTCGCATGCACAACACAACGCTTCCCGTGCCCACACACGCTGCCCGCACACCGCCGCCGTCCCCTCCTCTACCTACGTGGCCAATCCGATCCCCGCTCCGACGCCATCCCGCATCGAACGAGACCTCCGATCATGCCGAGTGTATCTCGTCGCTACGCACTATTGACGCCGTCCCGAGCGCATTGGCCCGGGCTACCACGTCCTGCCGCCCACTCGGTGCCGTGTTCGTAGCTATAGACGTGTCGGAACACCAAACAGCGCTGGTCGAAATTGACCCGCAGCTCGCTTGAGCCCGGGGCCAGCCACACCGACTGCAGCCGGTCAGTAGGAATCGTCGCGGGTGAGAAACAGCGCGGCAGCAGCGAGCACGATGGGCACGCCATGGTAGGCAGCGTGTCAGACACCGCAGAGCCGCAGAAACGAGTGCGGCGAGCACAGCAAAAGGACGCAAAAGTGCCGCGACCCGGGATCGAACCAGGGACCTTCAGATCTTCAGTGACGCTCTCCCAACTGAGCTATCGAGGCGCCAAAAGTCAAACCTACCCGCCTGCCCCAAAATTTTGCGCCCTCGCATGCACAACACAACGCTTCCCGTGCCCACACACGCTGCCCGCACACCGCCGCCGTCCCCTCCTCTACCTACGTGGCCAATCCGATCCCCGCTCCGACGCCATCCCGCATCGAACGAGACCTCCGATCATGCCGAGTGTATCTCGTCGCTACGCACTATTGACGCCGTCCCGAGCGCATTGGCCCGGGCTACCACGTCCTGCCGCCCACTCGGTGCCGTGTTCGTAGCTATAGACGTGTCGGAACACCAAACAGCGCTGGTCGAAATTGACCCGCAGCTCGCTTGAGCCCGGGGCCAGCCACACCGACTGCAGCCGGTCAGTAGGAGTCGTCACGGGTGAGAAACAGCGCGACAGCAGCGAGCACGATGGGCACGCCATGGTAGGCAGCGTGTCAGACCCGCAGAGCCGCAGAAACGAGTGCGGCGAGCACAGCAAAAGGACGCAAAAGTGCCGCGACCCGGGATCGAACCAGGGACCTTCAGATCTTCAGTCTGACGCTCTCCCAACTGAGCTATCGAGGCGCCAAAAATCAAACCTACCCGCCTGCCCCCAAATTTTGCGCCCTCGCATGCACAACACAACGCTTCCCGTGCCCACACACGCTGCCCGCACACCGCCGCCGTCCCCTCCTCTACCTACGTGGCCAATCCGATCCCCGCTCCGACGCCATCCCGCATCGAACGAGACCTCCGATCATGCCGAGTGTATCTCGTCGCTACGCACTATTGACGCCGTCCCGAGCGCATTGGCCCGGGCTACCACGTCCTGCCGCCCACTCGGTGCCGTGTTCGTAGCTATAGACGTGTCGGAACACCAAACAGCGCTGGTCGAAATTGACCCACAGCTCGCTTGAGCCCGGGGCCAGCCACACCGACTGCAGCCGGTCAGTAGGAGTCGTCGCGGGTGAGAAACAGCGCGGCAGCAGCGAGCACGATGGGCACGCCATGGTAGGCAGCGTGCCAGACACCGCAGAGCCGCAGAAACGAGTGCGGCGAGCACAGCAAAAGGACGCAAAAGTGCCGCGACCCGGGATCGAACCAGGGACCTTCAGATCTTCAGTGACGCTCTCCCAACTGAGCTATCGAGGCGCCAAAAGTCAAACCTACCCGCCTGCCCCAAAATTTTGCGCCCTCGCATGCACAACACAACGCTTCCCGTGCCCACACACGCTGCCCGCACACCGCCGCCGTCCCCTCCTCTACCTACGTGGCCAATCCGATCCCCGCTCCGACGCCATCCCGCATCGAACGAGACCTCCGATCATGCCGAGTGTATCTCGTCGCTACGCACTATTGACGCCGTCCCGAGCGCATTGGCCCGGGCTACCACGTCCTGCCGCCCACTCGGTGCCGTGTTCGTAGCTATACACGTGTCGGAACACCAAACAGCGCTGGTCGAAATTGACCCACAGCTCGCTTGAGCCCGGGGCCAGCCACACCGACTGCAGCCGGTCAGTAGGAGTCGTCGCGGGTGAGAAACAGCGCGGCAGCAGCGAGCACGATGGGCACGCCATGGTAGGCAGCGTGCCAGACACCGCAGAGCCGCAGAAACGAGTGCGGCGAGCACAGCAAAAGGACGCAAAAGTGCCGCGACCCGGGATCGAACCAGGGACCTTCAGATCTTCAGTGACGCTCTCCCAACTGAGCTATCGAGGCGCCAAAAGTCAAACCTACCCGCCTGCCCCAAAATTTTGCGCCCTCGCATGCACAACACAACGCTTCCCGTGCCCACACACGCTGCCCGCACACCGCCGCCGTCCCCTCCTCTACCTACGTGGCCAATCCGATCCCCGCTCCGACGCCATCCCGCATCGAACGAGACCTCCGATCATGCCGAGTGTATCTCGTCGCTACGCACTATTGACGCCGTCCCGAGCGCATTGGCCCGGGCTACCACGTCCTGCCGCCCACTCGGTGCCGTGTTCGTAGCTATACACGTGTCGGAACACCAAACAGCGCTGGTCGAAATTGACCCACAGCTCGCTTGAGCCCGGGGCCAGCCACACCGACTGCAGCCGGTCAGTAGGAGTCGTCGCGGGTGAGAAACAGCGCGGCAGCAGCGAGCACGATGGGCACGCCATGGTAGGCAGCGTGCCAGACACCGCAGAGCCGCAGAAACGAGTGCGGCGAGCACAGCAAAAGGACGCAAAAGTGCCGCGACCCGGGATCGAACCAGGGACCTTCAGATCTTCAGTGACGCTCTCCCAACTGAGCTATCGAGGCGCCAAAAGTCAAACCTACCCGCCTGCCCCCAAATTTTGCGCCCTCGCATGCACAACACAACGCTTCCCGTGCCCACACACGCTGCCCGCACACCGCCGCCGTCCCCTCCTCTACCTACGTGGCCAATCCGATCCCCGCTCCGACGCCATCCCGCATCGAACGAGACCTCCGATCATGCCGAGTGTATCTCGTCGCTACGCACTATTGACGCCGTCCCGAGCGCATTGGCCCGGGCTACCACGTCCTGCCGCCCACTCGGTGCCGTGTTCGTAGCTATAGACGTGTCGGAACACCAAACAGCGCTGGTCGAAATTGACCCACAGCTCGCTTGAGCCCGGGGCCAGCCACACCGACTGCAGCCGGTCAGTAGGAATCGTCGCGGGTGAGAAACAGCGCGGCAGCAGCGAGCACGATGGGCACGCCATGGTAGGCAGCGTGCCAGACACCGCAGAGCCGCAGAAACGAGTGCGGCGAGCACAGCAAAAGGACGCAAAAGTGCCGCGACCCGGGATCGAACCAGGGACCTTCAGATCTTCAGTGACGCTCTCCCAACTGAGCTATCGAGGCGCCAAAAGTCAAACCTACCCGCCTGCCCCAAAATTTTGCGCCCTCGCATGCACAACACAACGCTTCCCGTGCCCACACACGCTGCCCGCACACCGCCGCCGTCCCCTCCTCTACCTACGTGGCCAATCCGATCCCCGCTCCGACGCCATCCCGCATCGAACGAGACCTCCGATCATGCCGAGTGTATCTCGTCGCTACGCACTATTGACGCCGTCCCGAGCGCATTGGCCCGGGCTACCACGTCCTGCCGCCCACTCGGTGCCGTGTTCGTAGCTATAGACGTGTCGGAACACCAAACAGCGCTGGTCGAAATTGACCCGCAGCTCGCTTGAGCCCGGGGCCAGCCACACCGACTGCAGCCGGTCAGTAGGAATCGTCGCGGGTGAGAAACAGCGCGACAGCAGCGAGCACGATGGGCACGCCATGGTAGGCAGCGTGCCAGACACCGCAGAGCCGCAGAAACGAGTGCGGCGAGCACAGCAAAAGGACGCAAAAGTGCCGCGACCCGGGATCGAACCAGGGACCTTCAGATCTTCAGTGACGCTCTCCCAACTGAGCTATCGAGGCGCCAAAAGTCAAACCTACCCGCCTGCCCCAAAATTTTGCGCCCTCGCATGCACAACACAACGCTTCCCGTGCCCACACACGCTGCCCGCACACCGCCGCCGTCCCCTCCTCTACCTACGTGGCCAATCCGATCCCCGCTCCGACGCCATCCCGCATCGAACGAGACCTCCGATCATGCCGAGTGTATCTCGTCGCTACGCACTATTAACGCCGTCCCGAGCGCATTGGCCCGGGCTACCACGTCCTGCCGCCCACTCGGTGCCGTGTTCGTAGCTATAGACGTGTCGGAACACCAAACAGCGCTGGTCGAAATTGACCCGCAGCTCGCTTGAGCCCGGGGCCAGCCACACCGACTGCAGCCGGTCAGTAGGAATCGTCGCGGGTGAGAAACAGCGCGACAGCAGCGAGCACGATGGGCACGCCATGGTAGGCAGCGTGCCAGACACCGCAGAGCCGCAGAAACGAGTGCGGCGAGCACAGCAAAAGGACGCAAAAGTGCCGCGACCCGGGATCGAACCAGGGACCTTCAGATCTTCAGTGACGCTCTCCCAACTGAGCTATCGAGGCGCCAAAAGTCAAACCTACCCGCCTGCCCCAAAATTTTGCGCCCTCGCATGCACAACACAACGCTTCCCGTGCCCACACACGCTGCCCGCACACCGCCGCCGTCCCCTCCTCTACCTACGTGGCCAATCCGATCCCCGCTCCGACGCCATCCCGCATCGAACGAGACCTCCGATCATGCCGAGTGTATCTCGTCGCTACGCACTATTGACGCCGTCCCGAGCGCATTGGCCCGGGCTACCACGTCCTGCCGCCCACTCGGTGCCGTGTTCGTAGCTATACACGTGTCGGAACACCAAACAGCGCTGGTCGAAATTGACCCACAGCTCGCTTGAGCCCGGGGCCAGCCACACCGACTGCAGCCGGTCAGTAGGAATCGTCGCGGGTGAGAAACAGCGCGGCAGCAGCGAGCACGATGGGCACGCCATGGTAGGCAGCGTGTCAGACCCGCAGAGCCGCAGAAACGAGTGCGGCGAGCACAGCAAAAGGACGCAAAAGTGCCGCGACCCGGGATCGAACCAGGGACCTTCAGATCTTCAGTCTGACGCTCTCCCAACTGAGCTATCGAGGCGCCAAAAATCAAACCTACCCGCCTGCCCCAAAATTTTGCGCCCTCGCATGCACAACACAACGCTTCCCGTGCCCACACACGCTGCCCGCACACCGCCGCCGTCCCCTCCTCTACCTACGTGGCCAATCCGATCCCCGCTCCGACGCCATCCCGCATCGAACGAGACCTCCGATCATGCCGAGTGTATCTCGTCGCTACGCACTATTGACGCCGTCCCGAGCGCATTGGCCCGGGCTACCACGTCCTGCCGCCCACTCGGTGCCGTGTTCGTAGCTATACACGTGTCGGAACACCAAACAGCGCTGGTCGAAATTGACCCGCAGCTCGCTTGAGCCCGGGGCCAGCCACACCGACTGCAGCCGGTCAGTAGGAATCGTCACGGGTGAGAAACAGCGCGACAGCAGCGAGCACGATGGGCACGCCATGGTAGGCAGCGTGTCAGACCCGCAGAGCCGCAGAAACGAGTGCGGCGAGCACAGCAAAAGGACGCAAAAGTGCCGCGACCCGGGATCGAACCAGGGACCTTCAGATCTTCAGTCTGACGCTCTCCCAACTGAGCTATCGAGGCGCCAAAAATCAAACCTACCCGCCTGCCCCAAAATTTTGCGCCCTCGCATGCACAACACAACGCTTCCCGTGCCCACACACGCTGCCCGCACACCGCCGCCGTCCCCTCCTCTACCTACGTGGCCAATCCGATCCCCGCTCCGACGCCATCCCGCATCGAACGAGACCTCCGATCATGCCGAGTGTATCTCGTCGCTACGCACTATTGACGCCGTCCCGAGCGCATTGGCCCGGGCTACCACGTCCTGCCGCCCACTCGGTGCCGTGTTCGTAGCTATACACGTGTCGGAACACCAAACAGCGCTGGTCGAAATTGACCCGCAGCTCGCTTGAGCCCGGGGCCAGCCACACCGACTGCAGCCGGTCAGTAGGAATCGTCGCGGGTGAGAAACAGCGCGGCAGCAGCGAGCACGATGGGCACGCCATGGTAGGCAGCGTGTCAGACCCGCAGAGCCGCAGAAACGAGTGCGGCGAGCACAGCAAAAGGACGCAAAAGTGCCGCGACCCGGGATCGAACCAGGGACCTTCAGATCTTCAGTGACGCTCTCCCAACTGAGCTATCGAGGCGCCAAAAGTCAAACCTACCCGCCTGCCCCAAAATTTTGCGCCCTCGCATGCACAACACAACGCTTCCCGTGCCCACACACGCTGCCCGCACACCGCCGCCGTCCCCTCCTCTACCTACGTGGCCAATCCGATCCCCGCTCCGACGCCATCCCGCATCGAACGAGACCTCCGATCATGCCGAGTGTATCTCGTCGCTACGCACTATTGACGCCGTCCCGAGCGCATTGGCCCGGGCTACCACGTCCTGCCGCCCACTCGGTGCCGTGTTCGTAGCTATACACGTGTCGGAACACCAAACAGCGCTGGTCGAAATTGACCCGCAGCTCGCTTGAGCCCGGGGCCAGCCACACCGACTGCAGCCGGTCAGTAGGAGTCGTCACGGGTGAGAAACAGCGCGACAGCAGCGAGCACGATGGGCACGCCATGGTAGGCAGCGTGTCAGACCCGCAGAGGCGCAGAAACGAGTGCGGCGAGCACAGCAAAAGGACGCAAAAGTGCCGCGACCCGGGATCGAACCAGGGACCTTCAGATCTTCAGTCTGACGCTCTCCCAACTGAGCTATCGAGGCGCCAAAAATCAAACCTACCCGCCTGCCCCAAAATTTTGCGCCCTCGCATGCACAACACAACGCTTCCCGTGCCCACACACGCTGCCCGCACACCGCCGCCGTCCCCTCCTCTACCTACGTGGCCAATCCGATCCCCGCTCCGACGCCATCCCGCATCGAACGAGACCTCCGATCATGCCGAGTGTATCTCGTCGCTACGCACTATTGACGCCGTCCCGAGCGCATTGGCCCGGGCTACCACGTCCTGCCGCCCACTCGGTGCCGTGTTCGTAGCTATAGACGTGTCGGAACACCAAACAGCGCTGGTCGAAATTGACCCGCAGCTCGCTTGAGCCCGGGGCCAGCCACACCGACTGCAGCCGGTCAGTAGGAGTCGTCGCGGGTGAGAAACAGCGCGGCAGCAGCGAGCACGATGGGCACGCCATGGTAGGCAGCGTGTCAGACCCGCAGAGCCGCAGAAACGAGTGCGGCGAGCACAGCAAAAGGACGCAAAAGTGCCGCGACCCGGGATCGAACCAGGGACCTTCAGATCTTCAGTCTGACGCTCTCCCAACTGAGCTATCGAGGCGCCAAAAGTCAAACCTACCCGCCTGCCCCAAAATTTTGCGCCCTCGCATGCACAACACAACGCTTCCCGTGCCCACACACGCTGCCCGCACACCGCCGCCGTCCCCTCCTCTACCTACGTGGCCAATCCGATCCCCGCTCCGACGCCATCCCGCATCGAACGAGACCTCCGATCATGCCGAGTGTATCTCGTCGCTACGCACTATTGACGCCGTCCCGAGCGCATTGGCCCGGGCTACCACGTCCTGCCGCCCACTCGGTGCCGTGTTCGTAGCTATAGACGTGTCGGAACACCAAACAGCGCTGGTCGAAATTGACCCGCAGCTCGCTTGAGCCCGGGGCCAGCCACACCGACTGCAGCCGGTCAGTAGGAGTCGTCACGGGTGAGAAACAGCGCGACAGCAGCGAGCACGATGGGCACGCCATGGTAGGCAGCGTGTCAGACCCGCAGAGTCGCAGAAACGAGTGCGGCGAGCACAGCAAAAGGACGCAAAAGTGCCGCGACCCGGGATCGAACCAGGGACCTTCAGATCTTCAGTCTGACGCTCTCCCAACTGAGCTATCGAGGCGCCAAAAATCAAACCTACCCGCCTGCCCCAAAATTTTGCGCCCTCGCATGCACAACACAACGCTTCCCGTGCCCACACACGCTGCCCGCACACCGCCGCCGTCCCCTCCTCTACCTACGTGGCCAATCCGATCCCCGCTCCGACGCCATCCCGCATCGAACGAGACCTCCGATCATGCCGAGTGTATCTCGTCGCTACGCACTATTGACGCCGTCCCGAGCGCATTGGCCCGGGCTACCACGTCCTGCCGCCCACTCGGTGCCGTGTTCGTAGCTATAGACGTGTCGGAACACCAAACAGCGCTGGTCGAAATTGACCCGCAGCTCGCTTGAGCCCGGGGCCAGCCACACCGACTGCAGCCGGTCAGTAGGAGTCGTCACGGGTGAGAAACAGCGCGACAGCAGCGAGCACGATGGGCACGCCATGGTAGGCAGCGTGTCAGACCCGCAGAGTCGCAGAAACGAGTGCGGCGAGCACAGCAAAAGGACGCAAAAGTGCCGCGACCCGGGATCGAACCAGGGACCTTCAGATCTTCAGTCTGACGCTCTCCCAAGTGAGCTATCGAGGCGCCAAAAGTCAAACCTACCCGCCTGCCCCAAAATTTTGCGCCCTCGCATGCACAACACAACGCTTCCCGTGCCCACACACGCTGCCCGCACACCGCCGCCGTCCCCTCCTCTACCTACGTGGCCAATCCGATCCCCGCTCCGACACCATCCCGCATCGAACGAGACCTCCGATCATGCCGAGTGTATCTCGTCGCTACGCACTATTGACGCCGTCCCGAGCGCATTGGCCCGGGCTACCACGTCCTGCCGCCCACTCGGTGCCGTGTTCGTAGCTATACACGTGTCGGAACACCAAACAGCGCTGGTCGAAATTGACCCGCAGCTCGCTTGAGCCCGGGGCCAGCCACACCGACTGCAGCCAGTCGTCGTGGGTGAGAAACAGCGCGGCAGCAGCGAGCACGATGGGCACGCCATGGTAGGCAGCGTGCCAGACCCGCAGAGCCGCAGAAACGAGTGCGGCGAGCACAGCAAAAGGACGCAAAAGTGCCGCGACCCGGGATCGAACCAGGGACCTTCAGATCTTCAGTCTGACGCTCTCCCAACTGAGCTATCGAGGCGCCAAAAATCAAACCTACCCGCCTGCCCCAAAATTTTGCGCCCTCGCATGCACAACACAACGCTTCCCGTGCCCACACACGCTGCCCGCACACCGCCGCCGTCCCCTCCTCTACCTACGTGGCCAATCCGATCCCCGCTCCGACGCCATCCCGCATCGAACGAGACCTCCGATCATGCCGAGTGTATCTCGTCGCTACGCACTATTGACGCCGTCCCGAGCGCATTGGCCCGGGCTACCACGTCCTGCCGCCCACTCGGTGCCGTGTTCGTAGCTATAGACGTGTCGGAACACCAAACAGCGCTGGTCGAAATTGACCCGCAGCTCGCTTGAGCCCGGGGCCAGCCACACCGACTGCAGCCGGTCAGTAGGAATCGTCGCGGGTGAGAAACAGCGCGGCAGCAGCGAGCACGATGGGCACGCCATGGTAGGCAGCGTGTCAGACCCGCAGAGCCGCAGAAACGAGTGCGGCGAGCACAGCAAAAGGACGCAAAAGTGCCGCGACCCGGGATCGAACCAGGGACCTTCAGATCTTCAGTCTGACGCTCTCCCAACTGAGCTATCGAGGCGCCAAAAGTCAAACCTACCCGCCTGCCCCAAAATTTTGCGCCCTCGCATGCACAACACAACGCTTCCCGTGCCCACACACGCTGCCCGCACACCGCCGCCGTCCCCTCCTCTACCTACGTGGCCAATCCGATCCCCGCTCCGACGCCATCCCGCATCGAACGAGACCTCCGATCATGCCGAGTGTATCTCGTCGCTACGCACTATTGACGCCGTCCCGAGCGCATTGGCCCGGGCTACCACGTCCTGCCGCCCACTCGGTGCCGTGTTCGTAGCTATAGACGTGTCGGAACACCAAACAGCGCTGGTCGAAATTGACCCGCAGCTCGCTTGAGCCCGGGGCCAGCCACACTGACTGCAGCCGGTCAGTAGGAGTCGTCACGGGTGAGAAATAGCGCGACAGCAGCGAGCACGATGGGCACGCCATGGTAGGCAGCGTGTCAGACCCGCAGAGCCGCAGAAACGAGTGCGGCGAGCACAGCAAAAGGACGCAAAAGTGCCGCGACCCGGGATCGAACCAGGGACCTTCAGATCTTCAGTCTGACGCTCTCCCAACTGAGCTATCGAGGCGCCAAAAGTCAAACCTACCCGCCTGCCCCAAAATTTTGCGCCCTCGCATGCACAACACAACGCTTCCCGTGCCCACACACGCTGCCCGCACACCGCCGCCGTCCCCTCCTCTACCTACGTGGCCAATCCGATCCCCGCTCCGACGCCATCCCGCATCGAACGAGACCTCCGATCATGCCGAGTGTATCTCGTCGCTACGCACTATTGACGCCGTCCCGAGCGCATTGGCCCGGGCTACCACGTCCTGCCGCCCACTCGGTGCCGTGTTCGTAGCTATAGACGTGTCGGAACACCAAACAGCGCTGGTCGAAATTGACCCGCAGCTCGCTTGAGCCCGGGGCCAGCCACACTGACTGCAGCCGGTCAGTAGGAGTCGTCACGGGTGAGAAATAGCGCGACTGCAGCGAGCACGATGGGCACGCCATGGTAGGCAGCGTGTCAGACCCGCAGAGCCGCAGAAACGAGTGCGGCGAGCACAGCAAAAGGACGCAAAAGTGCCGCGACCCGGGATCGAACCAGGGACCTTCAGATCTTCAGTCTGACGCTCTCCCAACTGAGCTATCGAGGCGCCAAAAGTCAAACCTACCCGCCTGCCCCAAAATTTTGCGCCCTCGCATGCACAACACAACGCTTCCCGTGCCCACACACGCTGCCCGCACACCGCCGCCGTCCCCTCCTCTACCTACGTGGCCAATCCGATCCCCGCTCCGACGCCATCCCGCATCGAACGAGACCTCCGATCATGCCGAGTGTATCTCGTCGCTACGCACTATTGACGCCGTCCCGAGCGCATTGGCCCGGGCTACCACGTCCTGCCGCCCACTCGGTGCCGTGTTCGTAGCTATAGACGTGTCGGAACACCAAACAGCGCTGGTCGAAATTGACCCGCAGCTCGCTTGAGCCCGGGGCCAGCCACACCGACTGCAGCCGGTCAGTAGGAATCGTCGCGGGTGAGAAACAGCGCGACAGCAGCGAGCACGATGGGCACGCCATGGTAGGCAGCGTGTCAGACCCGCAGAGCCGCAGAAACGAGTGCGGCGAGCACAGCAAAAGGACGCAAAAGTGCCGCGACCCGGGATCGAACCAGGGACCTTCAGATCTTCAGTCTGACGCTCTCCCAACTGAGCTATCGAGGCGCCAAAAATCAAACCTACCCGCCTGCCCCAAAATTTTGCGCCCTCGCATGCACAACACAACGCTTCCCGTGCCCACACACGCTGCCCGCACACCGCCGCCGTCCCCTCCTCTACCTACGTGGCCAATCCGATCCCCGCTCCGACGCCATCCCGCATCGAACGAGACCTCCGATCATGCCGAGTGTATCTCGTCGCTACGCACTATTGACGCCGTCCCGAGCGCATTGGCCCGGGCTACCACGTCCTGCCGCCCACTCGGTGCCGTGTTCGTAGCTATACACGTGTCGGAACACCAAACAGCGCTGGTCGAAATTGACCCGCAGCTCGCTTGAGCCCGGGGCCAGCCACACTGACTGCAGCCGGTCAGTAGGAATCGTCGCGGGTGAGAAACAGCGCGGCAGCAGCGAGCACGATGGGCACGCCATGGTAGGCAGCGTGCCAGACCCGCAGAGCCGCAGAAACGAGTGCGGCGAGCACAGCAAAAGGACGCAAAAGTGCCGCGACCCGGGATCGAACCAGGGACCTTCAGATCTTCAGTCTGACGCTCTCCCAACTGAGCTATCGAGGCGCCAAAAATCAAACCTACCCGCCTGCCCCAAAATTTTGCGCCCTCGCATGCACAACACAACGCTTCCCGTGCCCACACACGCTGCCCGCACACCGCCGCCGTCCCCTCCTCTACCTACGTGGCCAATCCGATCCCCGCTCCGACGCCATCCCGCATCGAACGAGACCTCCGATCATGCCGAGTGTATCTCGTCGCTACGCACTATTGACGCCGTCCCGAGCGCATTGGCCCGGGCTACCACGTCCTGCCGCCCACTCGGTGCCGTGTTCGTAGCTATACACGTGTCGGAACACCAAACAGCGCTGGTCGAAATTGACCCGCAGCTCGCTTGAGCCCGGGGCCAGCCACACTGACTGCAGCCGGTCAGTAGGAATCGTCGCGGGTGAGAAACAGCGCGGCAGCAGCGAGCACGATGGGCACGCCATGGTAGGCAGCGTGCCAGACCCGCAGAGCCGCAGAAACGAGTGCGGCGAGCACAGCAAAAGGACGCAAAAGTGCCGCGACCCGGGATCGAACCAGGGACCTTCAGATCTTCAGTCTGACGCTCTCCCAACTGAGCTATCGAGGCGCCAAAAATCAAACCTACCCGCCTGCCCCAAAATTTTGCGCCCTCGCATGCACAACACAACGCTTCCCGTGCCCACACACGCTGCCCGCACACCACCGCCGTCCCCTCCTCTACCTACGTGGCCAATCCGATCCCCGCTCCGACGCCATCCCGCATCGAACGAGACCTCCGATCATGCCGAGTGTATCTCGTCGCTACGCACTATTGACGCCGTCCCGAGCGCATTGGCCCGGGCTACCACGTCCTGCCGCCCACTCGGTGCCGTGTTCGTAGCTATACACGTGTCGGAACACCAAACAGCGCTGGTCGAAATTGACCCGCAGCTCGCTTGAGCCCGGGGCCAGCCACACCGACTGCAGCCGGTCAGTAGGAGTCGTCACGGGTGAGAAACAGCGCGACAGCAGCGAGCACGATGGGCACGCCATTGTAGGCAGCGTGTCAGACCCGCAGAGGCGCAGAAACGAGTGCGGCGAGCACAGCAAAAGGACGCAAAAGTGCCGCGACCCGGGATCGAACCAGGGACCTTCAGATCTTCAGTCTGACGCTCTCCCAACTGAGCTATCGAGGCGCCAAAAATCACACCTACCCGCCTGCCCCAAAATTTTGCGCCCTCGCATGCACAACACAACGCTTCCCGTGCCCACACACGCTGCCCGCACACCGCCGCCGTCCCCTCCTCTACCTACGTGGCCAATCCGATCCCCGCTCCGACGCCATCCCGCATCGAACGAGACCTCCGATCATGCCGAGTGTATCTCGTCGCTACGCACTATTGACGCCGTCCCGAGCGCATTGGCCCGGGCTACCACGTCCTGCCGCCCACTCGGTGCCGTGTTCGTAGCTATAGACGTGTCGGAACACCAAACAGCGCTGGTCGAAATTGACCCGCAGCTCGCTTGAGCCCGGGGCCAGCCACACCGACTGCAGCCGGTCAGTAGGAATCGTCGCGGGTGAGAAACAGCGCGGCAGCAGCGAGCACGATGGGCACGCCATGGTAGGCAGCGTGCCAGACCCGCAGAGCCGCAGAAACGAGTGCGGCGAGCACAGCAAAAGGACGCAAAAGTGCCGCGACCCGGGATCGAACCAGGGACCTTCAGATCTTCAGTCTGACGCTCTCCCAACTGAGCTATCGAGGCGCCAAAAGTCAAACCTACCCGCCTGCCCCAAAATTTTGCGCCCTCGCATGCACAACACAACGCTTCCCGTGCCCACACACGCTGCCCGCACACCGCCGCCGTCCCCTCCTCTACCTACGTGGCCAATCCGATCCCCGCTCCGACGCCATCCCGCATCGAACGAGACCTCCGATCATGCCGAGTGTATCTCGTCGCTACGCACTATTGACGCCGTCCCGAGCGCATTGGCCCGGGCTACCACGTCCTGCCGCCCACTCGGTGCCGTGTTCGTAGCTATACACGTGTCGGAACACCAAACAGCGCTGGTCGAAATTGACCCGCAGCTCGCTTGAGCCCGGGGCCAGCCACACCGACTGCAGCCGGTCAGTAGGAATCGTCGCGGGTGAGAAACAGCGCGGCAGCAGCGAGCACGATGGGCACGCCATGGTAGGCAGCGTGCCAGACCCGCAGAGCCGCAGAAACGAGTGCGGCGAGCACAGCAAAAGGACGCAAAAGTGCCGCGACCCGGGATCGAACCAGGGACCTTCAGATCTTCAGTCTGACGCTCTCCCAACTGAGCTATCGAGGCGCCAAAAATCAAACCTACCCGCCTGCCCCAAAATTTTGCGCCCTCGCATGCACAACACAACGCTTCCCGTGCCCACACACGCTGCCCGCACACCGCCGCCGTCCCCTCCTCTACCTACGTGGCCAATCCGATCCCCGCTCCGACGCCATCCCGCATCGAACGAGACCTCCGATCATGCCGAGTGTATCTCGTCGCTACGCACTATTGACGCCGTCCCGAGCGCATTGGCCCGGGCTACCACGTCCTGCCGCCCACTCGGTGCCGTGTTCGTAGCTATAGACGTGTCGGAACACCAAACAGCGCTGGTCGAAATTGACCCGCAGCTCGCTTGAGCCCGGGGCCAGCCACACCGACTGCAGCCGGTCAGTAGGAATCGTCGCGGGTGAGAAACAGCGCGACAGCAGCGAGCACGATGGGCACGCCATGGTAGGCAGCGTGTCAGACCCGCAGAGCCGCAGAAACGAGTGCGGCGAGCACAGCAAAAGGACGCAAAAGTGCCGCGACCCGGGATCGAACCAGGGACCTTCAGATCTTCAGTCTGACGCTCTCCCAACTGAGCTATCGAGGCGCCACAAGTCAAACCTACCCGCCTGCCCCAAAATTTTGCGCCCTCGCATGCACAACACAACGCTTCCCGTGCCCACACACGCTGCCCGCACACCGCCGCCGTCCCCTCCTCTACCTACGTGGCCAATCCGATCCCCGCTCCGACGCCATCCCGCATCGAACGAGACCTCCGATCATGCCGAGTGTATCTCGTCGCTACGCACTATTGACGCCGTCCCGAGCGCATTGGCCCGGGCTACCACGTCCTGCCGCCCACTCGGTGCCGTGTTCGTAGCTATACACGTGTCGGAACACCAAACAGCGCTGGTCGAAATTGACCCACAGCTCGCTTGAGCCCGGGGCCAGCCACACCGACTGCAGCCGGTCAGTAGGAATCGTCGCGGGTGAGAAACAGCGCGGCAGCAGCGAGCACGATGGGCACGCCATGGTAGGCAGCGTGCCAGACACCGCAGAGCCGCAGAAACGAGTGCGGCGAGCACAGCAAAAGGACGCAAAAGTGCCGCGACCCGGGATCGAACCAGGGACCTTCAGATCTTCAGTGACGCTCTCCCAACTGAGCTATCGAGGCGCCAAAAGTCAAACCTACCCGCCTGCCCCAAAATTTTGCGCCCTCGCATGCACAACACAACGCTTCCCGTGCCCACACACGCTGCCCGCACACCGCCGCCGTCCCCTCCTCTACCTACGTGGCCAATCCGATCCCCGCTCCGACGCCATCCCGCATCGAACGAGACCTCCGATCATGCCGAGTGTATCTCGTCGCTACGCACTATTGACGCCGTCCCGAGCGCATTGGCCCGGGCTACCACGTCCTGCCGCCCACTCGGTGCCGTGTTCGTAGCTATACACGTGTCGGAACACCAAACAGCGCTGGTCGAAATTGACCCACAGCTCGCTTGAGCCCGGGGCCAGCCACACCGACTGCAGCCGGTCAGTAGGAGTCGTCGCGGGTGAGAAACAGCGCGGCAGCAGCGAGCACGATGGGCACGCCATGGTAGGCAGCGTGCCAGACACCGCAGAGCCGCAGAAACGAGTGCGGCGAGCACAGCAAAAGGACGCAAAAGTGCCGCGACCCGGGATCGAACCAGGGACCTTCAGATCTTCAGTGACGCTCTCCCAACTGAGCTATCGAGGCGCCAAAAATCAAACCTACCCGCCTGCCCCAAAATTTTGCGCCCTCGCATGCACAACACAACGCTTCCCGTGCCCACACACGCTGCCCGCACACCGCCGCCGTCCCCTCCTCTACCTACGTGGCCAATCCGATCCCCGCTCCGACGCCATCCCGCATCGAACGAGACCTCCGATCATGCCGAGTGTATCTCGTCGCTACGCACTATTGACGCCGTCCCGAGCGCATTGGCCCGGGCTACCACGTCCTGCCGCCCACTCGGTGCCGTGTTCGTAGCTATAGACGTGTCGGAACACCAAACAGCGCTGGTCGAAATTGACCCACAGCTCGCTTGAGCCCGGGGCCAGCCACACCGACTGCAGCCGGTCAGTAGGAGTCGTCGCGGGTGAGAAACAGCGCGGCAGCAGCGAGCACGATGGGCACGCCATGGTAGGCAGCGTGCCAGACACCGCAGAGCCGCAGAAACGAGTGCGGCGAGCACAGCAAAAGGACGCAAAAGTGCCGCGACCCGGGATCGAACCAGGGACCTTCAGATCTTCAGTGACGCTCTCCCAACTGAGCTATCGAGGCGCCAAAAGTCAAACCTACCCGCCTGCCCCAAAATTTTGCGCCCTCGCATGCACAACACAACGCTTCCCGTGCCCACACACGCTGCCCGCACACCGCCGCCGTCCCCTCCTCTACCTACGTGGCCAATCCGATCCCCGCTCCGACGCCATCCCGCATCGAACGAGACCTCCGATCATGCCGAGTGTATCTCGTCGCTACGCACTATTGACGCCGTCCCGAGCGCATTGGCCCGGGCTACCACGTCCTGCCGCCCACTCGGTGCCGTGTTCGTAGCTATAGACGTGTCGGAACACCAAACAGCGCTGGTCGAAATTGACCCACAGCTCGCTTGAGCCCGGGGCCAGCCACACCGACTGCAGCCGGTCAGTAGGAGTCGTCGCGGGTGAGAAACAGCGCGGCAGCAGCGAGCACGATGGGCACGCCATGGTAGGCAGCGTGCCAGACACCGCAGAGCCGCAGAAACGAGTGCGGCGAGCACAGCAAAAGGACGCAAAAGTGCCGCGACCCGGGATCGAACCAGGGACCTTCAGATCTTCAGTGACGCTCTCCCAACTGAGCTATCGAGGCGCCAAAAGTCAAACCTACCCGCCTGCCCCAAAATTTTGCGCCCTCGCATGCACAACACAACGCTTCCCGTGCCCACACACGCTGCCCGCACACCGCCGCCGTCCCCTCCTCTACCTACGTGGCCAATCCGATCCCCGCTCCGACGCCATCCCGCATCGAACGAGACCTCCGATCATGCCGAGTGTATCTCGTCGCTACGCACTATTGACGCCGTCCCGAGCGCATTGGCCCGGGCTACCACGTCCTGCCGCCCACTCGGTGCCGTGTTCGTAGCTATAGACGTGTCGGAACACCAAACAGCGCTGGTCGAAATTGACCCGCAGCTCGCTTGAGCCCGGGGCCAGCCACACCGACTGCAGCCGGTCAGTAGGAGTCGTCGCGGGTGAGAAACAGCGCGGCAGCAGCGAGCACGATGGGCACGCCATGGTAGGCAGCGTGCCAGACACCGCAGAGCCGCAGAAACGAGTGCGGCGAGCACAGCAAAAGGACGCAAAAGTGCCGCGACCCGGGATCGAACCAGGGACCTTCAGATCTTCAGTCTGACGCTCTCCCAACTGAGCTATCGAGGCGCCAAAAATCAAACCTACCCGCCTGCCCCAAAATTTTGCGCCCTCGCATGCACAACACAACGCTTCCCGTGCCCACACACGCTGCCCGCACACCGCCGCCGTCCCCTCCTCTACCTACGTGGCCAATCCGATCCCCGCTCCGACGCCATCCCGCATCGAACGAGACCTCCGATCATGCCGAGTGTATCTCGTCGCTACGCACTATTGACGCCGTCCCGAGCGCATTGGCCCGGGCTACCACGTCCTGCCGCCCACTCGGTGCCGTGTTCGTAGCTATACACGTGTCGGAACACCAAACAGCGCTGGTCGAAATTGACCCACAGCTCGCTTGAGCCCGGGGCCAGCCACACCGACTGCAGCCGGTCAGTAGGAGTCGTCGCGGGTGAGAAACAGCGCGACAGCAGCGAGCACGATGGGCACGCCATGGTAGGCAGCGTGCCAGACACCGCAGAGCCGCAGAAACGAGTGCGGCGAGCACAGCAAAAGGACGCAAAAGTGCCGCGACCCGGGATCGAACCAGGGACCTTCAGATCTTCAGTGACGCTCTCCCAACTGAGCTATCGAGGCGCCAAAAGTCAAACCTACCCGCCTGCCCCAAAATTTTGCGCCCTCGCATGCACAACACAACGCTTCCCGTGCCCACACACGCTGCCCGCACACCGCCGCCGTCCCCTCCTCTACCTACGTGGCCAATCCGATCCCCGCTCCGACGCCATCCCGCATCGAACGAGACCTCCGATCATGCCGAGTGTATCTCGTCGCTACGCACTATTGACGCCGTCCCGAGCGCATTGGCCCGGGCTACCACGTCCTGCCGCCCACTCGGTGCCGTGTTCGTAGCTATAGACGTGTCGGAACACCAAACAGCGCTGGTCGAAATTGACCCACAGCTCGCTTGAGCCCGGGGCCAGCCACACCGACTGCAGCCGGTCAGTAGGAATCGTCGCGGGTGAGAAACAGCGCGGCAGCAGCGAGCACGATGGGCACGCCATGGTAGGCAGCGTGTCAGACCCGCAGAGCCGCAGAAACGAGTGCGGCGAGCACAGCAAAAGGACGCAAAAGTGCCGCGACCCGGGATCGAACCAGGGACCTTCAGATCTTCAGTGACGCTCTCCCAACTGAGCTATCGAGGCGCCAAAAGTCAAACCTACCCGCCTGCCCCAAAATTTTGCGCCCTCGCATGCACAACACAACGCTTCCCGTGCCCACACACGCTGCCCGCACACCGCCGCCGTCCCCTCCTCTACCTACGTGGCCAATCCGATCCCCGCTCCGACGCCATCCCGCATCGAACGAGACCTCCGATCATGCCGAGTGTATCTCGTCGCTACGCACTATTGACGCCGTCCCGAGCGCATTGGCCCGGGCTACCACGTCCTGCCGCCCACTCGGTGCCGTGTTCGTAGCTATAGACGTGTCGGAACACCAAACAGCGCTGGTCGAAATTGACCCACAGCTCGCTTGAGCCCGGGGCCAGCCACACCGACTGCAGCCGGTCAGTAGGAGTCGTCGCGGGTGAGAAACAGCGCGGCAGCAGCGAGCACGATGGGCACGCCATGGTAGGCAGCGTGCCAGACCCGCAGAGCCGCAGAAACGAGTGCGGCGAGCACAGCAAAAGGACGCAAAAGTGCCGCGACCCGGGATCGAACCAGGGACCTTCAGATCTTCAGTCTGACGCTCTCCCAACTGAGCTATCGAGGCGCCAAAAGTCAAACCTACCCGCCTGCCCCCAAATTTTGCGCCCTCGCATGCACAACACAACGCTTCCCGTGCCCACACACGCTGCCCGCACACCGCCGCCGTCCCCTCCTCTACCTACGTGGCCAATCCGATCCCCGCTCCGACGCCATCCCGCATCGAACGAGACCTCCGATCATGCCGAGTGTATCTCGTCGCTACGCACTATTGACGCCGTCCCGAGCGCATTGGCCCGGGCTACCACGTCCTGCCGCCCACTCGGTGCCGTGTTCGTAGCTATAGACGTGTCGGAACACCAAACAGCGCTGGTCGAAATTGACCCGCAGCTCGCTTGAGCCCGGGGCCAGCCACACCGACTGCAGCCGGTCAGTAGGAGTCGTCGCGGGTGAGAAACAGCGCGGCAGCAGCGAGCACGATGGGCACGCCATGGTAGGCAGCGTGTCAGACCCGCAGAGCCGCAGAAACGAGTGCGGCGAGCACAGCAAAAGGACGCAAAAGTGCCGCGACCCGGGATCGAACCAGGGACCTTCAGATCTTCAGTCTGACGCTCTCCCAACTGAGCTATCGAGGCGCCAAAAATCAAACCTACCCGCCTGCCCCCAAATTTTGCGCCCTCGCATGCACAACACAACGCTTCCCGTGCCCACACACGCTGCCCGCACACCGCCGCCGTCCCCTCCTCTACCTACGTGGCCAATCCGATCCCCGCTCCGACGCCATCCCGCATCGAACGAGACCTCCGATCATGCCGAGTGTATCTCGTCGCTACGCACTATTGACGCCGTCCCGAGCGCATTGGCCCGGGCTACCACGTCCTGCCGCCCACTCGGTGCCGTGTTCGTAGCTATAGACGTGTCGGAACACCAAACAGCGCTGGTCGAAATTGACCCGCAGCTCGCTTGAGCCCGGGGCCAGCCACACCGACTGCAGCCGGTCAGTAGGAATCGTCGCGGGTGAGAAACAGCGCGGCAGCAGCGAGCACGATGGGCACGCCATGGTAGGCAGCGTGCCAGACCCGCAGAGCCGCAGAAACGAGTGCGGCGAGCACAGCAAAAGGACGCAAAAGTGCCGCGACCCGGGATCGAACCAGGGACCTTCAGATCTTCAGTCTGACGCTCTCCCAACTGAGCTATCGAGGCGCCAAAAGTCAAACCTACCCGCCTGCCCCCAAATTTTGCGCCCTCGCATGCACAACACAACGCTTCCCGTGCCCACACACGCTGCCCGCACACCGCCGCCGTCCCCTCCTCTACCTACGTGGCCAATCCGATCCCCGCTCCGACGCCATCCCGCATCGAACGAGACCTCCGATCATGCCGAGTGTATCTCGTCGCTACGCACTATTGACGCCGTCCCGAGCGCATTGGCCCGGGCTACCACGTCCTGCCGCCCACTCGGTGCCGTGTTCGTAGCTATACACGTGTCGGAACACCAAACAGCGCTGGTCGAAATTGACCCGCAGCTCGCTTGAGCCCGGGGCCAGCCACACCGACTGCAGCCGGTCAGTAGGAATCGTCGCGGGTGAGAAACAGCGCGGCAGCAGCGAGCACGATGGGCACGCCATGGTAGGCAGCGTGCCAGACCCGCAGAGCCGCAGAAACGAGTGCGGCGAGCACAGCAAAAGGACGCAAAAGTGCCGCGACCCGGGATCGAACCAGGGACCTTCAGATCTTCAGTCTGACGCTCTCCCAACTGAGCTATCGAGGCGCCACAAGTCAAACCTACCCGCCTGCCCCAAAATTTTGCGCCCTCGCATGCACAACACAACGCTTCCCGTGCCCACACACGCTGCCCGCACACCGCCGCCGTCCCCTCCTCTACCTACGTGGCCAATCCGATCCCCGCTCCGACGCCATCCCGCATCGAACGAGACCTCCGATCATGCCGAGTGTATCTCGTCGCTACGCACTATTGACGCCGTCCCGAGCGCATTGGCCCGGGCTACCACGTCCTGCCGCCCACTCGGTGCCGTGTTCGTAGCTATAGACGTGTCGGAACACCAAACAGCGCTGGTCGAAATTGACCCGCAGCTCGCTTGAGCCCGGGGCCAGCCACACCGACTGCAGCCGGTCAGTAGGAATCGTCGCGGGTGAGAAACAGCGCGGCAGCAGCGAGCACGATGGGCACGCCATGGTAGGCAGCGTGCCAGACCCGCAGAGCCGCAGAAACGAGTGCGGCGAGCACAGCAAAAGGACGCAAAAGTGCCGCGACCCGGGATCGAACCAGGGACCTTCAGATCTTCAGTCTGACGCTCTCCCAACTGAGCTATCGAGGCGCCAAAAGTCAAACCTACCCGCCTGCCCCAAAATTTTGCGCCCTCGCATGCACAACACAACGCTTCCCGTGCCCACACACGCTGCCCGCACACCGCCGCCGTCCCCTCCTCTACCTACGTGGCCAATCCGATCCCCGCTCCGACGCCATCCCGCATCGAACGAGACCTCCGATCATGCCGAGTGTATCTCGTCGCTACGCACTATTGACGCCGTCCCGAGCGCATTGGCCCGGGCTACCACGTCCTGCCGCCCACTCGGTGCCGTGTTCGTAGCTATACACGTGTCGGAACACCAAACAGCGCTGGTCGAAATTGACCCGCAGCTCGCTTGAGCCCGGGGCCAGCCACACCGACTGCAGCCGGTCAGTAGGAATCGTCGCGGGTGAGAAACAGCGCGACAGCAGCGAGCACGATGGGCACGCCATGGTAGGCAGCGTGCCAGACAGTGCAGATCCGCAGAAACGAGTGCGGCGAGCACAGCAAAAGGACGCAAAAGTGCCGCGACCCGGGATCGAACCAGGGACCTTCAGATCTTCAGTCTGACGCTCTCCCAACTGAGCTATCGAGGCGCCAAAAATCAAACCTACCCGCCTGCCCCAAAATTTTGCGCCCTCGCATGCACAACACAACGCTTCCCGTGCCCACACACGCTGCCCGCACACCGCCGCCGTCCCCTCCTCTACCTACGTGGCCAATCCGATCCCCGCTCCGACGCCATCCCGCATCGAACGAGACCTCCGATCATGCCGAGTGTATCTCGTCGCTACGCACTATTGACGCCGTCCCGAGCGCATTGGCCCGGGCTACCACGTCCTGCCGCCCACTCGGTGCCGTGTTCGTAGCTATACACGTGTCGGAACACCAAACAGCGCTGGTCGAAATTGACCCGCAGCTCGCTTGAGCCCGGGGCCAGCCACACCGACTGCAGCCGGTCAGTAGGAATCGTCGCGGGTGAGAAACAGCGCGGCAGCAGCGAGCACGATGGGCACGCCATGGTAGGCAGCGTGCCAGACCCGCAGAGCCGCAGAAACGAGTGCGGCGAGCACAGCAAAAGGACGCAAAAGTGCCGCGACCCGGGATCGAACCAGGGACCTTCAGATCTTCAGTCTGACGCTCTCCCAACTGAGCTATCGAGGCGCCAAAAGTCAAACCTACCCGCCTGCCCCAAAATTTTGCGCCCTCGCATGCACAACACAACGCTTCCCGTGCCCACACACGCTGCCCGCACACCGCCGCCGTCCCCTCCTCTACCTACGTGGCCAATCCGATCCCCGCTCCGACGCCATCCCGCATCGAACGAGACCTCCGATCATGCCGAGTGTATCTCGTCGCTACGCACTATTGACGCCGTCCCGAGCGCATTGGCCCGGGCTACCACGTCCTGCCGCCCACTCGGTGCCGTGTTCGTAGCTATAGACGTGTCGGAACACCAAACAGCGCTGGTCGAAATTGACCCGCAGCTCGCTTGAGCCCGGGGCCAGCCACACCGACTGCAGCCGGTCAGTAGGAATCGTCGCGGGTGAGAAACAGCGCGACAGCAGCGAGCACGATGGGCACGCCATGGTAGGCAGCGTGCCAGACCCGCAGAGCCGCAGAAACGAGTGCGGCGAGCACAGCAAAAGGACGCAAAAGTGCCGCGACCCGGGATCGAACCAGGGACCTTCAGATCTTCAGTCTGACGCTCTCCCAACTGAGCTATCGAGGCGCCAAAAGTCAAACCTACCCGCCTGCCCCAAAATTTTGCGCCCTCGCATGCACAACACAACGCTTCCCGTGCCCACACACGCTGCCCGCACACCGCCGCCGTCCCCTCCTCTACCTACGTGGCCAATCCGATCCCCGCTCCGACGCCATCCCGCATCGAACGAGACCTCCGATCATGCCGAGTGTATCTCGTCGCTACGCACTATTGACGCCGTCCCGAGCGCATTGGCCCGGGCTACCACGTCCTGCCGCCCACTCGGTGCCGTGTTCGTAGCTATAGACGTGTCGGAACACCAAACAGCGCTGGTCGAAATTGACCCGCAGCTCGCTTGAGCCCGGGGCCAGCCACACCGACTGCAGCCGGTCAGTAGGAATCGTCGCGGGTGAGAAACAGCGCGACAGCAGCGAGCACGATGGGCACGCCATGGTAGGCAGCGTGCCAGACCCGCAGAGCCGCAGAAACGAGTGCGGCGAGCACAGCAAAAGGACGCAAAAGTGCCGCGACCCGGGATCGAACCAGGGACCTTCAGATCTTCAGTCTGACGCTCTCCCAACTGAGCTATCGAGGCGCCAAAAATCAAACCTACCCGCCTGCCCCAAAATTTTGCGCCCTCGCATGCACAACACAACGCTTCCCGTGCCCACACACGCTGCCCGCACACCGCCGCCGTCCCCTCCTCTACCTACGTGGCCAATCCGATCCCCGCTCCGACGCCATCCCGCATCGAACGAGACCTCCGATCATGCCGAGTGTATCTCGTCGCTACGCACTATTGACGCCGTCCCGAGCGCATTGGCCCGGGCTACCACGTCCTGCCGCCCACTCGGTGCCGTGTTCGTAGCTATAGACGTGTCGGAACACCAAACAGCGCTGGTCGAAATTGACCCGCAGCTCGCTTGAGCCCGGGGCCAGCCACACCGACTGCAGCCGGTCAGTAGGAATCGTCGCGGGTGAGAAACAGCGCGACAGCAGCGAGCACGATGGGCACGCCATGGTAGGCAGCGTGTCAGACCCGCAGAGCCGCAGAAACGAGTGCGGCGAGCACAGCAAAAGGACGCAAAAGTGCCGCGACGGGGATCCT
>NW_009258121.1:2116209-2121197 GCF_000149755.1 Phytophthora sojae | reverse complement strand
GCCAGCCACACCGACTGCAGCCGGTCAGTAGGAATCGTCACGGGTGAGAAACAGCGCGACAGCAGCGAGCACGATGGGCACGCCATGGTAGGCAGCGTGTCAGACCCGCAGAGCCGCAGAAACGAGTGCGGCGAGCACAGCAAAAGGACGCAAAAGTGCCGCGACCCGGGATCGAACCAGGGACCTTCAGATCTTCAGTCTGACGCTCTCCCAACTGAGCTATCGAGGCGCCAAAAATCAAACCTACCCGCCTGCCCCAAAATTTTGCGCCCTCGCATGCACAACACAACGCTTCCCGTGCCCACACACGCTGCCCGCACACCGCCGCCGTCCCCTCCTCTACCTACGTGGCCAATCCGATCCCCGCTCCGACGCCATCCCGCATCGAACGAGACCTCCGATCATGCCGAGTGTATCTCGTCGCTACGCACTATTGACGCCGTCCCGAGCGCATTGGCCCGGGCTACCACGTCCTGCCGCCCACTCGGTGCCGTGTTCGTAGCTATAGACGTGTCGGAACACCAAACAGCGCTGGTCGAAATTGACCCGCAGCTCGCTTGAGCCCGGGGCCAGCCACACCGACTGCAGCCGGTCAGTAGGAATCGTCGCGGGTGAGAAACAGCGCGGCAGCAGCGAGCACGATGGGCACGCCATGGTAGGCAGCGTGTCAGACCCGCAGAGCCGCAGAAACGAGTGCGGCGAGCACAGCAAAAGGACGCAAAAGTGCCGCGACCCGGGATCGAACCAGGGACCTTCAGATCTTCAGTCTGACGCTCTCCCAACTGAGCTATCGAGGCGCCAAAAATCAAACCTACCCGCCTGCCCCAAAATTTTGCGCCCTCGCATGCACAACACAACGCTTCCCGTGCCCACACACGCTGCCCGCACACCGCCGCCGTCCCCTCCTCTACCTACGTGGCCAATCCGATCCCCGCTCCGACGCCATCCCGCATCGAACGAGACCTCCGATCATGCCGAGTGTATCTCGTCGCTACGCACTATTGACGCCGTCCCGAGCGCATTGGCCCGGGCTACCACGTCCTGCCGCCCACTCGGTGCCGTGTTCGTAGCTATACACGTGTCGGAACACCAAACAGCGCTGGTCGAAATTGACCCGCAGCTCGCTTGAGCCCGGGGCCAGCCACACCGACTGCAGCCGGTCAGTAGGAGTCGTCGCGGGTGAGAAACAGCGCGGCAGCAGCGAGCACGATGGGCACGCCATGGTAGGCAGCGTGCCAGACACCGCAGAGCCGCAGAAACGAGTGCGGCGAGCACAGCAAAAGGACGCAAAAGTGCCGCGACCCGGGATCGAACCAGGGACCTTCAGATCTTCAGTGACGCTCTCCCAACTGAGCTATCGAGGCGCCAAAAGTCAAACCTACCCGCCTGCCCCAAAATTTTGCGCCCTCGCATGCACAACACAACGCTTCCCGTGCCCACACACGCTGCCCGCACACCGCCGCCGTCCCCTCCTCTACCTACGTGGCCAATCCGATCCCCGCTCCGACGCCATCCCGCATCGAACGAGACCTCCGATCATGCCGAGTGTATCTCGTCGCTACGCACTATTGACGCCGTCCCGAGCGCATTGGCCCGGGCTACCACGTCCTGCCGCCCACTCGGTGCCGTGTTCGTAGCTATAGACGTGTCGGAACACCAAACAGCGCTGGTCGAAATTGACCCGCAGCTCGCTTGAGCCCGGGGCCAGCCACACCGACTGCAGCCGGTCAGTAGGAGTCGTCGCGGGTGAGAAACAGCGCGGCAGCAGCGAGCACGATGGGCACGCCATGGTAGGCAGCGTGCCAGACACCGCAGAGCCGCAGAAACGAGTGCGGCGAGCACAGCAAAAGGACGCAAAAGTGCCGCGACCCGGGATCGAACCAGGGACCTTCAGATCTTCAGTCTGACGCTCTCCCAACTGAGCTATCGAGGCGCCAAAAGTCAAACCTACCCGCCTGCCCCAAAATTTTGCGCCCTCGCATGCACAACACAACGCTTCCCGTGCCCACACACGCTGCCCGCACACCGCCGCCGTCCCCTCCTCTACCTACGTGGCCAATCCGATCCCCGCTCCGACGCCATCCCGCATCGAACGAGACCTCCGATCATGCCGAGTGTATCTCGTCGCTACGCACTATTGACGCCGTCCCGAGCGCATTGGCCCGGGCTACCACGTCCTGCCGCCCACTCGGTGCCGTGTTCGTAGCTATACACGTGTCGGAACACCAAACAGCGCTGGTCGAAATTGACCCGCAGCTCGCTTGAGCCCGGGGCCAGCCACACTGACTGCAGCCGGTCAGTAGGAGTCGTCACGGGTGAGAAATAGCGCGACAGCAGCGAGCACGATGGGCACGCCATGGTAGGCAGCGTGTCAGACCCGCAGAGCCGCAGAAACGAGTGCGGCGAGCACAGCAAAAGGACGCAAAAGTGCCGCGACCCGGGATCGAACCAGGGACCTTCAGATCTTCAGTCTGACGCTCTCCCAACTGAGCTATCGAGGCGCCAAAAGTCAAACCTACCCGCCTGCCCCAAAATTTTGCGCCCTCGCATGCACAACACAACGCTTCCCGTGCCCACACACGCTGCCCGCACACCGCCGCCGTCCCCTCCTCTACCTACGTGGCCAATCCGATCCCCGCTCCGACGCCATCCCGCATCGAACGAGACCTCCGATCATGCCGAGTGTATCTCGTCGCTACGCACTATTGACGCCGTCCCGAGCGCATTGGCCCGGGCTACCACGTCCTGCCGCCCACTCGGTGCCGTGTTCGTAGCTATAGACGTGTCGGAACACCAAACAGCGCTGGTCGAAATTGACCCGCAGCTCGCTTGAGCCCGGGGCCAGCCACACCGACTGCAGCCGGTCAGTAGGAATCGTCGCGGGTGAGAAACAGCGCGACAGCAGCGAGCACGATGGGCACGCCATGGTAGGCAGCGTGTCAGACCCGCAGAGCCGCAGAAACGAGTGCGGCGAGCACAGCAAAAGGACGCAAAAGTGCCGCGACCCGGGATCGAACCAGGGACCTTCAGATCTTCAGTCTGACGCTCTCCCAACTGAGCTATCGAGGCGCCAAAAGTCAAACCTACCCGCCTGCCCCAAAATTTTGCGCCCTCGCATGCACAACACAACGCTTCCCGTGCCCACACACGCTGCCCGCACACCGCCGCCGTCCCCTCCTCTACCTACGTGGCCAATCCGATCCCCGCTCCGACGCCATCCCGCATCGAACGAGACCTCCGATCATGCCGAGTGTATCTCGTCGCTACGCACTATTGACGCCGTCCCGAGCGCATTGGCCCGGGCTACCACGTCCTGCCGCCCACTCGGTGCCGTGTTCGTAGCTATAGACGTGTCGGAACACCAAACAGCGCTGGTCGAAATTGACCCGCAGCTCGCTTGAGCCCGGGGCCAGCCACACCGACTGCAGCCGGTCAGTAGGAATCGTCGCGGGTGAGAAACAGCGCGACAGCAGCGAGCACGATGGGCACGCCATGGTAGGCAGCGTGTCAGACCCGCAGAGCCGCAGAAACGAGTGCGGCGAGCACAGCAAAAGGACGCAAAAGTGCCGCGACCCGGGATCGAACCAGGGACCTTCAGATCTTCAGTCTGACGCTCTCCCAACTGAGCTATCGAGGCGCCAAAAGTCAAACCTACCCGCCTGCCCCAAAATTTTGCGCCCTCGCATGCACAACACAACGCTTCCCGTGCCCACACACGCTGCCCGCACACCGCCGCCGTCCCCTCCTCTACCTACGTGGCCAATCCGATCCCCGCTCCGACGCCATCCCGCATCGAACGAGACCTCCGATCATGCCGAGTGTATCTCGTCGCTACGCACTATTGACGCCGTCCCGAGCGCATTGGCCCGGGCTACCACGTCCTGCCGCCCACTCGGTGCCGTGTTCGTAGCTATAGACGTGTCGGAACACCAAACAGCGCTGGTCGAAATTGACCCGCAGCTCGCTTGAGCCCGGGGCCAGCCACACCGACTGCAGCCGGTCAGTAGGAGTCGTCACGGGTGAGAAACAGCGCGACAGCAGCGAGCACGATGGGCACGCCATGGTAGGCAGCGTGTCAGACCCGCAGAGTCGCAGAAACGAGTGCGGCGAGCACAGCAAAAGGACGCAAAAGTGCCGCGACCCGGGATCGAACCAGGGACCTTCAGATCTTCAGTCTGACGCTCTCCCAACTGAGCTATCGAGGCGCCAAAAGTCAAACCTACCCGCCTGCCCCAAAATTTTGCGCCCTCGCATGCACAACACAACGCTTCCCGTGCCCACACACGCTGCCCGCACACCGCCGCCGTCCCCTCCTCTACCTACGTGGCCAATCCGATCCCCGCTCCGACGCCATCCCGCATCGAACGAGACCTCCGATCATGCCGAGTGTATCTCGTCGCTACGCACTATTAACGCCGTCCCGAGCGCATTGGCCCGGGCTACCACGTCCTGCCGCCCACTCGGTGCCGTGTTCGTAGCTATAGACGTGTCGGAACACCAAACAGCGCTGGTCGAAATTGACCCGCAGCTCGCTTGAGCCCGGGGCCAGCCACACCGACTGCAGCCGGTCAGTAGGAGTCGTCACGGGTGAGAAACAGCGCGACAGCAGCGAGCACGATGGGCACGCCATGGTAGGCAGCGTGCCAGACACCGCAGAGCCGCAGAAACGAGTGCGGCGAGCACAGCAAAAGGACGCAAAAGTGCCGCGACCCGGGATCGAACCAGGGACCTTCAGATCTTCAATGACGCTCTCCCAACTGAGCTATCGAGGCGCCAAAAATCAAACCTACCCGCCTGCCCCAAAATTTTGCGCCCTCGCATGCACAACACAACGCTTCCCGTGCCCACACACGCTGCCCGCACACCGCCGCCGTCCCCTCCTCTACCTACGTGGCCAATCCGATCCCCGCTCCGACGCCATCCCGCATCGAACGAGACCTCCGATCATGCCGAGTGTATCTCGTCGCTACGCACTATTGACGCCGTCC